>NC_060141.1:834964122-835306949 GCF_021461385.2 Schistocerca piceifrons | reverse complement strand
GAGTCAGTCTTCTTGTACTTAAGTCGACATTGTGCCTTTTCTATTTAATTGTGATGCAATTTCTGTGTTTCATCGTCAATAAGAAGGACCAAGTGATACAGTAAACCTGGAGTGTAGCATCGGAATCTATAACTAGTGTCACAGGAATGGTTCAAAGCATAGACAGTAAGAAGAGTCAGTCTTCGTGTACTTAAGTCGGCATTTTGAGTTTTGTATTTAATTACGAAGCAATTTCTGTGTTTCATCGTCAATAAGAAGCTCAGAGGGATACAGTAAACCGGAAGTGAAGCATCGGAATCTATAGCTAGTGTCACAGGAATGGTTCAAATCATAGTCGGTAAGAAGAGTCAGTCTTCTTGTCCTTAAGTCTGCATTGTGCCCTTCGTATTTAATTCCGATGCAATTTCTGTGTTTCATCGTCAATAAGAAGCTCCAAGGGATACAGTAAACCTGGAGTGAAGCATCGGAATCTATAAATAGAGTCGCAGGAATGGTTCAAAGCATAGACAGTAAGAAGAGTCAGTCTTCTTGTACGTAAGTCGGCATTGTGCCTTTTGTATTTCATTCCGATGCAATTTCTGTGTTTCATCGTCAATAAGAAAGTCCAAGGGATACAGTAAACATGGAGTGATGCATCGGAATCTATAACTAGTGTCACATGGACGGTTCAAATCATAGACAGTAAGATGAGTCAGTATTCTTGTACTTAAGTCGGCATTGTGCTTTTTGTATTTATTTCCGATGCAATTTCTGTGTTTCATCGTCACTAAGAAGGTCAGAGGGATACAGTAATCCTGAAGTTAAGCATCGGAATCTATAACTAGTGTCACAGGAATGGTTCAAAGCATAGTCAGTAAGAAGAGTAAGTCTTCTTGTAGTTAAGTCGGCATTGTGCGTTTTGTATTGAATTCCGATGCCATTACTGTTTCATCGTCAATAAGAAGGTCCAAGGGATACAGTAAACCTGAAGTGAGGCATCGGAATCTATAACTAGTGTCACAGGAATGGTTCAAAACATAGACAGTAGGAAGAGTCAGTCTTCTAGTACTTAAGTCGGCATTGTGCCTTTTCTATTTAATTCCGATGCAATTTCTGTTTTTCATCGTCAATAAGACATTCAGAGGGATATAGTAAACCTGAAGTGAAGCATCGGAATCTATAACTAGTGTCACAGGAATGGTTCAAAACATAGACAGTTGAAAGAGTCAGTCTTCTTGTACTTAAGTCGGCATTGTGTCTTTTGTATTTAATTCTGATGCAATTTCTGTGTTTCATCGTCAATAAGATGGTCCAAGGGATACAGAAAACCTGACGTGAAGCATCGGAATCTACAACTAGTGTCACAGGAATGGTTCAAAACATAGACAGTAAGAATAGTCAGTCTTCTTGTACTTAAGTCATCAATGTGCATTTTCTATTTAATTCTGATGCAATTTCTGTGTTTCATCGTCAATAAGAAGGTCCAAGGGATACAGTAAACCTGAAGTGAAGCATCGGAATCTGTAACTAGTGTCACAGGAATGGTTCAAAGCATAGTCAGTAAGAAGAGTAAGTCTTCTTGTAGTTAAGTCGGCATTGTGCGTTTTGTATTGAATTCCGATGCCATTACTGTTTCATCGTCAATAAGAAGGTCAGAGGGATACAGTAAACCTGAAGTGAAGCATCGCAATCCAAAACTAGTGTCACAGGAATTGTTCAAACCATGGACAGTAGGAAGAGTCAGTCTTCTTGTACTTAAGACGGCATTGTGCCTTTTGTATTTAATTCCGATGCCATTACTGTTTCATCGTCAATAAGAAGGTCAGAGGGATACAGTAATCCTGAAGTTAAGCATCGGAATCTATACTAGTGTCACAGGATTGGTTCAAAGCATAGTCAGTAAGAAGAGTAAGTCTTCTTGTAGTTAAGTCGGCATTGTGCGTTTTGTATTGAATTCCGATGCCATTACTGTTTCATCGTCAATAAGAAGGTCAGAGGGATACAGTAAACCTGAAGTGAAGCATCGCAATCCAAAACTAGTGTCACAGGAATTGTTCAAAACATGGACAGTAGGAAGAGTCAGTCTTCTTGTAGTTAAGTCGGCATTGTGCCTTTTGTATTTATTTCCGATGCAATTTCTGTGTTTCATCGTCACTAAGAAGGTCAGAGGGATACAGTAATCCTGAAGTTATGCATCGGAATCTATAACTAGTGTCACAGGAATGGTTCAAAGCATAGTCAGTAAGAAGAGTAAGTCTTCATGTAGTTAAGTCGGCATTGTGCGTTTTGTATTGAATTCCGATGCCATTACTGTTTCATCGTCAAAAAGAAGGTCAGAGGGATACAGTAAACCTGAAGTGAAGCATCGCAATCCAAAACTAGTGTCACAGGAATTGTTCAAAACATGGACAGTAGGAAGAGTCAGTCTCCTTGTACTTAAGTCGGCATTGTTCCTTTTGTATTTAATTCCGATGCAATTTCTGTGTTTCATCGTCAATAAGAAGGTACAAGGGATACAGTAAACCTGAAGTAAAGCATCGGAATCATAACTAGTGTCACAGGAATGGTTCAAATAATAGACAGTAAGAATAGTCAGTCTTCTTGTACTTAAGTCATCAATGTGCATTTTCTATTTAATTCTGATGCAATTTCTGTGTTTCATCGTCAATAAGAAGGTCCAAGGGATACAGTAAACCGGAAGTGAAGCATCGGAATCTATAACTAGTGTCTCAGGAATGGTTCAAAGCAAAGTCAGTATGAAGAGTCAGTCTTCTTGTCCTTATGTCGGCATTGTGCCTTTAGTATTACATTCCGATGCAAATTCTGTGTTTCATCGTCAATAAGAAGGTCCAAGGGATACAGTAAACCTGGAGTGTAGCATCGGAATCTATAATTAGTGTCACAGGAATGGTTCAAAACATAGACAGTAAGAAGAGTCAGTCTTCGTGTACTTAAGTCGACATTTTGAGTTTTGTATTTACTTCCGATGCAATTTCTGTGTTTCATCGTCAATAAGAGCTCAGAGGGAACAGTAAACCTGAAGTGAAGCATCGGAATCTATAGCTAGTGTCACAAGAATGGTTCAAATCATATTCGGTAAGAAGAGTCAGTCTTCTAGAACTTAAGTCGGCATTGTGCCTTTTCTATTTAATTCCTATGCAATTTCTGTTTTTCATCGTCAATAAGACGGTCAGAGGGATATAGTAAACCTGAAGTGAAGCATCGGAATCTATAACTAGTGTCACAGGCATGGTTCAAAACATAGACAGTTGAAAGAGTCAGTCTTCTTGTACTTAAGTCGGCATTGTGACTTTTGTATTTAATTCTGATGCAATTTCTGTGTTTCATCGTCAATAAGATGGTCCAAGGGATACAGAAAACCTGACGTGAAGCATCGGAATCTACAACTAGTGTCACAGGAATGGTTCAAAACATAGACAGTAAGAAGAGTCAGTCTTCTTGTACTTAAGTCGGCATTGTGCCTTTTCTATTTAATTCCGATGCAATTTCTGTGTTTCATCGTCAATGAGAAGGTCAGAGGGATACAGTACACCTGAAGTGAAGCATCGGAATCTATAACTAGTGTCACATGAATGGTTCAAATCATAGTCAGTAAGATGAGTCAGTCTTCTAGTACTTAAGTTGGCATTGTGCCTTTCGTATTTAATTCCGATGCAATTTCTGTGTTTCACCGGCAATAAGGAGGTCAGAGGGATACAGTAAACCAGAAGTGAAGCTTCGGAAACTATAACTAGTGTCACAGGAATTGTTTAAACATAGACAGTAGGAGAGTCAGTCTTCTTGTACTTATGTCGGCATTGTGCCTCTTGTGTTTATTTCCGATGCAATTTCTGTGTTTCTTCGTCAATACGAAGGTCCAAGGGAAACAGTAAACCTGAAGTGAAGCATCGGAATCTATAACTAGTGTCTTAGGAATGGTTCAAACATAGTCAGTAAGAAGAGTCTGTCTTCTTGTCCTGAAGTCGGCATTGTGCCTTTTGTATTTAATACCGATGCAATTTCTGTGTTTCATCGTCAATAAGAAGGTCAGAGGGATACAGTAAACCTGAAGTGAAACATCGGAATCCAAGACTAGTGTCACAGGAATGGTTCAAACACAGACAGTAGGAAGAGTCACTCTTCTTGTACTTAAGTCGGCATTGTGCCTTTTGTATTTAATTCCGTTGCAATTTCTGTGTTTCATCGTCAATAAGAAGGTCCAAGGGATACAGGAAACCTGAAGTGAAGCATCGGAATCTATAACTAGTGTCACAGGAATGGTTCAAAACATAGACAGTAAGAAGAGTCAGTCTTCTTGTACTTAAGTCGACATTGTGCCTTTTCTATTTAATTGTGATGCAATTTCTGTGTTTCATCGTCAATAAGAAGGACCAAGTGATACAGTAAACCTGGAGTGTAGCATCGGAATCTATAACTAGTGTCACAGGAATGGTTCAAAGCATAGACAGTAAGAAGAGTCAGTCTTCGTGTACTTAAGTCGGCATTTTGAGTTTTGTATTTAATTCCGATGCAATTTCTGTGTTTCATCGTTAATAAGAAGCTCAGAGGGATACAGTAAACCGGAAGTGAAGCATCGGAATCTATAGCTAGTGTCACAGGAATGGTTCAAATCGTAGTCGGTAAGAAGAGTCAGTCTTCTTGTCCTTAAGTCTGCATTGTGCCTTTCGTAATTAATTCCGATGCAATTTCTGTGTTTCATCGTCAATAAGAAGGTCCAAGGGATACAGTAAACCTGGAGTGAAGCATCGGAATCTATAAATAGAGTCGCAGGAATGGTTCAAAGCATAGACAGTAAGAAGAGTCAGTCTTCTTGTACGTAAGTCGGCATTGTGTTTTTGTATTTCATTCCGATGCAATTTCTGTGTTTCATCGTCAATAAGAAAGTCCAAGGGATAAAGTAAACATGGAGTGATGCATCGGAATCTATAACTAGTGTCACATGGACGGTTCAAAACATAGACAATAAGATGAGTCAGTATTCTTGTACTTAAGTCGGCATTGTGCTTTTTGTATTTATTTCCGATGCAATTTCTGTGTTTCATCGCCACTAAGAAGGTCAGAGGGATACAGTAATCCTGAAGTTAAGCATCGGAATCTATAACTAGTGTCACAGGAATGGTTCAAAGAATAGTCAGTAAGATGAGTAAGTCTTCTTGTAGTTAAGTCGGCATTGTGCGTTTTGTATTGAATTCCGATGCCATTACTGTTTCATCGTCAATAAGAAGGTCCAAGGGATACAGTAAACCTAAAGTGAGCATCGGAATCTATAACTAGTGTCACAGGAATGGTTCAAAACATAGACAGTAGGAAGAGTCAGTCTTCTAGTACTTAAGTCGGCATTGTGCCTTTTCTATTTAATTCCGATGCAATTTCTGTTTTTCATCGTCAATAAGACATTCAGAGGGATATAGTAAACCTGAAGTGAAGCATCGGAATCTATAACTAGAGTCACAGGCATTGTTCAAAACATAGACAGTTGAAAGAGTCAGTGTTCTTGTACTTAAGTCGGCATTGTGCCTCTCGTATTGAATTCCGATGCAATTTCTGTGTTTCACCGACAATAAGAAGGTCAGAGTGATACAGTAAACCAGAAGTGAAGCATCAGAAACTATAACTAGTGTCACAGGAATGGTTCAAACATAGACAGTAGAAGAGTCAGTCTTCTTGTACTTATGTCGGCATTGTGCCTCTTGTGTTTAAGTCCGATGCAATTTCTGTGCTTCATCGTCAATACGAAGGTCCAAGGGGGGAACAGTAAACCTGAAGTGAAGCATCGGAATCTATAACTAGTGTCACAGGAGTTGTTCAAACATAGTCAGTAAGAAGAGTCTGTCTTCTTGTCCTGAAGTCGGCATTGTGCCTTTTGTATTTAATACCGATGCAATTTCTGTGTTTCATCGTCAATAAGAAGGTCAGAGGGATACAGTAAACCTGAAGTGAAACATCGGAATCCAAGACTAGTGTCACAGGAATGGTTCAAAACATAGACAGTAGGAAGAGTCAGTCTTCTTGTACTTAAGTCGGCATTGTGCCTTTTGTATTGAATTCCGATGCAATTTCTGTGTTTCATCGTCAATAAGAAGGTCCAAGGGATACAGTAAACCTGAAGTGAAGCATCGGAATCTATAACTAGTGTCACAGGAATGGTTCAAAACATTGACAGTAAGAAGTGTCAGTCTTCTTGTACTTAAGTCGACATTGTGCCATCTCTATTTAATTGTGATGCAATTTCTGTGTTTCATCGTCAATAAGAAGGTCAGAGGGATACAATAAATCTGAAGTGAAGCATCGGAATCAATAACTAGTGTCACAGGAATGGTTCAAACACAGTCAGTAAGAAGAGTCTGTCTTCTTGTCCTGAAGTCGGCATTGTGCCTTTTGCATTTAATACCGAAGCAATTTCTGTGTTTCTTCGTCAATAAGAAGGTCAGAGGGATACAGTAAACCTAAGGTGAAGCATCGGAATCTATAACTAGTGTCACATGAATGGTTCAAATCATAGTCAGTAGATGAGTCAGTCTTCTAGTACTTAAGTTGGCATTGTGCCATTCGTATTTAATTCCGATGCAATTTCTGTGTTTCACCGGCAATAAGGAGGTCAGAGGGATACAGTAAACCAGAAGTGAAGCATCGGAAACTATAACTAGTGTCACAGGAATGGTTCAAACATAGACAGTAGGAGAGTCAGTCTTCTTGTACTTATGTCGGCATTGTGCCTCTTGTGTTTAATTCCGATGCAATTTCTGTGTTTCATCGTCAATACGAAGGTCCAAGGGAAACAGTAAACCTGAAGTGAAGCATCGGAATCTATAACTAGTGTCTTAGGAATGGTTCAAACATAGTCAGTAAGAAGAGTCTGTCTTCTTGTCCTGAAGTCGGCATTGTGCCTTTTGTATTTAATACCGATGCAATTTCTGTGTTTCATCGTCAATAAGAACATCAGAGGGATACAGTAAACCTGAAGTGAAACATCGGAATCCAAGACTAGTGTCACAGGAATGGTTCAAACACAGACAGTTGGAAGAGTCACTCTTCTTGTACTTAAGTCGGCATTGTGCCTTTTGTATTTAATTCCGATGCAATTTCTGTGTTTCATCGTCAATAAGAAGGTCCAAGGGATACAGGAAACCTGAAGTGAAGCATCGGAATCTATAACTAGTGTCACAGGAATGGTTCAAAACATAGACAGTAAGAAGAGTCAGTCTTCTTGTACTTAAGTCGACATTGTGCCTTTTCTATTTAATTGTGATGCAATTTCTGTGTTTCATCGTCAATAAGAAGGACCAAGTGATACAGTAAACCTGGAGTGTAGCATCGGAATCTATAACTAGTGTCACAGGAATGGTTCAAAGCATAGACAGTAAGAAGAGTCAGTCTTCTTGTACTTAAGTCGGCATTTTGAGTTTTGTATTTAATTCCGATGCAATTTCTGTGTTTCATCGTCAATAAGAAGCTCAGAGGGATACAGTAAACCGGAAGTGAAGCATCGGAATCTATAGCTAGTGTCACAGGAATGGTTCAAATCGTAGTCGGTAAGAAGAGTCAGTCTTCTTGTCCTTAAGTCTGCATTGTGCCTTTCGTAATTAATTCCGATGCAATTTCTGTGTTTCATCGTCAATAAGAAGGTCCAAGGGATACAGTAAACCTGGAGTGAAGCATCGGAATCTATAAATAGAGTCGCAGGAATGGTTCAAAGCATAGACAGTAAGAAGAGTCAGTCTTCTTGTACGTAAGTCGGCATTGTGTTTTTGTATTTCATTCCGATGCAATTTCTGTGTTTCATCGTCAATAAGAAAGTCCAAGGGATAAAGTAAACATGGAGTGATGCATCGGAATCTATAACTAGTGTCACATGGACGGTTCAAAACATAGACAGTAAGATGAGTCAGTATTCTTGTACTTAAGTCGGCATTGTGCTTTTTGTATTTATTTCCGATGCAATTTCTGTGTTTCATCGCCACTAAGAAGGTCAGAGGGATACAGTAATCCTGAAGTTAAGCATCGGAATCTATAACTAGTGTCACAGGAATGGTTCAAAGAATAGTCAGTAAGAAGAGTAAGTCTTCTTGTAGTTAAGTCGGCATTGTGCGTTTTGTATTGAATTCCGATGCCATTACTGTTTCATCGTCAATAAGAAGGTCCAAGGGATACAGTAAACCTGAAGTGAGGCATCGGAATCTATAACTAGTGTCACAGGAATGGTTCAAAACATAGACAGTAGGAAGAGTCAGTCTTCTAGTACTTAAGTCGGCATTGTGCCTTTTCTATTTAATTCCGATGCAATTTCTGTTTTTCATCGTCAATAAGACATTCAGAGGGATATAGTAAACCTGAAGTGAAGCATCGGAATCTATAACTAGAGTCACAGGCATGGTTCAAAACATAGACAGTTGAAAGAGTCAGTGTTCTTGTACTTAAGTCGGCATTGTGCCTTTCGTATTGAATTCCGATGCAATTTCTGTGTTTCACCGGCAATAAGAAGGTCAGAGGGATACAGTAAACCAGAAGTGAAGCATCGGAAACTATAACTAGTGTCACAGGAATGGTTCAAACATAGACAGTAGAAGAGTCAGTCTTCTTGTACTTATGTCGGCATTGTGCCTCTTGTGTTTAAGTCCGATGCAATTTCTGTGCTTCATCGTCAATACGAAGGTCCAAGGGGGGAACAGTAAACCTGAAGTGAAGCATCGGAATCTATAACTAGTGTCACAGGAGTTGTTCAAACATAGGCAGTAAGAAGAGTCTGTCTTCTTGTCCTGAAGTCGGCATTGTGCCTTTTGTATTTAATACCGATGCAATTTCTGTGTTTCATCGTCAATAAGAAGGTCAGAGGGATACAGTAAACCTGAAGTGAAGCATCGGAATCCAAGACTAGTGTCACAGGAATGGTTCAAAACATAGACAGTAGGAAGAGTCAGTCTTCTTGTACTTAAGTCGGCATTGTGCCTTTTGTATTGAATTCCGATGCAATTTCTGTGTTTCATCGTCAATAAGAAGGTCCAAGGGATACAGTAAACCTGAAGTGAAGCATCGGAATCTATAACTAGTGTCACAGGAATGGTTCAAAACATTGACAGTAAGAAGAGTCAGTCTTCTTGTACTTAAGTCGACATTGTGCCATCTCTATTTAATTGTGATGCAATTTCTGTGTTTCATCGTCAATAAGAAGGTCAGAGGGATACAATAAAACTGAAGTGAAGCATCAGAATCAATAACTAGTGTCACAGGAATGGTTCAAACATAGTCAGTAAGAAGAGTCTGTCTTCTTGTCCTGAAGTCGGCATTGTGCCTTTTGCATTTAATACCGAAGCAATTTCTGTGTTTCTTCGTCAATAAGAAGGTCAGAGGGATACAGTAAACCTGAAGTGAAGCATCGCAATCCAAAACTAGTGTCGCAGGAATTGTTCAAAACATGGACAGTAGGAAGAGTCAGTCTTCTTGTACTTAAGTCGGCATTGTGCCTTTTGAATTTAATTCCGATGCAATTTCTGTGTTTCATCGTCAATAAGAAGGTACAAGGGATACAGAAAACCTGAAGTGAAGCATCGGAATCTTTAACTAGTGTCACAGGAATGGTTCAAAACATAGACAGTAAGAATAGTCAGTCTTCTTGTACTTAAGTCATCAATGTGCATTTTCTATTTAATTCTGATGCAATTTCTGTGTTTCATCGTCAATAAGAAGGTCCAAGGGATACAGTAAACCTGAAGTGAAGCATCGGAATCTGTAACTAGTGTCACAGGAATGGTTCAAAGCATAGACAGTAAAAAGAGTCAGTCTTCTTGTACTTAAGTCGGCATTGTGCCTTTTGTATTTAATTCCGATGCAATTTCTGTGTTTCATCGTCAATACGAAGGTCCAAGGGATACAGTAAACCTGAAGTGAAGCATCGGAATCTATAACTAGTGTCTCAGGAATGGTTCAAAGCAAAGTCAGTAAGAAGAGTCAGTCTTCTTGCCCTTATGTCGGCATTGTGCCTTTAGTATTACATTCCGATGCAAATTCTGTGTTTCATCGTCAATAAGAAGGTTCAAGGGATACAGTAAACCTGGAGTGTAGCATCGGAATCTATAATTAGTGTCACAGGAATGGTTCAAAACATAGACAGTAAGAAGAGTCAGTCTTCGTGTACTTAAGTCGACATTTTGAGTTTTGTATTTAATTCCGATGCAATTTCTGTGTTTCATCGTCAATAAGAAGCTCAGAGGGAACAGTAAACCTGAAGTGAAGCATCGGAATCTATAGCTAGTGTCACAAAGATGGTTCAAATCATAGTCGGTAAGAAGAGTCAGTCTTCTAGTACTTAAGTCGGCATTGTGCCTTTTCTATTTAATTCCGATGCAATTTCTGTTTTTCATCGTCAATAAGACGGTCAGAGGGATATAGTAAACCTGAAGTGAAGCATCGGAATCTATAACTAGTGTGACAGCCATGGTTCAAAACATAGACAGTTGAAAGAGTCAGTCTTCTTGTACTTAAGTCGGCATTGTGACTTTTGTATTTAATTCTGATGCAATTTCTGTGTTTCATCGTCAATAAGATGGTCCAAGGGATACAGAAAACCTGACGTGAAGCATCGGAATCTACAACTAGTGTCACAGGAATGGTTCAAAACATAGACAGTAAGAAGAGTCAGTCTTCTTGTACTTAAGTCGGCATTGTGCCTTTTCTATTTAATTCCGATGCAATTTCTGTGTTTCATCGTCAATGAGAAGGTCAGAGGGATACAGTAAACCTGAAGTGAAGCATCGGAATCTATAACTAGTGTCACATGAATGGTTCAAAACATAGTCAGTAAGATGAGTCAGTCTTCTAGTACTTAAGTTGGTATTGTGCCTTTCGTATTTAATTCCGATGCAATTTCTGTGTTTCACCGGCAATAAGGAGGTCAGAGGGATACAGTAAACCAGAAGTGAAGCATCGGAAACTATAACTAGTGTCACAGGAATGGTTCAAACATAGACAGTAGGAGAGTCAATCTTCTTGTACTTATGTCGGCATTGTGCCTCTTGTGTTTAATTCCGATGCAATTTCTGTGTTTCATCGTCAATACGAAGGTCCAAGGGAAACAGTAAACCTGAAGTGAAGCATCGGAATCTATAACTAGTGTCTTAGGAATGGTTCAAACATAGTCAGTAAGAAGAGTCTGTCTTCTTGTCCTGAAGTCGGCATTGTGCCTTTTGTATTTAATACCGATGCAATTTCTGTGTTCATCGTCAATAAGAAGGTCAGAGGGATACAGTAAACCTGAAGTGAAACATCGGAATCCAAGACTAGTGTCACAGGAATGGTTCAAACACAGACAGTAGGAAGAGTCACTCTTCTTGTACTTAAGTCGGCATTGTGAGTTTTGTATTTAATTCCGATGCAATTTCTGTGTTTCATCGTCAATAAGAAGGTCCAAGGGATACAGGAAACCTGAAGTGAAGCATCGGAATCTATAACTAGTGTCACAGGAATGGTTCAAAACATAGACAGTAAGAAGAGTCAGTCTTCTTGTACTTAAGTCGACATTGTGCCTTTTCTATTTAATTGTGATGCAATTTCTGTGTTTCATCGTCAATAAGAAGGACCAAGTGATACAGTAAACCTGGAGTGTAGCATCGGAATCTATAACTAGTGTCACAGGAATGGTTCAAAGCATAGACAGTAAGAAGAGTCAGTCTTCGTGTACTTAAGTCGGCATTTTGAGTTTTGTATTTAATTACGATGCAATTTCTGTGTTTCATCGTCAATAAGAAGCTCAGAGGGATACAGTAAACCGGAAGTGAAGCATCGGTATCTATAGCTAGTGTCACAGGAATGGTTCAAATCGTAGTCGGTAAGAAGAGTCAGTCTTCTTGTCCTTAAGTCTGCATTGTGCCTTTCGTAATTAATTCCGATGCAATTTCTGTGTTTCATCGTCAATAAGAAGGTCCAAGGGATACAGTAAACCTGGAGTGACGCATCGGAATCTATAAATAGAGTCGCAGGAATGGTTCAAAGCATAGACAGTAAGAAGAGTCAGTCTTCTTGTACGTAAGTCGGCATTGTGTTTTTGTATTTCATTCCGATGCAATTTCTGTGTTTCATCGTCAATAAGAAAGTCCAAGGGATAAAGTAAAAATGGAGTGATGCATCGGAATCTATAACTAGTGTCACATGGACGGTTCAAAACATAGACAGTAAGATGAGTCAGTATTCTTGTACTTAAGTCGGCATTGTGCTTTTTGTATTTATTTCCGATGCAATTTCTGTGTTTCATCGCCACTAAGAAGGTCAGAGGGATACAGTAATCCTGAAGTTAAGCATCGGAATCTATAACTAGTGTCACAGGAATGGTTCAAAGAATAGTCAATAAGAAGAGTAAGTCTTCTTGTAGTTAAGTCGGCATTGTGCGTTTTGTATTGAATTCCGATGCCATTACTGTTTCATCGTCAATAAGAAGGTCCAAGGGATACAGTAAACCTGAAGTGAGGCATCGGAATCTATAACTAGTGTCACAGGAATGGTTCAAAACATAGACAGTAGGAAGAGTCAGTCTTCTAGTACTTAAGTCGGCATTGTGCCTTTTCTATTTAATTCCGATGCAATTTCTGTTTTTCATCGTCAATAAGACATTCAGAGGGATGTAGTAAACCTGAAGTGAAGCATCGGAATCTATAACTAGAGTCACAGGCATGGTTCAAAACATAGACAGTTGAAAGAGTCAGTGTTCTTGTACTTAAGTCGGCATTGTGCCTTTCGTATTGAATTCCGATGCAATTTCTGTGTTTCACCGGCAATAAGAACGTCAGAGGGATACAGTAAACCAGAAGTGAAGCATCGGAAACTATAACTAGTGTCACAGGAATGGTTCAAACATAGACAGTAGAAGAGTCAGTCTTCTTGTACTTATGTCGGCATTGTGCCTCTTGTGTTTAAGTCCGATGCAATTTCTGTGCTTCATCGTCAATACGAAGGTCCAAGGGGGAACAGTAAACCTGAAGTGAAGCATCGGAATCTATAACTAGTGTCACAGGAGTTGTTCAAACATAGTCAGTAAGAAGAGTCTGTCTTCTTGTCCTGAAGTCGGCATTGTGCCTTTTGTATTTAATACCGATGCAATTTCTGTGTTTCATCGTCAATAAGAAGGTCAGAGGGATACAGTAAACCTGAAGTGAAGCATCGGAATCCAAGACTAGTGTCACAGGAATGGTTCAAAACATAGACAGTAGGAAGAGTCAGTCTTCTTGTACTTAAGTCGGCATTGTGCCTTTTGTATTGAATTCCGATGCAATTTCTGTGTTTCATCGTCAATAAGAAGGTCCAAGGGATACAGTAAACCTGAAGTGAAGCATCGGAATCTATAACTAGTGTCACAGGAATGGTTCAAAACATTGACAGTAAGAAGAGTCAGTCTTCTTGTACTTAAGTCGACATTGTGCCATCTCTATTTAATTGTGATGCAATTTCTGTGTTTCATCGTCAATAAGAAGGTCAGAGGGATACAATAAAACTGAAGTGAAGCATCGGAATCAATAACTAGTGTCACAGGAATGGTTCAAACATAGTCAGTAAGAAGAGTCTGTCTTCTTGTCCTGAAGTCGGCATTGTGCCTTTTGCATTTAATACCGAAGCAATGTCTGTGTTTCTTCGTCAATAAGAATGTCGGAGGGATACAGTAAACCTGAAGTGAAGCATCGCAATCCAAAACTAGTGTCACAGGAATTGTTCAAAACATGGACAGTAGGAAGAGTCAGTCTTCTTGTACTTAAGTCGGCATTGTGCCTTTTGAATTTAATTCCGATGCAATTTCTGTGTTTCATCGTCAATAAGAAGGTACAAGGGATACAGTAAACCTGAAGTGAAGCATCGGAATCTATAACTAGTGTCACAGGAATGGTTCAAAACATAGACAGTAAGAATAGTCAGTCTTCTTGTACTTAAGTCATCAATGTGCATTTTCTATTTAATTCTGATGCAATTTCTGTGTTTCATCGTCAATAAGAAGGTCCAAGGGATACAGTAAACCTGAAGTGAAGCATCGGAATCTGTAACTAGTGTCACAGGAATGGTTCAAAGCATAGACAGTAAAAAGAGTCAGTCTTCTTGTACTTAAGTCGGCATTGTGCCTTTTGTATTTAATTCCGATGCAATTTCTGTGTTTCATCGTCAATACGAAGGTCCAAGGGATACAGTAAACCTGAAGTGAAGCATCGGAATCTATAACTAGTGTCTCAGGAATGGTTCAAAGCAAAGTCAGTAAGAAGAGTCAGTCTTCTTGCCCTTATGTCGGCATTGTGCCTTTAGTATTACATTCCGATGCAAATTCTGTGTTTCATCGTCAATAAGAAGGTTCAAGGGATACAGTAAACCTGGAGTGTAGCATCGGAATCTATAATTAGTGTCACAGGAATGGTTCAAACATAGACAGTAAGAAGAGTCAGTCTTCGTGTACTTAAGTCGACATTTTGAGTTTTGTATTTAATTCCGATGCAATTTCTGTGTTTCATCGTCAATAAGAAGCTCAGAGGGAACAGTAAACCTGAAGTGAAGCATCGGAATCTATAGCTAGTGTCACAAAGATGGTTCAAATCATAGTCGGTAAGAAGAGTCAGTCTTCTAGTACTTAAGTCGGCATTGTGCCTTTTCTATTTAATTCCGATGCAATTTCTGTTTTTCATCGTCAATAAGACGGTCAGAGGGATATAGTAAACCTGAAGTGAAGCATCGGAATCTATAACTAGTGTCACAGGCATGGTTCAAAACATAGACAGTTGAAAGAGTCAGTCTTCTTGTACTTAAGTCGGCATTGTGACTTTTGTATTTAATTCTGATGCAATTTCTGTGTTTCATCGTCAATACGATGGTCCAAGGGATACAGAAAACCTGACGTGAAGCATCGGAATCTACAACTAGTGTCACAGGAATGGTTCAAAACATAGACAGTAAGAAGAGTCAGTCTTCTTGTACTTAAGTCGGCATTGTGCCTTTTCTATTTAATTCCGATGCAATTTCTGTGTTTCATTGTCAATACGAAGGTCAGAGGGATACAGTAAACCTGAAGTGAAGCATCGGGATCCAAGACTAGTGTCACAGGAATGGTTCAAAACATAGACAGTAGGAAGAGTCAGTCTTCTTGTACTTAAGTCGGCATTGTGCCTTTTGTATTTAATTCCGATGCAATTTCTGTGTTTCATCGTCAATAACAAGGTTCAAGGGATACAGTAAACCTGAAGTGAAGCATCGGAATCTATAACTAGTGTCACAGGAATGGTTCAAAACATAGACAGTAAGAAGAGTCAGTCTTCTTGTAGTTAAGTCGACATTGTGCCTTTTCTATTTAATTGTGATGCAATTTCTGTGTTTCATCGTCAATAAGAAGGTCAGAGGGATACAGTAAACCTGAAGTGAAGCATCGGAATCTATAACTAGTGTCACAGGAGTAATTCAAAACATAGACAGTAAGAATAGTCAGTCTTCTTGTACTTAAGTCATCAATGTGCAATTTCTATTTAATTGTGATGCAATTTCTGTGTTTCATCGTCAATAAGAAGGTCCAAGGGATACAGTAAACCTGAAGGGAAGCATCGGAATCTGTAACTAGTGTCACAGGAATGGTTCAAAGCATAGACAGTATAGAGACAGTCTTCTTGTACTTAAGTCGGCATTGTGCCTTTTGTATATAATACCGATGCAATTTCTGTGTTTCATCGTCAATAAGAAGGTCAGAGGGATACAGTAAACCTTAAGCGAAGCATCAGAATCTATAACTAGTGTCACAGGAATGGTTCAAGTCATAGTCAGTAAGAAGAGTCAGTCTTCTTGTACTTCAGTTGGCATTGTGCCTTTCGTATTTAATTCCGATGTAATTTCTGTGTTTCACCAGCAATAAGAAGGTGAGAGGCATACAGTAAACCTGAAATGAAGCATCTGAATCTATAACTAGTGTCACAGGAATGGTTCAAACATAGACAGTAGAAGAGTCAGTCTTCTTGTACTTAAGTCGACATTGTGTCTTTTGTATTTAATTCCGATGCAATTTCTGTGTTTCATCGTCAATAAGAAGGTCCAAGGGATACAGTAAACCTGGAGTGTAGCATCGGAATCTATAACTAGAGTTACAGGAATGGTTCAAAGCATAGACAGTACGAAGAGTCAGTCTTCTTATACTTAAGTTGGCATTGTGACTTTCGGATTTAATTCCGATGCAATATCTGTGTTTCATCGTCAATAAGAAGGTCCAAGGGAAACAGTAAACCCAAAGTGAAGCATCGGAATCTATAACTAGTGTCACTGGAATGGTTCAAAACATAGTCAGCAAGAAGAGTCTGTCTTCTTGTCCTTAAGTCGGCATTGTGCCTTTTGTATTTAATACCGATGCAATTTCTGTGTTTCATCGGCAATAAGGTCAGAGGGATACAGTAAACCTGAAGTGAAGCATCGGAATCTATAACTAGTGTCACAGGAATGGTTCAAAGCATAGACAGTAGGAAGAGTCAGTCTTCTTGTACTTAAGTCGGCATTGTGCCTTTTGTATTTAATTCCGATGCAGTTTCTGTGTTTAATCGTCAATACGAATATCCAAGGGATACAGTAAACCTGAAGTGAAGCATCGGAATCTATAACTAGTGTCTCAGGAATGGTTCAAAACAAAGTCAGTAAGAAGAGTCAGTCTTCTTGTCCTTATGTCGGCATTGTGCCTTTAGTATTTAATTCCGATGCAAATTATGTGTTTCATCGTCAATAAGAAGGTCCAAGGGATACAGTAAACCTGGAGTGTAGCATCGGAATCTATAACTAGTGTCACAGGAATGGTTCAAAACGTAGACAGTAAGTAGAGTCAGTCTTCGTGTACTTAAGTCGACATTTTGAGTTTTGTATTTAATTCCGATGCAATTTCTGTGTTTCATCGTCAATAAGAAGCTCAATGGGATACAGTAAACCTGAAGTGAAGCATCGGAATCTATAGCTAGTGTCACAGGAATGGTTCAAATCATAGTCGGTAAGAAGAGTCAGTCTTCTTGTCCTTAAGTCTGCATTGTGCCTTTTGTATTTAATTCGGATGCAATTTCTGTGTTTCATCGTCAATAAGAAGGTCCAAGGCATACAGTAAACTTGGAGGGAAGCATCGGGTCTATAACTAGTGTCACAGGATTGGTTCAAAAATAGACAGTAAGATGAGTCAGTCTTCTTGTACTTAATTCGGCAGTGTGCCTTTTGAATTTAATTCAGATTCAATTTCTGTGTTTCATCGTCAATAAGAAGGTCGGAGGGATACACTAAACCTAAAGTGAAGCATCGGAAACCATAACTAGTGTCACAGGAATGGTTCAAAGCATAGTCAGTAAGAAGAGTGAGTTTTCTTGTACTTAAGTCGGCATTTTCCCTTTTGTATTTAATTCCGATGCAATTTCTTTGTTTCATCGTCAATAATAAGGTAAAAGGGATACAGTAAACCTGGAGTGAAGCATCGGAATCTATAACTAGTGTCACATGGACGGTTCAAAACATAGACAGTAAGATGAGTCAGTATTCTTGTACTTAAGTCGGAATTGTGCTTTTTGTATTTATTTCCGATGCAATTACTGTGTTTCATCGTCACTAAGAAGGTCAGAGGGATACAGTAATCCTGAAGTTAAGCATCGGAATCTATAACTAGTGTCACAGGAATGGTTCAAAGCATAGTCAGTAAGAACAGTAAGTCTTCTTGTAGTTAAGTCGGCATTGTGCGTTTTGTATTGAATTCCGATGCAATTTCTATTTCATCGTCAATAAGAAGGTCCAAGGGATACAGTAAACCCGAAGTGAGGCATCGAAATCTATAACTAGTGTCACAGGAATGGTTTAAAACATAGACAGTAGGAAGAGTCAGTCTTTTAGTACTTAAGTCGGCATTGTGCCTTTTCTGTTTATTTCCGATGCAATTTCTGTGTTTCACCGGCAATAAGAAGATCAGAGGGATACAGTAAACCAGAAGTGAAGCATCGGAAACTATAACTAGTGTCACAGGAATAGTTCAAAGATAGACAGTAGTAGAGTCAGTCTTCTTGTACTTATGTCGGCATTGTGCCTCTTGTGTTTAATTCCGATGCAATTTCTGTGTTTCATCGTCAATAAGAAGGTCCAAGGGAAACAGTAAACCTGAAGTGAAGCATCGGAATCTATAACTAGTGTCACAGGAATGGTTCAAACATAGTCAGTAAGAAGAGTCAGTCTTCTTGTATTTAAGTCGGCATTGTGCCTTTTGAATTTAATTCCGATGCAATTTCTGTGTTTCATCGTCAATAAGAAGGTCCAAGGGATACAGTGAACCAGAAGTGTACCATCGGAAACTATAACTAGTGTCACAGGAATGGTTCAAACATAGACAGTAGGAGAGTCAGACTTCTTGTACTTATGTCGGCATTGTGCCTCTTGTGTTTAATTCCGATGCAATTTCAGTGTTTCATCGTCAATACGAAGGTCCAAGGGAAACAGTAAACCTGAAGTGAAGCATCGGAATCTATAACTAGTGTCACAGGAATGGTTCAAACATAGTCAGTAAGAAGAGTCTGTCTTCTTGTCCTGAAGTCGGCACTGTGCCTTTTGTATTTAATACCGATGCAATTTCTGTGTTTCATCGTCAATAAGAAGGTCAGAGGGATACAGTAAACCTGAAAAGAAGCATTGGAATCCAAGACTAGTGTCACAGGAATGGTTCAAAACATAGACAGTAGGAAGAGTCACTCTTCTTGTACTTAAGTCGGCATTGTGCCTTTTGTATTTAATTCCGATGCAATTTCTGTGTTTCATCGTCAATAACAAGGTTCAAGGGATACAGTAAACCTGAAGTGAAGCATCGGAATCTATAACTAGTGTCACAGGAATGGTTCAAAACATAGACAGTAAGAAGAGTCAGTCTTCTTGTACTTAAGTCGACATTGTGCCTTTTCTATTTAATTGTGATGCAATTTCTGTGTTTCATCGTCAATAAGAAGGTCAGAGGGATACAGTAAACCTGAAGTGAAGCATCGGAATCTATAACTAGTGTCACAGGAATAATTCAAAACATAGACAGTAAGAATAGTCAGTCATCTTGTACTTAAGTCATCAATTTGCAATTTCTATTTAATTCTGATGCAATTTCTGTGTTTCATCGTCAATAAGAAGGTCCAAGGGATACAGTAAACCTGAAGGGAAGCATCGGAATCTGTAACTAGTGTCACAGGAATGGTTCAAAGCATAGACAGTAAAGAGACAGTCTTCTTGTACTTAAGTCGGCATTGTGCCTTTTGTATATAATACCGATGCAATTTCTGTGTTTCATCGTCAATAAGAAGGTCAGAGGGATACAGTAAACCTTAAGCGAAGCATCTGAATCTATAACTAGTGTCACAGGAATGGTTCAAGTCATAGTCAGTAAGAAGAGTCAGTCTTCTTGTACTTAAGTTGGCATTGTGCCTTTCGTATTTAATTCCGATGTAATTTCTGTGTTTCACCAGCAATAAGAAGGTCAGAGGCATACAGTAAACCTGAAATGAAGCATCGGAATCTATAAGTAGTGTCACAAGAATGGTTCAAAACATAGTCAGTAAGAATAGTAAGTCTTCTTGTACTTATGTCATCATTGTGAATTTTCTATTTAATTCTGATGCAATTTCAGTGTTTCATCGTCAATAAGAAGGTCCAAGGGATACAGTAAACCTGGAGTGAAGCATCGGAGTCTATAACTAGTGTCACAGGAAGGGTTCAAACATAGTCAGTAAGAAGAGTCAGACTTCTTTTACTTAAGTCGACATTGTGTCTTTTGTATTTAATTCCGATGCAATTTCTGTGTTTCATCGTCAATAAGAAGGTCCAAGGGATACAGTAAACCTGAAGTGAAGCATCGGAATCTATAACTAGTGTCACAGGAATGGTTCAAAACATAAACAGTAAGAAGAGTCAGTCTTCTTGTACTTAAGTCGACATTGTGCCTTTTCTATTTAATTTTGATGCAATTTCCGTGTTTCATCGTCAATATGAAGGTCAGAGGGAAACAATAAAACTGAAGTGAAGCATCGGAATCTATAACTAGTGTCACAGGAATGGTTCAAACATAGTCAGTAAGAAGAGTCTGTCTTCTTGTCCTGAAGTCGGCATTGTGCCTTTTGTATTTAATACCGAAGCAATTTCTGTGTTTCATCGTCAATAAGAAGGTCAGAGGGATACAGTAAACCTGGAGTGTAGCATCGGAATCTGTAACTAGTGTCACAGGAATTTTTCAAAACATAGACAGTAAGCAGAGTCAGTCTTCGTGTACTTAAGTCGGCATTTTGGCTTTTGTTTTTAATTCCGATGCAATTTCTGTGTTTCATCGTCAATAAGAAGGCACAAGGGATACAGGAAACCTGAAGTGAAGCATCGGAATCTATAACTAGTGTCACAGGAATGGTTCAAAACATAGACAGTAAAATTAGTCAGTCTTCTTGTACTTAAGTCATCAATGTGCATTTTCTATTTAATTCTGATGCAATTTCTGTGTTTCATCGTCAATAAGAAGGTCCAAGGGATACAGTAAACCTGAAGTGAAGCATCGGAATCTATAACTAGTGTCACATGAATGGTTCAAAACATAGTCAGTAAGATGAGTCAGTCTTCTAGTACTTAAGTTGGCATTGTGCCTTTCGTATTTAATTCCGATGCAATTTCTGTGTTTCATCGTCAACACGAAGGTCCAAGGGAAACAGTAAACCTGAAGTGAAGCATCGGAATCTATAACTAGTGTCACAGGAATGGTTCAAACAAAGTCAGTAAGAAGAGTCTGTCTTCTTGTCCTGAAGTCGGCATTGTGCCTTTTGTATTTAATAAAGATGCAATTTCTGTGTTTCATCGTCAACACGAAGGTCAGAGGGATACAGTAAACCTGAAGTGAAGCATCGGAATCCAAGACTAGTGTCACAGGAATGGTTCAAAACATAGACAGTAGGAAGAGTCAGTCTTCTTGTACTTAAGTCGGCATTGTGCCTTTTGTATTTAATTCCGATGCAATTTCTGTGTTTCATCGTCAATAACAAGGTTCAAGGAATACAGTAAACCTGAAGTGAAGCATCGGAATCTATAACTAGTGTCACAGGAATAATTCAAAACGTAGACAATAAGAATAGTCAGTCTTCTTGTACTTAAGTCATCAATGTGCAATTTCTATTTAATTCTGATGCAATTTCTGTGTTTCATCGTCAATAAGAAGGTCCAAGGGATACAGTAAACCTGAAGGGAAGCATCGGAATCTGTAACTAGTGTCACAGGAATGGTTCAAAGCATAGACAGTAAAGAGACAGTCTTCTTGTACTTAAGTCGGCATTGTGCCTTTTGTATATAATACCGATGCAATTTCTGTGTTTCATCGTCAATAAGAAGGTCAGAGGGATACAGCAAACCTTAAGCGAAGCATCGGAATCTATAACTAGAGTCACAGGAATGGTTCAAGTCATAGTCAGTAAGAAGAGTCAGTCTTCTTGTACTTAAGTTGGCATTGTGCCTTTCGTATTTAATTCCGATGTAATTTCTGTGTTTCACCAGCAATAAGAAGGTGAGAGGCATACAGTAAACCTGAAATGAAGCATCGGAATCTATAACTAGTGTCACAGGAATGGTTCAAACATAGACAGTAGAAGAGTCAGTCTTCTTGTACTTAAGTCGGCATTGTGCCTTTTGTATTTAATTCCGATGCAATTTCTGTGTTTCATCGTCAATAAGAAGGTCCAAGGGATACAGTAAACCTGGAGTGTAGCATCGGAATCTATAACTAGTGTCACAGGAATGGTTCAAAACATAGTCAGTAAGAATAGTAAGTCTTCTTGTACTTAAGTCATCATTGTGAATTTTCTATTTAATTCTGATGCAATTTCTGTGTTTCATCGTCAATAAGAAGGTCCAAGGGATACAGTAAACCTGGAGTGAAGCATCGGAGTCTATAACTAGTGTCACAGGAAAGGTTCAAATCATAGACAGTAAGAAGAGTCAGACTTCTTTTACTTAAGTCGACATTGTGTCTTTTGTATTTAATTCCGATGCAATTTCTGTGTTTCATCGTCTATAAGAAGGTCCAAGGGATACAGTAAACCTGGAGTGTAGCATCGGAATCTATAACTAGAGTCACAGGAATGGTTCAAAGCATAGACAGTACGAAGAGTCAGTCTTCTTATACTTAAGTTGGCATTGTGACTTTCGTATTTAATTCCATTGCAATTTCTGTGTTTCATCGTCAATAAGAAGGTCCAAGGGAAACAGTAAACCTAAAGTGAAGCATCGGAATCTATAACTAGTGTCACTGGAATGGTTCAAAACATAGTCAGCAAGAAGAGTCTGTCTTCTTGTCCTTAAGTCGGCATTGTGCCTTTTGTATTTAATACCGATGCAATTTCTGTGTTTCATCGGCAATAAGGTCAGAGGGATACAGTAAACCTGAAGTGAAGCATCGGAATCTATAACTAGTGTCACAGGAATGGTTCAAAGCATAGACAGTAGGAAGAGTCAGTCTTCTTGTACTTAAGTCAGCATTGTGCCTTTTGTATTTAATTCCGATGCAGTTTCTGTGTTTAATCGTCAATACGAATATCCAAGGGATACAGTAAACCTGAAGTGAAGCATCGGAATCTATAACTAGTGTCTCAGGAATGGTTCAAAACAATGTCAGTAAGAAGAGTCAGTCTTCTTGTCCTTATGTCGGCATTGTGCCTTTAGTATTTAATTCCGATGCAAATTATGTGTTTCATCGTCAATAAGAAGGTCCAAGGGATACAGTAAACCTGGAGTGTAGCATCGGAATCTATAACTAGTGTCACAGGAATGGTTCAAAACGTAGACAGTAAGTAGAGTCAGTCTTCGTGTACTTAAGTCGACATTTTGAGTTTTGTATTTAATTCCGATGCAATTTCTGTGTTTCATCGTCAATAAGAAGCTCAATGGGATACAGTAAACCTGAAGTGAAGCATCGGAATCTATAGCTAGTGTCACAGGAATGGTTCAAATCATAGTCGGTAAGAAGAGTCAGTCTTCTTGTCCTTAAGTCTGCATTGTGCCTTTTGTATTTAATTCGGATGCAATTTCTGTGTTTCATCGTCAATAAGAAGGTCCAAGGCATACAGTAAACTTGGAGGGAAGCATCGGGTCTATAACTAGTGTCACAGGATTGGTTCAAAAATAGACAGTAAGATGAGTCAGACTTCTTGTACTTAATTCGGCATTGTGCCTTTTGAATTTAATTCCGATTCAATTTCTGTGTTTCATCGTCAATAAGAAGGTCGGAGGGATACACTAAACCTGAAGTGAAGCATCGGAAACCATAACTAGTGTCACAGGAATGGTTCAAAGCATAGTCAGTAAGAAGAGTCAGTTTTCTTGTACTTAAGTCGGCATTTTCCCTTTTGTATTTAATTCCGATGCAATTTCTTTGTTTCATCGTCAATAATAAGGTAAAAGGGATACAGTAAACCTGGAGTGAAGCATCGGAATCTATAACTGGTGTCACATGGACGGTTCAAAACATAGACAGTAAGATGAGTCAGTATTCTTGTACTTAAGTCGGCATTGTGCTTTTTGTATTTATTTCCGATGCAATTTCTGTGTTTCATCGTCACTAAGAAGGTCAGAGGGATACAGTAATCCTGAAGTTAAGCATCGGAATCTATAACTAGTGTCACAGGAATGGTTCAAAGCATAGTCAGTAAGAACAGTAAGTCTTCTTGTAGTTAAGTCGGCATTGTGCGTTTTGTATTGAATTCCGATGCAATTTCTGTTTCATCGTCAATAAGAAGGTCCAAGGGATACAGTAAACCTGACGTGAGGCATCGGAATCTATAACTAGTGTCACAGGAATGGTTTAAAACATAGACAGTAGGAAGAGTCAGTCTTTTAGTACTTAAGTCGGCATTGTGCCTTTTCTATTTATTTCCGATGCAGTTTCTGTTTTTCATCGTCAATAAGTCGGTCAGAGTGATATAGTAAACCTGAAGTGAAGCATCGGAATCTATAACTAATGTCTCAGGCATGGTTCAAAACATAGACTGTTGAAAGAGTCAGTCTTCTTGTACTTAAGTCGGCATTGTGCCTTTCGAATTTAATTCCGATGCAATTTCTGTGTTTCACCGGCAATAAGAAGATCAGAGGGATACAGTAAACCAGAAGTGAAGCATCGGAAACTATAACTAGTGTCACCGGAATAGTTCAAAGATAGACAGTAGTAGAGTCAGTCTTCTTGTACTTATGTCGGCATTGTGCCTCTTGTGTTTAATTCCGATGCAATTTCTGTGTTTCATCGACAATAAGAAGGTCCAAGGGAAACAGTAAACCTGAAGTGAAGCATCGGAATCTATAACTAGTGTCACAGGAATGGTTCAAACATAGTCAGTAAGAAGAGTCAGTCTTCTTGTATTTAAGTCGGCATTGTGCCTTTTGAATTTAATTCCGATGCAATTTCTGTGTTTCATCGTCAATAAGAAGGTCCAAGGGATACAGTAAACCAGAAATGTACCATCGGAAACTATAACTAGTGTCACAGGAATGGTTCAAACATAGACAGTAGGAGAGTCAGTCTTCTTGTACTTATGTCGGCATTGTGCCTCTTGTGTTTAATTCCGATGCAATATCTGTGTTTCATCGTCAATACGAAGGTCCAAGGGAAACAGTAAACCTGAAGTGAAGCATCGGAATCTATAACTAGTGTCACAGGAATGGTTCAAACATAGTCAGTAAGAAGAGTCTGTCTTCTTGAGCTGAAGTCGGCACTGTGCCTTTTGTATTTAATACCGATGCAATTTCTGTGTTTCATCGTCAATAAGAAGGTCAGAGGGATACAGTAAACCTGAAGTGAAGCATCGGAATCCAAGACTAGTGTCACAGGAATGGTTCAAAACATAGACAGTAGGAAGAGTCAGTCTCCTTGTACTTAAGTCGGCATTGTGCATTTTGTATTTAATTCCGATGCAATTTCTGTGTTTCATCGTCAATAACAAAGTTCAAGGGATACAGTAAACCTGATGTGAAGCATCGGAATCTATAACTAGTGTCACAGGAATATTTCAAAACATAGACAGTAAGAAGAGTCAGTCTTCTTGTACTTAAGTCGACATTGTGCCTTTTCTATTTAATTGTGATGCAATTTCTGTGTTTCATCGTCAATAAGAAGGTCAGAGGGATACAGTAAACCTGAAGTGAAGCATCGAAATCTATAACTAGTGTCACAGGAATAATTCAAAACATAGACAGTAAGAATAGTCAGTCTTCTTGTACTTAAGTCATCAATGTGCAATTTCTATTTAATTCTGATGCAATTTCTGTGATTCATCGTCAATAAGAAGGTCCAAGGGATACAGTAAACCTGAAGGGAAGCATCAGAATCTGTAACTAGTGTCACAGGAATGGTTCAAAGCATAGACAGTAAAGAGACAGTCTTCTTGTACTTAAGTCGACATTGTGCCTTTTGTATATAATACCGATGCAATTTCTGTGTTTCATCGTCAATAAGAAGGTCAGAGGGATACAGTAAACCTTAAGCGAAGCATCGGAATCTATAACTAGTGTCACAGGAATTGTTCAAGTCATAGTCAGTAAGAAGAGTCAGTCTTCTTGTACTTAAGTTGGCATTGTGCCTTTCGTATTTAATTCCGATGTAATTTCTCTGTTTCACCAGCAATAAGAAGGTCAGAGGCATACAGTAAACCTGAAATGAAGCATCGGAATCTATAACCAGTGTCACAGGTATGGTTCAAAACATAGTCAGTAAGAATAGTAAGTCTTCTTGTACTTAAGTCATCATTGTGAATTATCTATTTAATTCTGATGCAATTTCTGTGTTTCATCGTCAATAAGAAGGTCCAAGGGATACAGTAAACCTGAAGTGAAGCATCGGAATCTATAACTAGTGTCACAGGAATGGTTCAAACATAGACAGTAGAAGAGTCAGTCTTCTTGTACTTAAGGCGGCATTGTGCCTTTTGTATTTAATTCCAATGCAATTTCTGTGTTTCATCGTCAATAAGAAGGTCCAAAAGAAACAGTAAACCTAAAGTGAAGCATCGGAATCTATAACTAGTGTCACAGGAATAATTCAAACATAGTCTGCGAGAAGAGTCTGTCTTCTTGTCCTTAGGTCGGCATTGTGCCTTTTGTATTTAATACCGATGCAATTTCTGTGTTTCATCGGCAATAAGGTCAGAGGGATACAGTAAACCTGAAGTGAAGCATCGGAGTCTATAACTAGTGTCACAGGAATGGTTCAAAGCATAGACAGTAGGAAGAGTCTGTCTTCTTGTTCTTATGTCGGCATTGTGCCTCTAGTATTTAATTCCGATGCAAATTTTGTGATTCATCGTCAATAAGAAGGTCCAAGGGATACAGTAAACCTGGAGTGTAGCATCGGTATCTATAACTAGTGTCACAGGAATGGTTCAAAACATAGACAGTAAGAAGAGTCAGTCTTCGTGTACTTAAGTCGACATTTTGAGTTTTGTATTTAATTCCGATGCAATTTCTGTGTTTCATCGTCAATAAGAAGCTCAGAGGGATACAGTAAACCTGAAGTGAGGCATCGGAGTCTATAACTAGTGTCACAGGAAAGGTTCAAACATAGTCAGTAAGAAGAGTCAGACTTCTTTTACTTAAGTCGACATTGTGTCTTTTGTATTTAATTCCGATGCAATTTCTGTGTTTCATCGTCAATAAGAAGGTCCAAGGGATACAGTAAACCTGAAGTGAAGCATCGGAATCTATAACTAGTGTCACAGGAATGGTTCAAAACATAGACAGTAAGAAGAGTCAGTCTTCTTGTACTTAAGTCGACATTGTGCCTTTTCTATTTAATTGTGATGCAATTTCTGTGTTTCATCGTCAATATGAAGGTCAGAGGGAAACAATAAAACTGAAGTGAAGCATCGGAATCTATAACTAGTGTCACAGGAATGGTTCAAACATAGTCAGTAAGAAGAGTCTGTCTTCTTGTCCTGAAGTCGGCATTGTGCCTTTTGTATTTAATACCGAAGCAATTTCTGTGTTTCATCGTCAATAAGAAGGTCAGAGGGATACAGTAAACCTGGAGTGTAGCATCGGACTCTGTAACTAGTGTCACAGGAATTTTTCAAAGATAGACAGTAAGCAGAGTCAGTCTTCGTGTACTTAAGTCGGCATTTTGGCTTTTGTTTTTAATTCCGATGGTATTTCTGTGTTTCATCGTCAATAAGAAGGCACAAGGGATACAAGAAACCTGAAGTGAAGCATCGGAATCTATAACTAGTGTCACACGAATGGTGCAAAACATAGACAGTAAGAATAGTCAGTCTTCTTGTACTTAAGTCATCAATGTGCATTTTCTATTTAATTCTGATGCAATTTCTGTGTTTCATCGTCAATAAGAAGGTCCAAAGGATACAGTAAACCTGAAGTGAAGCATCGGAATCTATAACTAGTGTCACAGGACTGGTTCAAAACATAGACAGTAAGAAGAGTCAGTCTTCTTGTACTTAAGTCGGCATTGTGCCTTTTGTATATAATACCGATGCAATTTCTGTGTTTCATCGTCAATAAGAAGGTCAGAGGGATACAGTATACCTTAAGTGAAGCATCGGAATCTATAACTAGTGTCACAGGAATGGTTCAAATCATAGTCAGTAAGAAGAGTCAGTCGTCTTGTACTTAAGTTGGCATTGTGCCTTTCGTATTTAATTCCGATGCAATTTCTGTGTTTCACCGGCAATAAGAAGGTCAGAGGGATGCAGTAAACCTGAAGTGAAGCATCGGAATCTATAACTAGTGTCACAGGAATGGTTCAAACATAGACAGTAGAAGTGTCAGTCTTCTTGTACTTAAATCGGCATTGTGCCTTTTGTATTTAATTCCGATGCAATTTATGTGTTTCATCGTCAAAAAGAAGGTCCAAGGGAAACAGTAAACCTGGAGTGAAGCATCGAAGTCAATAACTAGTGTCACAGGAATGGTTCAAATCATAGACAGTTTGAAGAGTCAGACTTCTTTTACTTAAGTCGGCATTGTGCCTTTTGTATTTAATTCCGATAGAATATCTGTGTTTCATCGTCAATAAGAAGGTTCAAGGGATACAGTAAACCTGGAGTGTAGCATCGGAATCTGTAACTAGTGTCACAGGAATGGTTCAAAGCATAGTCAGTAAGAATAGTCAGTCTTCTTGTACTTAAGTCATCATTGTGAATTTTCTATTTAATTCTGATGCAATTTCTATGTTTCATCGTCAATAAGAAGGACCAAGGGATATAGTAAACCTGGAGTGAAGCATCGGAGTCCTTAACTAGTGTCACAGGAATGGTTCAAATCAATGACAGTAAGAAGAGTCAGACTTCATTTACCTAAGTCGACATTGTGCCTTTTGTATTTAATTCCGATGCAATTTCTGTGTTTCATCGTCAATAAGAAGGTCCAAGGGATACAGTAAACCTGGAGTGTAGCATCGGTATCTATAACTAGAGTCACAGGAATGGTTCAAAACATAGACAGTACGAAGAGTCAGTCTTCTTGAACTTAAGTCGGCATTGTGCCTTTTCTATTTAATTCCGATGCAATTTCTGTGTTTCATCGTCAATAAGAAGGTCAGAGGGATACAGTAAACCTGAAGTGAAGCATCGGAATCTGTAACTAGTTCCACAGGAATGGTTCAAAGCATAGTCAGTAAAAAGACTCAATCTTCTTGTACTTAAGTTGGCATTGTGCCTTTCGTATTTAATTCCGATGCAATTTCTGTGTTTCACCGGCAATATGAAGGTCAGAGGGATACAGTAAACCTGAAGTGAAGCATCGGAATCTATAACTAGTGTCACAGGAATGGTTCAAACATAGACAGTAGAAGAGTCAGTCTTCTTGTACTTAAGGCGGCATTGTGCCTTTTGTATTTAATTCCAATGCAATTTCTGTGTTTCATCGTCAATAAGAAGGTCCAAAAGAAACAGTAAACCTAAAGTGAAGCATCGGAATCTATAACTAGTGTCACAGGAATAATTCAAACATAGTCAGCGAGAAGAGTCTGTCTTCTTGTCCTTAGGTCGGCATTGTGCCTTTTGTATTTAATACCGATGCAATTTCTGTGTTTCATCGGCAATAAGGTCAGAGGGATACAGTAAACCTGAAGTGAAGCATCGGAGTCTATAACTAGTGTCACAGGAATGGTTCAAAGCATAGACAGTAGGAAGAGTCTGTCTTCTTGTTCTTATGTCGGCATTGTGCCTTTAGTATTTAATTCCGATGCAAATTTTGTGATTCATCGTCAATAAGAAGGTCCAAGGGATACAGTAAACCTGGAGTGTAGCATCGGTATCTATAACTAGTGTCACAGGAATGGTTCAAAACATAGACAGTAAGAAGAGTCAGTCTTCGTGTACTTAAGTCGACATTTTGAGTTTTGTATTTAATTCCGATGCATTTTCTGTGTTTCATCGTCAATAAGAAGCTCAGAGGGATACAGTAAACCTGAAGTGAGGCATCGGAATCTATAGCTAGTGTCACAGGAATGGTTCAAATCATAGTCGGTAAGAAGAGTCAGTCTTCTTGTCCTTAAGTCTGCATTGTTCCTTTTGTATTTAATTCCGATGCAATTTCTGAGTTTCATCGTCAATAAGAAGGTCCAAGGGATACAGTAAACTTGGAGGGAAGCATCGGGTCTATAACTAGCGTCACAGGATTGGTTCAAAAATAGACAGAAAGATGAGTCAGTCTTCATGTACTTAATTCGGCATTGTGCCTTTTGAATTTAATTCCGATTCAATTTCTGTGTTTCATCGTCAATAAGAAGGTCGGAGGGATACTCTAAACCTGAAGTGAAGCATCGGAATCCATAACTAGTGTCACAGGAATGGTTCAAAACATAGTCAGTAAGAAGAGTCAGTTTTCTTGTACTTAAGTCGGCATTGTGCCTTTTGTATTTAATTCCGATGCAATTTCTGTGTTTCATCGTCAATAAGAAGGTAAAAGGAATACAGTAAACCTGGAGTGAAGCATCGGAATCTATAACTAGTGTCACATAGACGGTTCAAAACATAGACAGTAAGATGAGTCAGTATTCTTGTACTTAAGTCGGCATTGTGCTTTTTGTATTTATTTCCGATGCAATTTCTGTGTTTCATCGTCACTAAGAAGGTCAGAGGGATCCAGTAATCCTGAAGTTAAGCATCGGAATCTATAACTAGTGTCACAGGAATGGTTCAAAGCATAGTCAGTAAGAAGAGTAAGTCTTCTTGTAGTTAAGTCGGCATTGTGCGTTTTGTGTTGAATTCCGATGTAATTTCTGTTTCATCGGCAATAAGAAAGTCCAAGGGATACAGTAAACCTGAAGTGAAGCATCGGAATCCATAACTAGTGTCACAGGAATGGATCAAAACATAGACAGTAGGAAGAGTCAGTCTCCTAGTACTTAAGTCGACATTGTGCCTTTTCTATTTAATCCCGATGCAATTTCTGTTTTTCATCGTCAATAAGACGGTCAGAGGGATATAGTAAACCTGAAGTGAAGCATCGGAATCTATAACTAGTGTCACAGGCATGGTTCAAAACATAGACAGTTGAAAGAGTCAGTCTTCTTGTACTTAAGTCGGCATTGTGTCTTTTGTATTTAATTCCGATGCAATTTCTGTGTTTCATCATCAATAAGATGGTCCAAGGGATACAGAAAACCTGACGTGAAGCATCGGAATCTACAACTAGTGTCACAGGAATGGTTCAAAACATAGACAGTAAGAAGAGTAATTTTTTTGTACTTAAGTCGGCATTGTGCCTTTTCTATTTAATTCCGATGCAATTTCTGAGTTTCATCGTCAATGAGATGGTCAGAGGGATACAGTAAACCTGAAGTGAAGCATCGGAATCTATAACTAGTGTCACATGAATGGTTCAAACCATAATCAGTAAGATGAGTCAGTCTTCTTGTACTTAAGTTGGCATTGTGAATTTCGTATTTAATTCCGATGCAATTTCTGTGTTTCACCGGCAATAAGAAAGTCAGAGGGATACAGTAAACCAGAGGTGAAGAATCGGAAACTATAACTAGTGTCACAGGAATGGTTTAAATATAGACAGTAGAAGAGTCAGTCTTCTTGTACTTATGTCGGCATTGTGCCTCTTGTGTTTAATTCCGATGCAATTTCTGTGTTTCATCGTCAATGAGATGGTCAGAGGGATACAGTAAACCCGAAGTGAAGCATCGGAATCCAAGACTAGTGTCACAGGAATGGTTCAAAACATACACAGTAGGAAGAGTCAGTTTTCTTGTACTTAAGTCGGCATTGTGCCTTTTCTATTTAATTCCGATGCAATTTCTGAGTTTCATCGTCAATGAGATGGTCAGAGGGATACAGTAAACCTGAAGTGAAGCATCGGAATCTATAACTAGTGTCACATGAATGGTTCAAAACATAATCAGTAAGATGAATCAGTCTTCTTGTACTTGTATGTAATTCAGATGCAATTTCTGTGTTTCATCGTCAATAAGAAGGTCCAAGGGATACAGTAAACCTGACGTGAAGCATCGGAATCTATAACTAGTGTCACAGGAATGGTTCAAAACATATACAGTAAGAAGAGTCAGTCTTCGTGTACTTAAGTCGGCATTTTGGCTTTTGTTTTTAATTCCGATGCAATTTCTGTGTTTCATCGTCAATAAGAAGGTACAAGGGATACAGTAAACCTGAAGTGAAGCATCGGAATCTATAACTAGTGTCACAGGAATGGTTCAAAACATAGACAGTGAGAATAGTCAGTCTTCTTGTACTTAAGTCATCAATGTGCATTTTCTACTTAATTCTGATGCAATTTCTGTGTTTCATCGTCAATAAGAAGGTCCAAGGGATACAGTAAACCTGAAGTGAGGCATCGGAATCTATAACTAGTGTCACAGGAATGGTTCAAGATATAGACAGTAAGAATAGTCAGTCTTCTTGTACTTAAGTCATCAATGTGCATTTTCTATTTAATTCTGATGCAATTTCTGTATTTCATCGTCAATAAGAAGGTCCAAGGGATACAGTAAACCTGAAGTGAACATCGGAATCTATAACTAGTGTCACAGGAATGGTTCAAAACATAGACAGTAAGAAGAGTCAATCTTCTTGTACTTAAGTCGGCATTGTGCCTTTTGTATATAATACCGATGCAATTTCTGTGTTTCATCGTCAATAAGAAGGTCAGAGGGATACAGTAAACCTTAAGTGAAGCATCGGAATCTATAACTAGTGTCACAGGAATGGTTCAAATCATAGTCAGTAAGAAGAGTCAGTCTTCTTGTACTTAAGTTGGCATTGTGCCTTTCGTTTTTAATTCCGATGCAATTTCTGAGTTTCACCGGCAATAAGAAGGTCAGAGGGATACAGTAAACCTGACGTGAAGCATTGGAATCTATAACTAGTGTCACAGGAATGGTTCAAACATAGACAGTAGAAGAGTCAGTCTTCTTGTACTTAAGTCGGCATTGTGCCTTTTGTATTTAATTCCGATGCAATTTATGTGTTTCATCGTCAATAAGAAGGTCCAAGGGATACAGTAAACCTGGAGTGAAGCATCGGAGTCAATAACTAGTGTCACAGGAATGGTTCAAATCATAGACAGTTTGAAGAGTCAGACTTCTTTTACTTAAGTCGACATTGTGCCTTTTGTATTTAATTCCGATGCAATTTCTGTGTTTCATCGTCAATAAGAAGGTCTAAGGGATACAGTATACCTGGAGTGTAGCATCGGAATCTGTAACTAGTGTCACAGGAATGGTTCAAACATAGACAGTAGAAGAGTCAGTCTTCTTGTACTTAAGGCGGCATTGTGCCTTTTGTATTTAATTCCAATGCAATTTCTGTGTTTCATCGTCAATAAGAAGGTCCAAAAGAAACAGTAAACCTAAAGTGAAGCATCGGAATCTATTACTAGTGTCACAGGAATAATTCAAACATAGTCAGCGAGAAGAGTCTGTCTTCTTGTCCTGAAGTCGGCATTGTGCCTTTTGTATTTAATACCGATGCAATTTCTGTGTTTCATCGGCAATAAGGTCAGAGGGATATAGTAAACCTTAAGTGAAGCATCGGAATCTATAACTAGTGTCACAGGAATGGTTCAAAACATATTCAGTAAGAAGAGTCAGACTTCTTGTACTTAAGTTGGCAATGTGCCTTTCGTATTTAATTCCGATGCAATTTCTGTGTTTCACCGGCAATAAAAGGGTCAGAGGGATACAGTAAACCTGAAGTGAAGCATCGGAATCTATAACTAGTGTCACAGGAATGGTTCAAACATAGACAGTAGAAGAGTCAATCTTCTTGTACTTCAGTCGGCATTGTGCCTTTTGTATTTAATTCCGATGCAATTTATGTGTTTCATCGTCAATAAGAAAGTCCAAGGGAAACAGTAAACCTAAAGTGAAGCATCGGAATCTATAACTAGTGTCACAGGAGTGGTTCAAAACATAGTCAGTAAGAAGAGTCTGTGTTCTTGTCCTTAAGTCGGCATTGTGCCTTTTGTATTTAATACCGATGCAATTTGTGTGGTTCATCGGCAATAAGGTCAGAGGGATACAGTAAACCTGAAGTGAAGCATCGGAATCTATAACTAGTGTCACAGGAAAGGTTCAAAGCGAGGACAGTACGAAGAGTCAGTCTTCTTGAACTTAAGTCGGCATTGTGCCTTTTCTATTTAATTCCGATGCAATTTCTGTGTTTCATCGTCAATAAGAAGGTCAGAGGGAGACAATAAACCTGAAGTGAAGCATCGGAATCTATAACTAGTGTCACAGGAATGGTTCGAAACATAGTCAGTAAGGACAGTCAGTCTTCTTGTCCTTAAGTCGGCATTGTGCCTTTTGTATTTAATTCCGATGCAAATTCTGTGTTTCATCTTCACTAAGAAGGTCCAAGGGATACAGTAAACCTGAAGTGAAGCATCGGAATCTATAACTAGTGTCACAGGAATGGTTCAAAACATAGACAGTAAGAAGAGTCAGTTTTCTTGTACTTAAGTCGACACTGTGCCTTTTCTATTTAATTCCGATGCAATTTCTGTGTTTCATCGTCAATAAGAAGGTCAGAGGGATACAGTAAACCTGAAGTGAAACATCGGAATCCAAAACTAGTGTCACAGGAATGGTTCAAACCATAGACAGTAAGAATACTCAGTCTTCTTGTACTTAAGTCATCATTGTGCATTTTCTATTTTATTCTGATGCAATTACTGTGTTTCATCGTCAATAAGAAATTCAGAGGGATACAGTAAACCTCAAGTGAAGCACCGGAATCCATAACTAGTGTCACAGGAATGGTTCAAAACACAGTCAGTAAGAAGATACAGTTTTCTTGTACTTAAGTCGGCATTGTGCCTTTCGTATTTAATTACGATGCAATTTCAGTGTACCATCGTCAATAAGAAGGTCCATGGGATACAGTAAACCTGGAGTGAAGCATTGGAATCAATAACTAGTGTCACAGGGACGGTTCAAAACATAGGCAGTAAGATGAGTCAGTATTCTTGTACTTAAGTCGGCATTGTGCTTTTTGTATTTATTTCCGATGCAATTTCTGTGTTTCATCGTCACTAAGAACGTCAGAGGCATACAGTAATCCTGAAGTTAAGCATCGGAATCTATAACTAGTGTCACAGGAATGGTTCAAAACATAGACAGTAAGAAGAGTCAGTCTTCTTGTACTTAAGTCGACATTGTGCCTTTTCTATTTAATTGTGATGCAATTTCTGTGTTTCATCGTCAATAAGAAGGTCAGAGGGATACAGTAAACCTGAAGTGAAGCATCGGAATCCTTAACTAGTGTCACAGGAATAATTCAAAACATAGACAGTAAGAATAGTCAGTCATCTTGTACTTAAGTCATCAATTTGCAATTTCTATTTAATTCTGATGCAATTTCTGTGTTTCATCGTCAATAAGAAGATCCAAGGGATACAGTAAACCTGAAGGGAAGCATCGGAATCTGTAACTAGTGTCACAGGAATGGTTCAAAGCATAGACAGTAAAGAGACAGTCTTCTTGTACTTAAGTCGGCATTGTGCCTTTTGTATATAATACCGATGCAATTTCTGTGTTTCATCGTCAATAAGAAGGTCAGAGGGATACAGTAAACCTTAAGCGAAGCATCTGAATCTATAACTAGTGTCACAGGAATGGTTCAAGTCATAGTCAGTAAGAAGAGTCAGTCTTCTTGTACTTAAGTTGGCATTGTGCCTTTCGTATTTAATTCCGATGTAATTTCTGTGTTTCACCAGCAATAAGAAGGTCAGAGGCATACAGTAAACCTGAAATGAAGCATCGGAATCTATAGCTAGTGTCACAAGAATGGTTCAAAACATAGTCAGTAAGAATAGTAAGTCTTCTTGTACTTATGTCATCATTGTGAATTTTCTATTTAATTCTGAAGCAATTTCAGTGTTTCATCGTCAATAAGAAGGTCCAAGGGATACAGTAAACCTGGAGTGAAGCATCGGAGTCTATAACTAGTGTCACAGGAAGGGTTCAAACATAGTCAGTAAGAAGAGTCAGACTTCTTTTACTTAAGTCGACATTGTGTCTTTTGTATTTAATTCCGATGCAATTTCTGTGTTTCATCGTCAATAAGAAGGTCCAAGGGATACAGTAAACCTGAAGTGAAGCATCGGAATCTATAACTAGTGTCACAGGAATGGTTCAAAACATAGACAGTAAGAAGAGTCAGTCTTCTTGTACTTAAGTCGACATTGTGCCTTTTCTATTTAATTTTGATGCAATTTCCGTGTTTCATCGTCAATATGAAGGTCAGAGGGAAACAATAAAACTGAAGTGAAGCATCGGAATCTATAACTAGTGTCACAGGAATGGTTCAAACATAGTCAGTAAGAAGAGTCTGTCTTCTTGTCCTGAAGTCGGCATTGTGCCTTTTGTATTTAATACCGAAGCAATTTCTGTGTTTCATCGTCAATAAGAAGGTCAGAGGGATACAGTAAACCTGGAGTGTAGCATCGGAATCTGTAACTAGTGTCACAGGAATTTTTCAAAACATAGACAGTAAGCAGAGTCAGTCTTCGTGTACTTAAGTCGGCATTTTGGCTTTTGTTTTTAATTCCGATGCAATTTCTGTGTTTCATCGTCAATAAGAAGGCACAAGGGATACAGGAAACCTGAAGTGAAGCATCGGAATCTATAACTAGTGTCACAGGAATGGTTCAAAACATAGACAGTAAGAATAGTCAGTCTTCTTGTACTTAAGTCATCAATGTGCATTTTCTATTTAATTCTGATGCAATTTCTGTGTTTCATCGTCAATAAGAAGGTCCAAGGGATACAGTAAACCTGAAGTGAAGCATCGGAATCTATAACTAGTGTCACATGAATGGTTCAAAACATAGTCAGTAAGATGAGTCAGTCTTCTAGTACTTAAGTTGGCATTGTGCCTTTCGTATTTAATTCCGATGCAATTTCTGTGTTTCATCGTCAACACGAAGGTCCAAGGGAAACAGTAAACCTGAAGTGAAGCATCGGAATCTATAACTAGTGTCACAGGAATGGTTCAAACAAAGTCAGTAAGAAGAGTCTGTCTTCTTGTCCTGAAGTCGGCATTGTGCCTTTTGTATTTAATAAAGATGCAATTTCTGTGTTTCATCGTCAATACGAAGGTCAGAGGGATACAGTAAACCTGAAGTGAAGCATCGGAATCCAAGACTAGTGTCACAGGAATGGTTCAAAACATAGACAGTAGGAAGAGTCAGTCTTCTTGTACTTAAGTCGGCATTGTGCCTTTTCTATTTAATTCCGATGCAATTTCTGTGTTTCATCGTCAATAACAAGGTTCAAGGGATACAGGAAACCTGAAGTGAAGCATCGGAATCTATAACTAGTGTCACAGGAATAATTCAAAACGTAGACAGTAAGAATGGTCAGTCTTCTTGTACTTAAGTCATCAATGTGCAATTTCTATTTAATTCTGATGCAATTTCTGTGTTTCATCGTCAATAAGAAGGTCCAAGGGATACAGTAAACCTGAAGGGAAGCATCGGAATCTGTAACTAGTGTCACAGGAATGGTTCAAAGCATAGACAGTAAAGAGACAGTCTTCTTGTACTTAAGTCGGCATTGTGCCTTTTGTATATAATACCGATGCAATTTCTGTGTTTCATCGTCAATAAGAAGGTCAGAGGGATACAGCAAACCTTAAGCGAAGCATCGGAATCTATAACTAGAGTCACAGGAATGGTTCAAGTCATAGTCAGTAAGAAGAGTCAGTCTTCTTGTACTTAAGTTGGCATTGTGCCTTTCGTATTTAATTCCGATGTAATTTCTGTGTTTCACCAGCAATAAGAAGGTGAGAGGCATACAGTAAACCTGAAATGAAGCATCGGAATCTATAACTAGTGTCACAGGAATGGTTCAAACATAGACGGTAGAAGAGTCAGTCTTCTTGTACTTAAGTCGGCATTGTGCCTTTTGTATTTAATTCCGATGCAATTTCTGTGTTTCATCGTCAATAAGACGGTCCAAGGGATACAGTAAACCTGGAGTGTAGCATCGGAATCTATAACTAGTGTCACAGGAATGGTTCAAAACATAGTCAGTAAGAATAGTAAGTCTTCTTGTACTTAAGTCATCATTGTGAATTTTCTATTTAATTCTGATGCAATTTCTGTGTTTCATCGTCAATAAGAAGGTCCAAGGGATACAGTAAACCTGGAGTGAAGCATCGGAGTCTATAACTAGTGTCACAGGAAAGGTTCAAATCATAGACAGTAAGAAGAGTCAGACTTCTTTTACTTAAGTCGACATTGTGTCTTTTGTATTTAATTCCGATGCAATTTCTGTGCTTCATCGTCTATAAGAAGGTCCAAGGGATACAGTAAACCTGGAGTGTAGCATCGGAATCTATTACTAGAGTCACAGGAATGGTTCAAAGCATAGACAGTACGAAGAGTCAGTCTTCTTATACTTAAGTTGGCATTGTGACTTTCGTATTTAATTCCATTGCAATTTCTGTGTTTCATCGTCAATAAGAAGGTCCAAGGGAAACAGTAAACCTGAAGTGAAGCATCGGAATCTATAACTAGTGTCTCAGGAATGGTTCAAAACAATGTCAGTAAGAAGAGTCAGTCTTCTTGTCCTTATGTCGGCATTGTGCCTTTAGTATTTAATTCCGATGCAAATTATGTGTTTCATCGTCAATAAGAAGGTCCAAGGGATACAGTAAACCTGGAGTGTAGCATCGGAATCTATAACTAGTGTCACAGGAATGGTTCAAAACGTAGACAGTAAGTAGAGTCAGTCTTCGTGTACTTAAGTCGACATTTTGAGTTTTGTATTTAATTCCGATGCAATTTCTGTGTTTCATCGTCAATAAGAAGCTCAATGGGATACAGTAAACCTGAAGTGAAGCATCGGAATCTATAGCTAGTGTCACAGGAATGGTTCAAATCATAGTCGGTAAGAAGAGTCAGTCTTCTTGTCCTTAAGTCTGCATTGTGCCTTTTGTATTTAATTCGGATGCAATTTCTGTGTTTCATCGTCAATAAGAAGGTCCAAGGCATACAGTAAACTTGGAGGGAAGCATCGGGTCTATAACTAGTGTCACAGGATTGGTTCAAAAATAGACAGTAAGATGAGTCAGTCTTCTTGTACTTAATTCGGCATTGTGCCTTTTGAATTTAATTCCGATTCAATTTCTGTGTTTCATCGTCAATAAGAAGGTCGGAGGGATACACTAAACCTGAAGTGAAGCATCGGAAACCATAACTAGTGTCACAGGAATGGTTCAAAGCATAGTCAGTAAGAAGAGTCAGTTTTCTTGTACTTAAGTCGGCATTTTCCCTTTTGTATTTAATTCCGATGCAATTTCTTTGTTTCATCGTCAATAATAAGGTAAAAGGGATACAGTAAACCTGGAGTGAAGCATCGGAATCTATAACTGGTGTCACATGGACGGTTCAAAACATAGACAGTAAGATGAGTCAGTATTCTTGTACTTAAGTCGGCATTGTGCTTTTTGTATTTATTTCCGATGCAATTTCTGTGTTTCATCGTCACTAAGAAGGTCAGAGGGATACAGTAATCCTGAAGTTAAGCATCGGAATCTATAACTAGTGTCACAGGAATGGTTCAAAGCATAGTCAGTAAGAACAGTAAGTCTTCTTGTAGTTAAGTCGGCATTGTGCGTTTAGTATTGAATTCCGATGCAATTTCTGTTTCATCGTCAATAAGAAGGTCCAAGGGATACAGTAAACCTGAAGTGAGGCATCGGAATCTATAACTAGTGTCACAGGAATGGTTTAAAACATAGACAGTAGGAAGAGTCAGTCTTTTAGTACTTAAGTCGGCATTGTGCCTTTTCTATTTATTTCCGATGCAGTTTCTGTTTTTCATCGTCAATAAGTCGGTCAGAGTGATATAGTAAACCTGAAGTGAAGCATCGGAATCTATAACTAATGTCTCAGGCATGGTTCAAAACATAGACTGTTGAAAGAGTCAGTCTTCTTGTACTTAAGTCGGCATTGTGCCTTTCGAATTTAATTCCGATGCAATTTCTGTGTTTCACCGGCAATAAGAAGATCAGAGGGATACAGTAAACCAGAAGTGAAGCATCGGAAACTATAACTAGTGTCACAGGAATAGTTCAAAGATAGACAGTAGTAGAGTCAGTCTTCTTGTACTTATGTCGGCATTGTGCCTCTTGTGTTTAATTCCGATGCAATTTCTGTGTTTCATCGACAATAAGAAGGTCCAAGGGTGACAGTAAACCTGAAGTGAAGCATCGGAATCTATAACTAGTGTCACAGGAATGGTTCAAACATAGTCAGTAAGAAGAGTCAGTCTTCTTGTATTTAAGTCGGCATTGTGCCTTTTGAATTTAATTCCGATGCAATTTCTGTGTTTCATCGTCAATAAGAAGGTCCAAGGGATACAGTAAACCAGAAATGTACCATCGGAAACTATAACTAGTGTCACAGGAATGGTTCAAACATAGACAGTAGGAGAGTCAGTCTTCTTGTACTTATGTCGGCATTGTGCCTCTTGTGTTTAATTCCGATGCAATATCTGTGTTTCATCGTCAATACGAAGGTCCAAGGGAAACAGTAAACCTGAAGTGAAGCATCGGAATCTATAACTAGTGTCACAGGAATGGTTCAAACATAGTCAGTAAGAAGAGTCTGTCTTCTTGTCCTGAAGTCGGCACTGTGCCTTTTGTATTTAATACCGATGCAATTTCTGTGTTTCATCGTCAATAAGAAGGTCAGAGGGATACAGTAAACCTGAAGTGAAGCATCGGAATCCAAGACTAGTGTCACAGGAATGGTTCAAAACATAGACAGTAGGAAGAGTCAGTCTCCTTGTACTTAAGTCGGCATTGTGCATTTTGTATTTAATTCCGATGCAATTTCTGTGTTTCATCGTCAATAACAAGGTTCAAGGGATACAGTAAACCTGATGTGAAGCATCGGAATCTATAACTAGTGTCACAGGAATGGTTCAAAACATAGACAGTAAGAAGAGTCAGTCTTCTTGTACTTAAGTCGACATTGTGCCTTTTCTATTTATTGTGATGCAATTTCTGTGTTTCATCGTCAATAAGAAGGTCAGAGGGATACAGTAAACCTGAAGTGAAGCATCGAAATCTATAACTAGTGTCACAGGAATAATTCAAAACATAGACAGTAAGAATAGTCAGTCTTCTTGTACTTAAGTCATCAATGTGCAATTTCTATTTAATTCTGATGCAATTTCTGTGATTCATCGTCAATAAGAAGGTCCAAGGGATACAGTAAACCTGAAGGGAAGCATCGGAATCTGTAACTAGTGTCACAGGAATGGTTCAAAGCATAGACAGTAAAGAGACAGTCTTCTTGTAATTAAGTCGACATTGTGCCTTTTGTATATAATACCGATGCAATTTCTGTGTTTCATCGTCAATAAGAAGGTCAGAGGGATACAGTAAACCTTAAGCGAAGCATCGGAATCTATAACTAGTGTCACAGGAATGGTTCAAGTCATAGTCAGTAAGAAGAGTCAGTCTTCTTGTACTTAAGTTGGCATTGTGCCTTTCGTATTTAATTCCGATGTAATTTCTCTGTTTCACCAGCAATAAGAAGGTCAGAGGCATACAGTAAACCTGAAATGAAGCATCGGAATCTATAACTAGTGTCACAGGAATGGTTCAAAACATAGTCAGTAAGAATAGTAAGTCTTCTTGTACTTAAGTCATCATTGTGAATTTTCTATTTAATTCTAATGCAATTTCTGTGTTTCATCGTCAATAAGAAGGTCCAAGGGATACAGTAAACCTGAAGTGAAGCATCGGAGTCTATAACTAGTGTCACAGGAAAGGTTCAAACATAGTCAGTAAGAAGAGTCAGACTTCTTTTACTTAAGTTGACATTGTGTCTTTTGTATTTAATTCCGATGCAATTTCTGTGTTTCATCGTCAATAAGAAGGTCCAAGGGATACAGTAAACCTGAAGTGAAGCATCGGAATCTATAACTAGTGTCACAGGAATGGTTCAAAACATAGACAGTAAGAAGAGTCAGTCTTCTTGTACTTAAGTCGACATTGTGCCTTTTCTATTTAATTGTGATGCAATTTCTGTGTTTCATCGTCAATATGAAGGTCAGAGGGAAACAATAAAACTGAAGTGAAGCATCGGAATCTATAACTAGTGTCACAGGAATGGTTCAAACATAGTCAGTAAGAAGAGTCTGTCTTCTTGTCCTGAAGTCGGCATTGTGCCTTTTGTATTTAATACCGAAGCAATTTCTGTGTTTCATCGTCAATAAGAAGGTCAGAGGGATACAGTAAACCTGGAGTGTAGCATCGGACTCTGTAACTAGTGTCACAGGAATTTTTCAAAAGATAGACAGTAAGCAGAGTCAGTCTTCGTGTACTTAAGTCGGCATTTTGGCTTTTGTTTTTAATTCCGATGGTATTTCTGTGTTTCATCGTCAATAAGAAGGCACAAGGGATACAAGAAACCTGAAGTGATGCATCGGAATCTATAACTAGTGTCACACGAATGGTGCAAAACATAGACAGTAAGAATAGTCAGTCTTCTTGTACTTAAGTCATCAATGTGCATTTTCTATTTAATTCTGATGCAATTTCTGTGTTTCATCGTCAATAAGAAGGTCCAAGGGATACAGTAAACCTGAAGTGAAGCATCGGAATCTATAACTAGTGTCACAGGACTGGTTCAAAACATAGACAGTAAGAAGAGTCAGTCTTCTTGTACTTAAGTCGGCATTGTGCCTTTTGTATATAATACCGATGCAATTTCTGTGTTTCATCGTCAATAAGAAGGTCAGAGGGATACAGTATACCTTAAGTGAAGCATCGGAATCTATAACTAGTGTCACAGGAATGGTTCAAATCATAGTCAGTAAGAAGAGTCAGTCGTCTTGTACTTAAGTTGGCATTGTGCCTTTCGTATTTAATTCCGATGCAATTTCTGTGTTTCACCGGCAATAAGAAGGTCAGAGGGATGCAGTAAACCTGAAGTGAAGCATCGGAATCTATAACTAGTGTCACAGGAATGGTTCAAACATAGACAGTAGAAGTGTCAGTCTTCTTGTACTTAAATCGGCATTGTGCCTTTTGTATTTAATTCCGATGCAATTTATGTGTTTCATCGTCAAAAAGAAGGTCCAAGGGAAACAGTAAACCTGCAGTGAAGCATCGAAGTCAATAACTAGTGTCACAGGAATGGTTCAAATCATAGACAGTTTGAAGAGTCAGACTTCTTTTACTTAAGTCGGCATTGTGCCTTTTGTATTTAATTCCGATAGAATTTCTGTGTTTCATCGTCAATAAGAAGGTCCAAGGGATACAGTAAACCTGGAGTGTAGCATCGGAATCTGTAACTAGTGTCACAGGAATGGTTCAAAGCATAGTCAGTAAGAATAGTCAGTCTTCTTGTACTTAAGTCATCATTGTGAATTTTCTATTTAATTCTGATGCAATTTCTATGTTTCATCGTCAATAAGAAGGTCCAAGGGATATAGTAAACCTGGAGTGAAGCATCGGAGTCCTTAACTAGTGTCACAGGAATGGTTCAAATCAATGACAGTAAGAAGAGTCAGACTTCATTTACCTAAGTCGACATTGTGCCTTTTGTATTTAATTCCGATGCAATTTCTGTGTTTCATCGTCAATAAGAAGGTCCAAGGGATACAGTAAACCTGGAGTGTAGCATCGGTATCTATAACTAGAGGCACAGGAATGGTTCAAAACATAGACAGTACGAAGAGTCAGTCTTCTTGAACTTAAGTCGGCATTGTGCCTTTTCTATTTAATTCCGATGCAATTTCTCTGTTTCATCGTCAATAAGAAGGTCAGAGGGATACAGTAAACCTGAAGTGAAGCATCGGAATCTGTAACTAGTTCCACAGGAATGGTTCAAAGCATAGTCAGTAAAAAGACTCAATCTTCTTGTACTTAAGTTGGCATTGTGCCTTTCGTATTTAATTCCGATGCAATTTCTGTGTTTCACCGGCAATATGAAGGTCAGAGGGATACAGTAAACCTGAAGTGAAGCATCGGAATCTATAACTAGTGTCACAGGAATGGTTCAAACATAGACAGTAGAAGAGTCAGTCTTCTTGTACTTAAGGCGGCATTGTGCCTTTTGTATTTAATTCCAATGCAATTTCTGTGTTTCATCGTCAATAAGAAGGTCCAAAAGAAACAGTAAACCTAAAGTGAAGCATCGGAATCTATAACTAGTGTCACAGGAATAATTCAAACATAGTCAGCGAGAAGAGTCTGTCTTCTTGTCCTTAGGTCGGCATTGTGCCTTTTGTATTTAATACCGATGCAATTTCTGTGTTTCATCGGCAATAAGGTCAGAGGGATACAGTAAACCTGAAGTGAAGCATCGGAGTCTATAACTAGTGTCACAGGAATGGTTCAAAGCATAGACAGTAGGAAGAGTCTGTCTTCTTGTTCTTATGTCGGCATTGTGCCTTTAGTATTTAATTCCGATGCAAATTTTGAGATTCATCGTCAATAAGAAGGTCCAAGGGATACAGTAAACCTGGAGTGTAGCATCGGTATCTATAACTAGTGTCACAGGAATGGTTCAAAACATAGACAGTAAGAAGAGTCAGTCTTCGTGTACTTAAGTCGACATTTTGAGTTTTGTATTTAATTCCGATGCAATTTCTGTGTTTCATCGTCAATAAGAAGCTCAGAGGGATACAGTAAACCTGAAGTGAGGCATCGGAATCTATAGCTAGTGTCACAGGAATGGTTCAAATCATAGTCGGTAAGAAGAGTCACTCTTCTTGTCCTTAAGTCTGCATTGTTCCTTTTGTATTTAATTCCGATGCAATTTCTGAGTTTCATCGTCAATAAGAAGGTCCAAGGGATACAGTAAACTTGGAGGGAAGCATCGGGTCTATAACTAGCGTCACAGGATTGGTTCAAAAATAGACAGAAAGATGAGTCAGTCTTCATGTACTTAATTCGGCATTGTGCCTTTTGAATTTAATTCCGATTCAATTTCTGTGTTTCATCGTCAATAAGAAGGTCGGAGGGATACTCTAAACCTGAAGTGAAGCATCGGAATCCATAACTAGTGTCACAGGAATGGTTCAAAACATAGTCAGTAAGAAGAGTCAGTTTTCTTGTACTTAAGTCGGCATTGTGCCTTATGTATTTAATTCCGATGCAATTTCTGTGTTTCATCGTCAATAAGAAGGTAAAAGGAATACAGTAAACCTGGAGTGAAGCATCGGAATCTATAACTAGTGTCACATAGACGGTTCAAAACATAGACAGTAAGATGAGTCAGTATTCTTGTACTTAAGTCGGCATTGTGCTTTTTGTATTTATTTCCGATGCAATTTCTGTGTTTCATCGTCACTAAGAAGGTCAGAGGGATACAGTAATCCTGAAGTTAAGCATCGGAATCTATAACTAGTGTCACAGGAATGGTTCAAAGCATAGTCAGTAAGAAGAGTAAGTCTTCTTGTAGTTAAGTCGGCATTGTGCGTTTTGTGTTGAATTCCGATGTAATTTCTGTTTCATCGGCAATAAGAAAGTCCAAGGGATACAGTAAACCTGAAGTGAAGCATCGGAATCTATAACTAGTGTCACAGGAATGGATCAAAACATAGACAGTAGGAAGAGTCAGTCTCCTAGTACTTAAGTCGACATTGTGCCTTTTCTATTTAATCCCGATGCAATTTCTGTTTTTCATCGTCAATAAGACGGTCAGAGGGATATAGTAAACCTGAAGTGAAGCATCGGAATCTATAACTAGTGTCACAGGCATGGTTCAAAACATAGACAGTTGAAAGAGTCAGTCTTCTTGTACTTAAGTCGGCATTGTGTCTTTTGTATTTAATTCCGATGCAATTTCTGTGTTTCATCATCAATAAGATGGTCCAAGGGATACAGAAAACCTGACGTGAAGCATCGGAATCTACAACTAGTGTCACAGGAATGGTTCAAAACATAGACAGTAAGAAGAGTCATTTTTTTGTACTTAAGTCGGCATTGTGCCTTTTCTATTTAATTCCGATGCAATTTCTGAGTTTCATCGTCAATGAGATGGTCAGAGGGATACAGTAAACCTGAAGTGAAGCATCGGAATCTATAACTAGTGTCACATGAATGGTTCAAACCATAATCAGTAAGATGAGTCAGTCTTCTTGTACTTAAGTTGGCATTGTGAATTTCGTATTTAATTCCGATGCAATTTCTGTGTTTCACCGGCAATAAGAAAGTCAGAGGGATACAGTAAACCAGAGGTGAAGAATCGGAAACTATAACTAGTGTCACAGGAATGGTTTAAATATAGACAGTAGAAGAGTCAGTCTTCTTGTACTTATGTCGGCATTGTGCCTCTTGTGTTTAATTCCGATGCAATTTCTGTGTTTCATCGTCAATGAGATGGTCAGAGGGATACAGTAAACCCGAAGTGAAGCATCGGAATCCAAGACTAGTGTCACAGGAATGGTTCAAAACATAGACAGTAGGAAGAGTCAGTTTTCTTGTACTTAAGTCGGCATTGTGCCTTTTCTATTTAATTCCGATGCAATTTCTGAGTTTCATCGTCAATGAGATGGTCAGAGGGATACAGTAAACCTGAAGTGAAGCATCGGAATCTATAACTAGTGTCACATGAATGGTTCAAAACATAATCAGTAAGATGAGTCAGTCTTCTTGTACTTGTATGTAATTCAGATGCAATTTCTGTGTTTCATCGTCAATAAGAAGGTCCAAGGGATACAGTAAACCTGACGTGAAGCATCGGAATCTATAACTAGTGTCACAGGAATGGTTCAAAACATATACAGTAAGAAGAGTCAGTCTTCGTGTACTTAAGTCGGCATTTTGGCTTTTGTTTTTAATTCCGATGCAATTTCTGTGTTTCATCGTCAATAAGAAGGTACAAGGGATACAGTAAACCTGAAGTGAAGCATCGGAATCTATAACTAGTGTCACAGGAATGGTTCAAAACATAGACAGTGAGAATAGTCAGTCTTCTTGTACTTAAGTCATCAATGTGCATTTTCTACTTAATTCTGATGCAATTTCTGTGTTTCATCGTCAATAAGAAGGTCCAAGGGATACAGTAAACCTGAAGTGAAGCATCGGAATCTATAACTAGTGTCACAGGAATGGTTCAAGATATAGACAGTAAGAATAGTCAGTCTTCTTGTACTTAAGTCATCAATGTGCATTTTCTATTTAATTCTGATGCAATTTCTGTGTTTCATCGTCAATAAGAAGGTCCAAGGGATACAGTAAACCTGAAGTGAACATCGGAATCTATAACTAGTGTCACAGGAATGGTTCAAAACATAGACAGTAAGAAGAGTCAATCTTCTTGTACTTAAGTCGGCATTGTGCCTTTTGTATATAATACCGATGCAATTTCTGTGTTTCATCGTCAATAAGAAGGTCAGAGGGATACAGTAAACCTTAAGTGAAGCATCGGAATCTATAACTAGTGTCACAGGAATGGTTCAAATCATAGTCAGTAAGAAGAGTCAGTCTTCTTGTACTTAAGTTGGCATTGTGCCTTTCGTTTTTAATTCCGATGCAATTTCTGTGTTTCACCGGCAATAAGAAGGTCAGAGGGATACAGTAAACCTGACGTGAAGCATTGGAATCTATAACTAGTGTCACAGGAATGGTTCAAACATAGACAGTAGAAGAGTCAGTCTTCTTGTACTTAAGTCGGCATTGTGCCTTTTGTATTTAATTCCGATGCAATTTATGTGTTTCATCGTCAATAAGAAGGTCCAAGGGATACAGTAAACCTGGAGTGAAGCATCGGAGTCAATAACTAGTGTCACAGGAATGGTTCAAATCATAGACAGTTTGAAGAGTCAGACTTCTTTTACTTAAGTCGACATTGTGCCTTTTGTATTTAATTCCGATGCAATTTCTGTGTTTCATCGTCAATAAGAAGGTCTAAGGGATACAGTATACCTGGAGTGTAGCATCGGAATCTGTAACTAGTGTCACAGGAATGGTTCAAACATAGACAGTAGAAGAGTCAGTCTTCTTGTACTTAAGGCGGCATTGTGCCTTTTGTATTTAATTCCAATGCAATTTCTGTGTTGCATCGTCAATAAGAAGGTCCAAAAGAAACAGTAAACCTAAAGTGAAGCATCGGAATCTATAACTAGTGTCACAGGAATAATTCAAACATAGTCAGCGAGAAGAGTCTGTCTTCTTGTCCTGAAGTCGGCATTGTGCCTTTTGTATTTAATACCGATGCAATTTCTGTGTTTCATCGGCAATAAGGTCAGAGGGATATAGTAAACCTTAAGTGAAGCATCGGAATCTATAACTAGTGTCACAGGAATGGTTCAAAACATATTCAGTAAGAAGAGTCAGACTTCTTGTACTTAAGTTGGCAATGTGCCTTTCGTATTTAATTCCGATGCAATTTCTGTGTTTCACCGGCAATAAAAGGGTCAGAGGGATACAGTAAACCTGAAGTGAAGCATCGGAATCTATAACTAGTGTCACAGGAATGGTTCAAACATAGACAGTAGAAGAGTCAATCTTCTTGTACTTCAGTCGGCATTGTGCCTTTTGTATTTAATTCCGATGCAATTTATGTGTTTCATCGTCAATAAGAAAGTCCAAGGGAAACAGTAAACCTAAAGTGAAGCATCGGAATCTATAACTAGTGTCACAGGAGTGGTTCAAAACATAGTCAGTAAGAAGAGTCTGTGTTCTTGTCCTTAAGTCGGCATTGTGCCTTTTGTATTTAATACCGATGCAATTTGTGTGGTTCATCGGCAATAACGTCAGAGGGATACAGTAAACCTGAAGTGAAGCATCGGAATCTATAACTAGTGTCACAGGAAAGGTTCAAAGCGTGGACAGTACGAAGAGTCAGTCTTCTTGAACTTAAGTCGGCATTGTGCCTTTTCTATTTAATTCCGATGCAATTTCTGTGTTTCATCGTCAATAAGAAGGTCAGAGGGAGACAATAAACCTGAAGTGAAGCATCGGAATCTATAACTAGTGTCACAGGAATGGTTCGAAACATAGTCAGTAAGGACAGTCAGTCTTCTTGTCCTTAAGTCGGCATTGTGCCTTTTGTATTTAATTCCGATGCAAATTCTGTGTTTCATCTTCACTAAGAAGGTCCAAGGGATACAGTAAACCTGAAGTGAAGCATCGGAATCTATAACTAGTGTCACAGGAATGGTTCAAAACATAGACAGTAAGAAGAGTCAGTTTTCTTGTACTTAAGTCGACACTGTGCCTTTTCTATTTAATTCCGATGCAATTTCTGTGTTTCATCGTCAATAAGAAGGTCAGAGGGATACAGTAAACCTGAAGTGAAACATCGGAATCCAAAACTAGTGTCACAGGAATGGTTCAAACCATAGACAGTAAGAATACTCAGTCTTCTTGTACTTAAGTCATCATTGTGCATTTTCTATTATATTCTGATGCAATTACTGTGTTTCATCGTCAATAAGAAGGTCCAAGGGATACAGTAAACCTGGATTGAAGCATCGGAGTCTGTATCTAGTGTCAAGGAATGGTTCAAATTAGAGACATTAAGAAGAGTCAGACTTCTTTTACTTAAGTCGACATTGTGCCTTTTGTATTTAATTCCGATGCAATTTCTGTGTTTCATCGTCAATAAGAAGGTAAAAGGGATACAGTAAACTTGGAGTGAAGCATCGGAGTCTATAACTAGTGTCACAAGATTGGTTCAAAAATAGACAGTAAGAAGAGTCAGTCTTCTTGTACTTAATTCGGCATTGTGCTTTTTGTATTTAATTCCGATGCAATTTCTGTGTTTCATCGTCAATAAGAAATTCAGAGGGATACAGTAAACCTCAAGTGAAGCACCGGAATCCATAACTAGTGTCACAGGAATGGTTCAAAACACAGTCAGTAAGAAGATACAGTTTTCTTGTACTTAAGTCGGCATTGTGCCTTTCGTATTTAATTACGATGCAATTTCAGTGTACCATCGTCAATAAGAAGGTCCAAGGGATACAGTAAACCTGGAGTGAAGCATTGGAATCAATAACTAGTGTCACAGGGACGGTTCAAAACATAGGCAGTAAGATGAGTCAGTATTCTTGTACTTAAGTCGGCATTGTGCTTTTTGTATTTATTTCCGATGCAATTTCTGTGTTTCATCGTCACTAAGAAGGTCAGAGGCATACAGTAATCCTGAAGTTAAGCATCGGAATCTATAACTAGTGTCACAAGAATGGTTCAAAGCATAGTCAGTAAGAAGAGTCAGTCTTCTTGTAGTTAAGTCGGCATTGTGCTTTTTGTATTGAATCCCGTTGCAATTTCTGTTTCATCGTCAATAAAAAGGTACAAGGGATACTGTAAACCTGAAGTGAAGCATCGGAATCTATAACTAGTGTCACAGGAGTGGTTCAAAACATAGTCACTAAGAGGAGTCTGTCTTCTTGTCCTTAAGTCGGCAATTTGCCTTTTCTATTTAATACCGATGCAATTTCTGTGTTTCATCAGAAATAAGGTCAGAGGGATACAGTAAACCTGAAGTGAAGCATCGGAATCTGTAACTAGTGTCACAGGAACGGTTCAAAACATGGACAGTGGGAAGAGTCAGTCTTCTTGACTTAAGTCGGCATTGTTCTTTTTGAATTTAATTCCGATGCAATTTCTGTGTTTCTTCGTCAGTAAGAAGGTCAGAGGTATACAGTAAACCTGAAGTGAAGCATCGGAATCCAAAACTAGTGTCACAGGAATGGTTCAAAATATAGACAGTAGGAAGAGTCAGTCGTCTTGTACTTAAGTCGGCATTGTGCCTTTTGTATTTAATTTCGATGCAATTTCTGTGTTTCATCGTCAATAAGAAGGTCCAAGGGATACAGTAAACCTGAAGTAAAGTATCGGAATCTATAACTAGTGTCACAAGAATGGTTCAAAACATAGACAGTAGGAAGAGTCAGTCTTCATATACTTATGTCAGCATTGTGCCTTTTGTATTTGATTCCGATGCAATTTCTGTGTTCCATCGTCAATAAGAAGGTGCAAGGGATTCATTAAACCTGAAGAGAAGCATCGGAATCTATAACTAGTGTCACAGGAATGGTTGTAAACATAGTCAGTAAGAAGAGTCAGTCTCCTTGTACTTAAGTCGGCATTGTGCCTTCTGTATTTATTTCCGATGCAATTTCTGTGTTTCATCGTCAATAAGAAGGTCAGAGGGATACAGTAAACCTGAAGTGAAGCATCGCAATCTATAACTAGTGTCACAGGAATGGTTCAAAACATAGTCAGTAAGAAGAGTCAATCTTCTTGTCCTTAAGTCGGCATTGTGCCTCTTGTAATTAATTCCGATGCAATTTCTGCGTTTCATTGTCAATAAGAAGGTCCAAAGGATACAGTAAACCTGGAGTGAAGCATCGGAACTATAACTAGTGTCACAGTAATGGTTCAAAACAAAGACAGTAAGATGAGTCAAACGTCTTGTACATAAGTCGGCATTGTGCCTTTTGTATTTAATTCCGATGCAATATCTGTGTTTCATCGTCAATAAGATGCTCAAAGGGAAACAGTAAACCTGAAGTGAAGCATCGGAATCTATAACTAGTGTCACAGGAGTGGTTCAAAGCATAGTCACTAAGAAGAGTGTGTCTTCTTGTCCTAATTCGGCATTGTGCCTTTTGTATTTAATACCGATGCAATTTCTGTGTTTCATCGGCAATAAGGTCAGAGGGATACAGTAAACCCGAAGTGAAGCATCGGAATCTATAACTAGTGTCACAGGAATCGTTCAAAACATAGACAGTAGGAAGAGTCAGTCATCTTGTACTTAATTCGGCATTGAGCTTTTTGAATTTAATTCCGATGCAATTTCTGTGTTTCATCGTCAATAAGAAGGTCAGAGGGATACAGTAAACCTGAAGTGAAGCATCGGAATCCAAAACAAGTGTTACAGGAATGGCTCAAAACATAGTCAGTAAGGACCGTCAGTCTTTTTGTCCTTAAGTCGGCATTGTGCCTTTTGTATTTAATTCCGATGCAATTTCTGTGTTTCATCGTCAATAAGAAGGTCCAAGGGATACAGGAAACCTGAAGTGAAGCATCGGAATCTATAACTAGTGTCACATGAATGGTTCAAAACATAGACAGTAGGAAGAGACAGTCTTCTTGTACTTAAGTAAGCATTGTGCCTTTTGTATTTAATTCCCATGCAATTTCTGTGTTTCATCGTCAATAAGAAGGTGCAAGGGATTCATTAAACCAGAAGTGAAGCATCGGAATCTATAACTAGTGGCACAGGAACGGTTCAAACCAGAGACAGTAAGAAGAGTCAGTCTCCTTGTACTTAAGTCGGCATTGTGCCTTTTGTATTTAATTCCGATGCAATTTCTGTGTTTCATCGTCAATAAAAAGGTCCAAGGGAAACAGTAAATCTGAAGTGAAGCATCTCAATCTATAACTAGAGTCACAGGAATGGTTCAAAGCATAGTCAGTAAGAAGAGTCAGTCTTCTTGTACTTAAGTCGGCATTGTGCATTTTGTATTTAATTCCAATCCAATTTCTGTGTTTCATCGTCAATAGGAAGGTACAAGGGATACAGTAAAACTGAAGTGAAGCATCGGAATCTATAACTAGTGTCACAGAAATGGTTCAAAACATAGACAGTAAGAAGAGTCAGTCGTCTTGTACTTAAGTCGGCATTGTGCCTTCCCTATTTAATTCCGATGCAATTTCTGTGTTTCATCGTCAATAAGAAGGTCAGAGGGATACAGTAAACCTGAAGTGAAGCATCCGAATCTATAGCTAGAGTCACAGGAATGGTTCAATACATAGTCAGTAAGAAGTGTCAGTCTTCTTGTTCTTAAGTCGGCATTGTGCCTTTTGTATTTAATTCCGATGCAATTTGTGTGTTTTATCGTCAATGAGAAGGTCCAAGGGATACAGTAAACCTGAAGTGAAGCATCCGAATATATAACTAGTGTCACAGGAATGGTTATAAAACATAGTCAGTAAAAAGAGTCAGTCTTCCTGTACTTAAGTCGGCATTGTGCCTTTTGTAATTAATTCCGATGCAATTTCTGTGTTTCATCGTCAATAAGAAGGTCAGAGGGATACAGTAAACCTGAGGTGAAGCATCGGAATCTATAACTAGTGTCACAGGAATGGTGCAAAGCATAGTCAGTAAGAGGAGCCAGTCTTTTTGTACTTAAGTTGGCATTGTGCCTTTTGTATTTAATTCCGATGAAATTTCTGTGTTTCATCGTCAATAAGAAGGTCTAAGGGATACAGTAAACGTGAAGTGAAGCATCGGAATCTACACTCCTGGAAATGGAAAAAAGAACACATTGACACCGGTGTGTCAGACCCACCATACTTGCTCCGGACACTGCGAGAGGGCTGTACAAGCAATGATCACACGCACGGCACAGCGGACACACCAGGAACCGCGGTGTTGGCCGTCGAATGGCGCTAGCTGCGCAGCATTTATGCACCGCCGCCGTCAGTGTCAGCCAGTTTGCCGTGGCATACGGAGCTCCATCGCAGTCTTTAACACCGGTAGCATGCCGCGACAGCGTGGACGTGAACCGTATGTGCAGTTGACGGACTTTGAGCGAGGGCGTATAGTGGGCATGCAGGAGGCCGGGTGGACGTACCGCCGAATTGCCCAACACGTGGGGCGTGAGGTCTCCACAGTACATCGATGTTGTCGCCAGTGGTCGGCGGAAGGTGCACGTGCCCGTCGACCTGGGACCGGACCGCAGCGACGCACGGATGCACGCCAAGACCGTAGGATCCTACGCAGTGCCGTAGGGGACCGCACCGCCACTTCCCAGCAAATTAGGGACACTGTTGCTCCTGGGGTATCGGCGAGGACCATTCGCAACCATCTCCATGAAGCTGGGCTACGGTCCCGCACACCGTTAGGCCGTCTTCCGCTCACGCCCCAACATCGTGCAGCCCGCTTCCAGTGGTGTCGCGACAGGCGTGAATGGAGGGACGAATGGAGACGTGTCGTCTTCAGCGATGAGAGTCGCTTCTGCCTTGGTGCCAATGATGGTCGTATGCGTGTTTGGCGCCTTGCAGGTGAGCGCCACAATCAGGACTGCATACGACCGAGGCACACAGGGCCAACACCCGGCATCATGGTGTGGGGATCGATCTCCTTTACTGGCCGTACACCACTGGTGATCGTCGAGGGGACACTGAATAGTGCACAGTACATCCAAACCGTCATCGAACCCATCGTTCTACCATTCCTAGACCGGCAAGGGAACTTGCTGTTCCAACAGGACAATGCACGACCGCATGTATCCCGTGCCACCCAACGTGCTCTAGAAGGTGTAAGTCAACTACCCTGGCCAGCAAGATCTCCGGATCTGTCCCCCATTGAGCATGTTTGGGACTGGATGAAGCGTCGTCTCACGCGGTCTGCACGTCCAGCACGAACGCTGGTCCAACTGAGGCGCCAGGTGGAAATGGCATGGCAAGCCGTTCCACAGGACTACATCCAGCATCTCTACGATCGTCTCCATGGGAGAATAGCAGCCTGCATTGCTGCGAAAGGTGGATATACACTGTACTAGTGCCGACATTGTGCATGCTCTGTTGCCTATGTCTATGTGCCTGTAGTTCTGTCAGTGTGATCATGTGATGTATCTGACCCCAGGAATGTGTCAATAAAGTTTCCCCTTCCTGGGACAATGAATTCACGGTGTTCTTATTTCAATTTCCAGGAGTGTATAACTAGTGACACAGGAATGGTTCAAAACATAGACAGTAAGATGAGTCAGTCTTCTTGTACTTAAGTCGGCATTGTGCCTTTTGTATTTAATTCCGATGCAATTTCTGTGTTTCATCGTCAATAAGAAAGTCCAATGTAAACAGTAAAACCTCAAGTGAAGCATCGGAATCTATAACTAGTGTCACAGGAAAGTTTCAAAACATAGTCGGTAGGAAGAGTCGGTCTTCATGTACTTAAGTCGGCATTGTGCCTTTTGTATTTAATTCCGATGCAATTTCTGTGTTTCATCGTCAATAAGAAGATTCAAGGGATACAGTAAACCTCAAGTGAAGCATCGGAATCTATAAATAGTGTCACAGGAATGGTTCAAATCATACACAGTAGGAAGAGTCAGTCTTCTTGTACTTAAGTAGGCATTGTGCCTTTTGTATTTAATTCCGATGCCATTTCTGTGTTTCATCGTCAATAAGAAAGTCAGAGGGATACAGTAAATCTGAAGTGAAGCATCGGAATCTATAGCTAGTGGGACAGGAAAGGTTCAAAACATAGACAGTAAGAAGAGTCAGTCTTCTTGTTCTTAAGTCGGCATTGTGCCTTTTGTATTTAATTCCGATGCAATTTCTGTGTTTCATCGTCAATAAGAAGGTCCAAGGGATACAGTAAGACTGAGGTGTAGGTCCAAAGGATACTGTAAACCTGAAGTGAAGCATCGGAATCTATAACTAGTGTCACATTAATGGTTCAAAACAAAGTCAGTAAGAAGAGTCAGTCTTCTTGTCCTTAAATCGGCATTGTGCCCTTTGTATTTAATTCCGATGCAATTTCTGTGTTTTATGGTCAATGGGAAGGTCCAAGGGATACAGTAAAACTGGAGTGAAGCATCGGAATCTACAACTAGTGTCACAGGAATGGTTCAAAACATAGACAGTAGGAAGAGTCAGTCTTCTTGTACTTAACTCGGCATTGTGCCTTTTGTATTTCATTCCGATGCAATTTCTGTGTTTCATCGTCAATAAGAAGGTCAGAGGGATACAGAAAACCTGAAGTGGAGCATCGGAATCTGTAGCTAGAGTCACAGGAATGGTTCAATACATAGTCAGTAAGAAGAGTCAGTCTTCTTGTACTTAAGTCGGCATTGTGCCTTTTGTATTTAATTCCAATGCAATTTCTGTGTAAGAAGGGTCAGTCTTCTTGTACTTTAGTCGGCATTGTGCTTTTGTATTTAATTCCTATGCAATTTCTGTGTTTCATCGTCAATAAGAAGGTACAAGTGTTAGAGTAAAACTCAAGTGAAGCAACGGAATCTATAACCAGTGTCACAGGAATGGTTCAAAACATAGCCAGTAAGAAGAGTCAGTCTTCTTGTACATAAGTAGGCATTGTGGCGTCTCTATTTAATTCCGATGCATTTCTGTGTTTCATCGTCAATAAGAAGGTCAGAGGGATACAGTTAACCTGAAGTGAAGCATCGGGATCTATAACTAGTGTCACAGGAATGGTTCAAAACGTAGTCAGTAAGAAGAGCCAGTCTTCTTGTACTTAAGTCGGCATTGTGCCTTTTGTATTTAATTCCGATGCGATTTCTGTGTTTCATCGTCAATAAGAAGGTCAGAGGGATACAGTAAACCTGAGGTGAAGCATCGGAATCGATAACTAGTGTCACAGGAATGGTGCAAAACATAGTCAGTAAGAGGAGCCAGTCTTTCTGTACTTAAGTCGGCATTGTGCCTTTTGTGTTTAATTCGGATGAAATTTCTGCGTTACATCGTCAATAAGAAGGTCCAAGGGATACAGTAAACCTGAAGTGAAGCATCGGAATCTATAACTAGTGTCACAGGAATGGTTCAAAACATAGACAGTAGGAAGAGTCAGTCTTCTTGTCCTTAAGTCGGCATTATGCCTTTTGTATTTAATTCCGATGCAATTTCTGTGTTTCATCGTCAATAAGAAGGTCCAAGGGATACAGTAAACCTGAAGTGAAGCATCGGAATCAATAATTAGTGTCACAGGAATGGTTCAAAGCAAAGTCAGTAAGAAGAGTCAGTCTTCATTTCCTTAAGTCGGTATTGTGTCTTTTGTATTTAATTCCGATGCAATTTCTGTGTTTCATCGTCAATAAGAAGGTACAAGGGATACAGTAAACCTGGAGTGTAGCATCTGAGTCGATAACTATTGTCACAGGAATGGTTCAAATCATAGACAGTAAGAAGAGTGAGTCTTCGTGTACTTAAGTCGGCATTTTGCCTTTTGTATTTAATTCCGATGCAATTTCTGTGTTTCATCGTCAATAAGAAGGTCCAAGGGATACAGTAAACCTGACGTGAAGCATCGGAATCTATAACTGGTGTCACAGGAATGGCTCAAAACATAGTCAGTAAGAAGAGTCAGTCTTCTTGTACTTAAGTCGGCATTGTGCCTTTTGTATTTAATTCCGATGCAATTTCTGTGTTTCATCATCAATAAGAAGGTCCAAGGGATACAAAAAACCTGAAGTGAAGCATCGGAATCTATAACTAGTGTCACAGGAATGGTTCAAAACATAGTCAGTAAAAAGAGTCAGTATTCTTGTACTTAAGTCGGCATTGTGCCTTTTGTATTTCATTCCGATGCGATTTCTGTGTTTCATCGTCAATAAGAAGGTCAGAGGGATACAGTAAACCTGAGGTGAAGCATCGGAATCAATAACTAGTGTCACAGGAATGGTGCAAAACATAGTCAGTAAGAGGAGCCAGTCCTTTTGTACTTAAGTCGGCATTGTGCCTTTTGTGTTTAAGTTTGATTAAATTTCTGCGTTACATCGTCAATAAGAAGGTCCAAGGGATACAGTAAACCTGAAGTGATGCATCGGAATCTATAACTAGTGTCACAGGAATGGTTCAAATCATAGACAGTAGGAAGAATCAGTCTTCTTGTTCTTAAGTCGGCATTATGCCTTTTGTATTTAATTCCGATGCAATTTCTGTGTTTCATCGTCAATAAGAAGGTCCAAGGGATACAGTAAACCTGAAGTGAAGCATCGGAATCTATAACTAGTGTCACAGGAATGGTTCAAAACAAAGTCAGTAAGAAGAGTCAGTCTTCATTTCCTTAAGTTTGTATTGTGCCTTTTGTATTTAATTCCGATGCAATTTCTGTGTTTCATCGTCAATAAGAAGGTACAAGGGATACAGTAAACCTGGAGTGTAGCATCTGAATCGATAACTATTGTCACAGGAATGGTTCAAATCATAGACAGTAAGAAGAGTGAGTCTTCGTGTACTTAAGTCGGCATTTTGCATTTTGTATTTAATTCCGATGCAATTTCTGTGTTTCATCGTCAATAAGAAGGTCCAAGGGATACAGTAAACCTGACGTGAAGCATCGGAATCTATAACTGGTGTCACAGGAATGGTTCAAAACATAGTCAGTAAGAAGAGTCAGTCTTCTTGTACATAAGTCTGCATTGTGCCTTCTGTATTTAATTCCGATGCAATTTCTGTATTTCATCGTCAATAACAAGGTCCAGGGTATACAGTAAACCTGGAGTGAAGCATCGGAATCTATAACTAGTGTCAATGGAATGGTTCAAAACATAGACAGTAAGAAGAGTCAGTCTTCTTGTACTTAAGTCGGCATTGTGCCTTTTGTATTGATTTCTGATGCAATTTCTGTGTTTCATCATCAATAAGAAGGTCAGAGGGATACAGTAAACCTGAAGTGAAGCATCGGAATCTATAACTAGTGTCACAGGAATGGTTCAAAACATAGACGGTAAGAAGGGTAAGTCTTCTTGTACTTAAGTCGGCATTGTGCTTTTTGTATTTAATTCTTATGCAATTTCTGTGTTTCATCGTCAATAAGAAGGTCCAAGTGATAGAGTAAAACTGAAGTCAAGCAACGGAATCTATAACCAGTGTCACAGGAATGGTTCAAAACATAGACAGTAGGAAGAGTCAGTCTTCTTGTACTTAAGTCGGCATTGTGCCATTTCTATTTAATTCCGATGCAATTTCTGTGTTTCATCGTCAATAAGAAGGTCCAAGGGATACAGTAAACCTGAAGTGAAGCATCGGAATCTATAACTAGTGTCACAGGAATGGTTCAAAACAAAGTCGGTAACAAGAGTCAGTCTTCATGTCCTTAAGTCGGCATTGTGCCTTTTGTATTTAATTCCGTTGCAATTTCTGTGTTTCATCGTCAATAAGAAGGTATATGGGATACAGTAAACCTGGAGTGTAGCATCGGAATCGATAACTAGTGTCACAGGAATGGTTCAAATCATAGACAGTAACAAGAAAGAGTCTTCGTGTACTTAAGTCGGCATTTTGCTTTTTGTATTTAATTCCGGTGCAATTTCTGTGTTTCATCGTCAATAAGAGGGTCCAAGGGATTCAGTAAACCTGAAGTGAAGCATCCAAATCTATAACTGGTGTCACAGGAATGGTTCAAAACATAGTCAGTAAGAAGAGTCAGTCTTCCTGTACTTAAGTCGGCATTGTGCCTTCTGTATTTAATTCCGATGCAATTTCTGTATTTCATCGTCAATATCAAGGTCCAAGGGATACAGTAAAAATCGAGTGAAGCATCGGAATCTGTAACTAGTGTCAATGGAATGGTTCAAAACATAGACAGTAACAAGAGTCAGTCTTCTTGTACTTAAATCGGTATTGTGCATTTTGTATTTAATTCCGATGCAATTTCTGTGTTTCATCGTCAATAAGAACGTCCAAGGGATACAGTTAACCTCAAGTGAAGCATCGGAATCTATAACTAGTGTCACAGGAATGGTTCAAAACATAGTCAGTAGGAAGAGTCGGTCTTAATGTACTTAAGTCGGCATTGTGCCTTTTGTATTTAATTCCGATGCAATTTCTGTGTTTCACCGGCAATAAAAGGGTCAGAGGGATACAGTAAACCTGGAGGGAAGCATCGGAATCTATAACTAGTGTCACAGGAATGGTTCTAAACATAGATAGTAAGATGAGTCAGTCTTCTTGTACTTAAGGCGACATTGTGCCTTTTCTATTTAATTCCGAACCAATTTCTGTGTTTCATCGTCAATAAGAAAGTCAGAGGGATACAGTATACCTGAAGTGAAGCATCGGAATCCAAAACTAGTGTCACAGTAATGGTTCAAAACATAGACAGTAGGAAGAGTCAGTCTTCTTGTACTTAAGTCGGCATTGTGCCCTTTGTATTTAATTCCGATGCAATTTCTGTGTTTCATCGTCAATAAGAAGGTTCAAGTGATACATTAAACCTGGAGTGTAGCATCGGAATCTATAACTAGTGTCACAGGACTGGTTAAAACATAGACAGTAAGAAGAGTCAGTCTCCGTGTACTTAAGTCGGCATTTTGCATTTTGTATTTAATTCCGATGCAATTTCTGTGTTTCATCGTCAATAAGAAGATCCAAGGGATACAGTAAACCTGAGGTGAAGCATCGGAATCTATAACTAGTGTCACAGGAATGGTTCAAAACATAGTCAGTAGGAAGATTCGGTCTTAATGTACTTAAGTCGGCATTGTGCCATTTGTATTTAATTCCGATGCAATTTCTGTGTTTCGTCGTCAATAAGAAGGTCCAAGGGATACAACTAAGGTGGAGTGAAGCATCGCAATCTATAACTAGTGTCACAGGAATGGTTCCAAACATAGACAGTAAGAAGAGTCAGCCTTCTTGTACTTAAATCGGCATTGTGCCTTTTGTATTTAATTCCGATGCAATTTCTGTGTTTCATCGTCAATAAGAACGTCCAAGGGATACAGTTATCCTCAAGTGAAGCATCGGAATCTATAACTAGTGTCACAAGAATGGTTCAAAACATAGTCAGTAGGAAGAGTCGGTCTTAATGTACGTAAGTCGGCATTTTGCCTTTTGTATTTAATTCCGATGCAATTTCTGTGTTTCATCGTCAATAGGAAGGTCCAAGGGATACAGTAAACCTGAAGTGAAGCATCATAGTCTATAACTAGTGTCACAGGAATGGTTCAAAACATAGACATTAGGAAGAGTCAGTCGTCTTGTACTTAAGTCGGCATTGTGCCTTTTGCATTAATTTCCGATGCAATTTCTGTGTTTCATCGTCAATAAGAAGGTCCAAGGGATACAGTAAGCCTGAAGTGAAGCTTCGGAATCTATAACTAGTGTCACAGGAATGGTTCAAATTAAAGTCAGTAAGAAGAGTCAGTCTTCTTGTTCTTAAGTCGGCATTGTGCCTTTTGTATTTAATTCCGATGCAATTTCTGTGTTTCATCGTCAATATCAAGGTCCAAGGGATACAGTAAAAATCGAGTGAAGCATCGGAATCTGTAACTAGTGTCAATGGAATGGTTCAAAACATAGACAGTAACAAGAGTCAGTCTTCTTGTACTTAAATCGGTATTGTGCATTTTGTATTTAATTCCGATGCAATTTCTGTGTTTCATCGTCAATAAGAAGGTCCAAGGGATACAGTTAACCTCAAGTGAAGCATCGGAATCTATAACTAGTGTCACAGGAATGGTTCAAAACATAGTCAGTAGGAAGAGTCGGTCTTAATGTACTTAAGTCGGCATTGTGCCTTTTGTATTTAATTCCGATGCAATTTCTGTGTTTCACCGGCAATAAAAGGGTCAGAGGGATACAGTAAACCTGGAGGGAAGCATCGGAATCTATAACTAGTGTCACAGGAATGGTTCTAAACATAGATAGTAAGATGAGTCAGTCTTCTTGTACTTAAGGCGACATTGTGCCTTTTCTATTTAATTCCGAACCAATTTCTGTGTTTCATCGTCAATAAGAAAGTCAGAGGGATACAGTATACCTGAAGTGAAGCATCGGAATCCAAAACTAGTGTCACAGTAATGGTTCAAAACATAGACAGTAGGAAGAGTCAGTCTTCTTGTACTTAAGTCGGCATTGTGCCCTTTGTATTTAATTCCGATGCAATTTCTGTGTTTCATCGTCAATAAGAAGGTTCAAGTGATACATTAAACCTGGAGTGTAGCATCAGAATCTATAACTAGTGTCACAGGACTGGTTAAAACATAGACAGTAAGAAGAGTCAGTCTTCGTGTACTTAAGTCGGCATTTTGCATTTTGTATTTAATTCCGATGCAATTTCTGTGTTTCATCGTCAATAAGAAGATCCAAGGGATACAGTAAACCTGAGGTGAAGCATCGGAATCTATAACTAGTGTCACAGGAATGGTTCAAAACATAGTCAGTAGGAAGATTCGGTCTTAATGTACTTAAGTCGGCATTGTGCCTTTTGTATTTAATTCCGATGCAATTTCTGTGTTTCATCGTCAATAAGAAGGTCCAAGGGATACAACTAAGGTGGAGTGAAGCATCGCAATCTATAACTAGTGTCACAGGAATGGTTCCAAACATAGACAGTAAGAAGAGTCAGCCTTCTTGTACTTAAATCGGCATTGTGCCTTTTGTATTTAATTCCGATGCAATTTCTGTGTTTCATCGTCAATAAGAACGTCCAAGGGATACAGTTATCCTCAAGTGAAGCATCGGAATCTATAACTAGTGTCACAAGAATGGTTCAAAACATAGTCAGTAGGAAGAGTCGGTCTTAATGTACGTAAGTCGGCATTGTGCCTTTTGTATTTAATTCCGATGCAATTTCTGTGTTTCATCGTCAATAGGAAGGTCCAAGGGATACAGTAAACCTGAAGTGAAGCATCATAGTCTATAACTAGTGTCACAGGAATGGTTCAAAACATAGACATTAGGAAGAGTCAGTCGTCTTGTACTTAAGTCGGCATTGTGCCTTTTGCATTAATTTCCGATGCAATTTCTGTGTTTCATCGTCAATAAGAAGGTCCAAGGGATACAGTAAGCCTGAAGTGAAGCTTCGGAATCTATAACTAGTGTCACAGGAATGGTTCAAATTAAAGTCAGTAAGAAGAGTCAGTCTTCTTGTTCTTAAGTCGGCATTGTGCCTTTTGTATTTAATTCCGATGCAATTTCTGTGTTTCATCGTCAATAAGATGGTCCAAGGAATACAGTAAACTTGGAGTGTAGCATCGGAAACTATAACTAGTGTCACAGGAATGGTTCAAATCTTAGACAGTAAGAAGAGTGAGTCTTCGTGTACTTAAGTCGGCATTGTGCCTTTTCTATTTAATTCCGATGCAATTTCTGTGTTTCGTCGTCAATAAGAAAGTCCAAGGGATACAGTAAACCTGAAGTGAAGCATCGGAATCTATAACTAGTGTCACAGGAATGGTTCAAAAAATAGCCATTAAGAAGCGTCAGTCTTCTTGTACTTAAGTCGGCATTGTGCCTTTTGTATTTAATTCCGATGCATTTTCTGTGTTTCATCGTCAATAATAAGGTCAGAGGGATACAGTAAACCTAAAGTGAAGCATCGGAATCCATAGCTAGTGTCACAGGAATGGTTCAAAACCTAGTCAGTAAGAAGAGTCAGTCTTCTTGTCCTGAAGTCGGCATTGTGCCTTTTGTATTTAATTCAGATGCAATTTCTGTGTTTTATCGTCAATGAGAAGGTCCAAGGGATACAGTAAACCTGGAGTGAAGCATCGGAATCTATAAATAGTGTCACAGGAATGGTTCAAAGCATAGACACTAAGAAGAGTCAGTCTTCTTGTACTTAAGTCGGCATTGTGCCTTTTTTATTTGATTCCGATGCAATTTCTGTGTTTCATCGTCTATAAGAAGGTCCATGGTATAGAGTAAACCTCAAGTGAAGCATCGGAATCTATAACTAGTGTCACAGGAATGGTTCAAAACATAGTCAGTAGGAAGAGTCGGTCTTCATGTGCTTAAGTCGGCATTGTGCCTTTTGTATTTAATTCCGATGCAATTTCTGTGTTTCATCGTCAATGAGAAGGTCAGAGGGATACAGTACACCTGAAGTGAAGCATCGGAATCCAAAACTAGTGTCACAGGAATGGTTCAAAGCAGAGACAGTAGGAAGAGTCAGTCTTCTTGTACTTAAGACGGCATTCTGCCTTTTGTATTTAATTCCGATGCAATTTCTGTGTTTCATCGTCAATAAGAGGGCCCAAGGTATACAGTAAACCTGAAGTGAAGCATCGGAATCTATAACTAGTGTCACAGGAATGGTTCAAAACATAGTCAGTAAGAAGTGTCAGTCTTCTTGTACTTAAGTCGGCATTGTGCCTTTTGTTTTCAATTCCGATGCAATTTCTGTGTATCATCGTCAATAAGAAGGTCCAATGGATACAGTAAACCTGGAGTGAAGCATCGGAATCTATAACTAATATCACAGGAATGGTTCAAATCGTAGACAGTAAGAAGAGTCACTCATCTTGTACTTAAGTCGACATTGTGCCTTTTCTATTTAATTCCGATGCAATTTCTGTGTTTCTTCGTCAATAAGAAGGTCAGAGGGACACAATAAACCTGAAGTGAAGCGTCGCAATCTATAACTAGTATCACAGGAATGGTTCAAAACAAAGTCAGTAAGATAGGTCAGTCTTCTTGTCCTTAAGTCGGCATTGTGCCTTTTGTATTTAATTCCGATGCAAATTCTGTGTTTCATCGTCAATAAGAAGGTCCAAGGGATACATTAAATCTGGAGTGTAGCATCGAATCTATAACTAATGTCACAGGATTGGTTCCAAACATAGACAGTAAGAAGAGTCAGTCTTCGTGTACTTAAGTCGGCACTGTGCCTTTTGTATTTATTTCCGATGCAATTTCTGTGTTTCATCGTCAATAAGAAGGTCCAAAAGATACAGTAAACCTGGAGTGAAGCATCGGAATCTGTAACTAGTGTCACAGGAATGGTTCAAAACATAGGCAGTAAGAAGAGTCAGTCTTCTTGTACTTAATTCTGCTAGGTGCCTTTTGTATTTAATTCCGATGCAATTTCTGTGCTTCATCGTCAATAAGAATGACTAAGGGATACAGTAAACCTGGAGTGAAGCATCGGAATCTATAACTAGTGTCACAGGGATGGTTCAAAACATAGACAGTAAGAAGAGTCAGTCTTCTTGTACTTAAGTCGGCATTGTGCCTTTTGTTTTCAATTCCGATTCAATTTCTGTGCTTCATCGTCAATAAGAAGGTCAGAGGGATACAGTAATCCTGAAGTGAAGCGTCGGAATCTATAACTAGTGTCACAGAAATGGTTCAAAATATAGTCAGTAAGAATAGTAAGTCTTCTTGTACTTAAGTCATCATTAAGCATTTTCTATTTAATTCTGATGCAATTTCTGTGTTTCATCGTCAATAAGAAGGTCCAAGGGATACAGTAAACCTGAAGTGAAGCATCATAATCTATAACTAGTGTCACAGGAATGGTTCAAAGCATAGACAGTAGGAAGAGTCAGTCTTCTTGTACTTAAGTCGGCATTGTGCCTTTTGTGTTTAATTCCGATGCAATTTCTGTGTTTCATCGTCATTAAGAAGGTCCAAGGGATACAGTAAACCTGGAGTGTAGCATCGGAATCTATAATTAGTGTCACAGGAATGGTTCAAATCTTAGTCAGTAAGAAGAGTGAGTCTTCGTGTACATAAGTCGGCATTGTTTTGTATTTAATTCCGATGCAATTTCTGTGTTTCATCGTCAGTAAGGAGGTCCAAGGGATGCAGTAAACCTGAAGCGAAGCATCGGAATCTATAACTAGTGTCACAGGAATGGTTCAAAACATAGTCAGTAAGAAGCGTCAGTCTTCTTGTACTTAAGTCGGCATTGTGCCTCTTGTATTTAATTCCGATGCAATATCTGTGTTTCATCGTCAATAAGATGGTCAGAGGGATACAGTAAACCTGAAGTGAAGCATCGGAATCTATAGCTAGTGTCACAGGAATGGTTCAAAACATAGTCTTAAGAAGAGTCAGTCTTCTTGTCCTTAAGTCGGCATTGTGCCTTTTGTATTTAATTCCGATGCAATTTCTGTGTTTTATCGTCAATGAGAAGGTCCAAGGGATACAGTAAACCTGGAGTGAAGCATCGGAATCTATAAATAGTGTCACAGGAATGGTTCAAAACATAGACAGTAAGAAGAGTCAGTCTTCGTGTACTTAAGTCGGCATTGTGCCTTTTGTATTTAATTCCGATGCAATTTCTGTGTTTCATCGTCAATAAGAAGGTCAGAGGGATACAGTAAACCTGAAGTGAAGCATCGGAATCTATAGCTAGTGTCACAGGAATGTTTCAAAAGATAGACAGTAAGAAGAGTCAGTCTTCTTGTACTTAAGTCGGCATTGTGCCTTTTGTATTTAATTCCGATGTAATTTCTGTGCTTCATCGTCAATAAGAAGGGCCAAGGGATACAGTAAACCTGGAGTGAAGCATCGGAATCTATAACTAGTGTCACAGGGATGGTTGAAATCATAGACACTAAGAAGAATCAGACTCCTTTTACTTAAGTCGGCATTGTGCCTTTTGTATTTAATTCCGATGCAATTTCTGTGTTTCATCGTCAATAAGAAGGTCCAAGGGATACAGTAAACCTGGAGTGAAGCATCGGAGTCTATAACTAGTGTCACAGGACTGGTTCAAAAATAAACAGTAAGAAGAGTCAGTCTTCTTGTACTTAATTCGTCATTGTGCCTTTTGTATTTATTTCCGATGCAATTTCTGTGTTTCATCGTCAATAAGAAGGTCAGAGGGATACAGTAATACTGAAGTGAAGCATCGGAATCCATAACTAGTGTCACAGGGACGGTTCAAAACATAGACAGTAAGATGAGTCAGCATTCTTGTACTTAAGTCGGCATTGTGCATTTTTTATTTATTTCCGATGCAATTTCTGTGATTCATCGTCACTAAGAAGGTCCAAAGGATACAGTAAACCTGAAGTGAAGCATCGGAATCCATAACTAGCGTCACAGGAATGGTTCAAAGCGTAGTCAGAAAGAAGAGTCAGTCTTCTTGTAGTTAAGTCGGCATTGTGGCTTTTGTATTGAATTCCGATGCAATTTCTGTGTTTCATCGTCAATAAGAAGGTCCAAGGGATACAGTAAACCTGAAGAGAAGCATCGGAATCTATAACTAGTGTCACATGGACGGTTCAAAACATAGACAGTAAGATGAGTCAGTATTCTTGTACTTAAGTCGGCATTGTGCTTTTTGTATTTAATTCCGATGCAATTTCTGTGTTTCATCGTCAATAAGAAGGTCCAAGGGATACAGTAAACCTAAAGTGAAGCATCAGAATTTATAATTAGCGTCACAGGAATGGTTCAAAACATAGACAGTAAGAAGAGTCAGTCCTCTTGTACGTAAGTCGGCATTGTGACTTTTGTATTTAATTTCGATGCAATTTATATGTTACATCGTTAATAAGAAGGACCAAGGGATACAGTAAACCTTGAGTGAAGCATCGGAATGTACAACTAGTGTCACAGGGATGGTTCAAACATAGACAGTAAGAAGAGACAGTCTTCTTGTACTTAAGTCAGGATTGTGCCTCTTGTATTTAATTCCGATTCAATTTCTGTGTTTCATCGTCAATAAGAAGGTAGAGGGATACAGTAATCCTGAAGTGAAGCATCGGAATCTATAACTAGTGTCACAGGAATGGTTCAAAACATAGTCATTAAGAATAGTAAGTCTTCTTGTACTTAAGTCATCATTGTGCATTTTCTATTTAATTCTGGTGCAATGTCTGTGTTTCATCGTCAATAGGAACGTCCAGGGATACAGTAAACCTAGAGTAAAGCATCAGAATCTATAACTAGTGTCACAGGAATGGTTCAAATCATAGACAGTAAGAAGAGTCAGTCTTCTTTTACTTAAGTCGGCATTGTGCCTTTTGTATTTAATTCCGATGTAATATCTGTGTTTCATCGCCAATAAGAAGGTCCAAGGGATACAGTAAACCTGGAGTGAAGTATCGGAGTCTATAACTGGTGTCACAGGAATGGTTCAAAACATAGTCAGTAAGAAGAGTCAGTCTTCTTGTCCTTAAGTCGGCATTGTGCCTCTTGTATATAATTCCGATGCAATTTCTGTGTTTCATCGTCAATAAGAAGGTCCAAGGGATACAGTAAACCTGGAGTGAAGCATCGGAATCAAAAACTAGTGTCACAGGAATGGTTCAAAGCATAGACAGTATTAAGAGTCAGTCTTCTTGTACTTAAGTCGGCATTGTGCCTATTGTATTTAATTCCGATGCAATTTCCGTATTTCATCGTCAATAAGAAGGTCCAAGGTATTCAGTAAACCTGAAGTGAGGCATCGGAATCTATAACTAATGTCACAGGAATGGTTCAAAACATAGTCAGTTAGAAGAGTCAGTCTTCTTGTACTTAAGTCGGCATTGTGCCTTTTCTATTTAATTCCGATGCAATTTCTGTGTTTCATCGTCTATAAGAAGGTCAGAGGGATACAATAAACATGAAGTGAAGCATCGGAATCTATAACTAGTGTCACAGGAATGGTTCAAAACATAGCCAGTAAGAACAGTCAGTCTTCTTTTCCTTAAGTCGGAATTGTGCCTTATGTATTTAATTCCGATGCAATTTCTGAGTTTCATCGTCAATAAGAAGGTCCAAGGGATACAATAAAGGTGGAGTGAAGCATCGCAATCTATAACTAGTGTCACAGGAATGGTTCCAAACATAGACAGTAAGAAGAGTCAGCCTTCTTGTACTTAAATCGGCATTGTGCCTTTTGTATTTAATTCCGATGCAATTTCTGTGTTTCATCGTCAATAAGAACGTCCAAGGGATACAGTTAACCTCAAGTGAAGCATCGGAATCTATAACTAGAGTCACAGGAATGGTTCAAAACATAGACAGTAGGAAGAGTCAGTCTTCTTGTACTTAAGTCGGCATTGTGCCTTTTGTATTAATTTCCGATGCAATTTCTGTGTTTCATCGTCAATAAGAAGGTCGAAGGGTTACAGTAAACCTGAAGTGAAGCATTTGAATCTATAACTAGTGTCACAGGAATGATTCAAAAAATAGTCATTAAGAAGCGTCAGTCTTCTTGTACTTAAGTCGGCATTGTGCCTTTTGTATTTAATTCCGATGCAATTTCTGTGTTTCATCGTCAATAATAAGGTCAGCGGGATACAGCAAACCTAAAGTGAAGCATCGGAATCCATAGCTAGTGTCACAGGAATGGTTTAAAGCATAGTCAGTAAGAAGAGTCACTCTTCTTGTCCTTAAGTCGGCATTGTGCCTTTTGGATTTAATTCAGATGCAATTTCTGTGTTTTATCGTCAATGAGAAGGTCCAAGGGATACAGTAAACCTGGAGTGAAGCATCGGAATCTATAAATAGTGTCACAGGAATGGTTCAAAACATAGACAGTAAGAAGAGTCAGTCCTCTTGTACTTAAGTCGGCATTGTGCCTTTTGTATTTAATTCCGATGCAATTTCTGTGTTTCATCGTCAATGAGAAGGACAAAGGGATACAGTACACCTGAAGTGAAGCATCGGAATCCAAAACTAGTGTCCCAGGAATGGTTCAAAACAGAGACAGTAAGAAGAGTCAGTCCTCTTGTACTTAAGTCGGCATTGTGCCTTTTGTTTTTAATTCCGATGCAATTTCTGTGTATCATCGTCAATAAGAAGGTCCAATGGATACAGTAAACCTGGAGTGAAGCATCGAAATCTATAACTAATATTACAGGAGTGGTTCAAATCATAGTCAGTAAGAAGAGTCACTCATCTTGTACTTAAGTCGACATTGTGCCTTTTCTATTTAATTCCGATGCAATTTCTGTGTTTCTTCGTCAATAAGAAGGTCAGAGGGACACAATAAACCTGAAGTGAAGCGTCGCAATCTATAACTAGTATCACAGGAATGGTTCAAAACAAAGTCAGTAAGATAGGTCAGTCTTCTTGTCCTTAAGTCGGCATTGTGCCTTTTGTATTTAATTCCGATGCAAATTCTGTGATTCATCGTCAATAAGAATTTCCTAGGGATACAGTAAACCTGGAGTTAAGCATCGGAATCTGTAACTAGTGTCACAGGAATGGTTCAAACATAGACAGTAAGAAGAGTCAGTCTTCTTGTACTTAATTCTGCTAGGTGCCTTTTGTATTTAATTCCGATGCAATTTCTGTGCTTCATCGTCAATAAGAAGGACTAAGGGATACAGTAAACCTGGAGTGAAGCATCGGAATCTATAACTAGTGTCACAGGGATGGTTCAAAACGTAGACAGTAAGAAGAGTCAGTCTTCTTGTACTTAAGTCGGCATTGTGCCTTTTGTTTTTAATTCCGATTCAATTTCTGTGCTTCATCGTCAATAACAAGGTCAGAGGGATACAGTAATCCTGAAGTGAAGCGTCGGAGTCTATAACTAGTGTCACAGAAATGGTTCAAAATATAGTCAGTAAGAATAGTAAGTCTTCTTGTACTTAAGTCTTCATTGTGCATTTTCTATTTAATTCTGATGCAATTTCTGTGTTTCATCGTCAATAAGAAGGACCGAGGGATACAGTGAAGCATCGCAATCTATAATTAGTGTCACAGGAATGGTTCCAAACATAGACAGTAAGAAGAGTCAGTCTTCTTGTACTTAAATCGGCATTGTGCCTTTTGTATATAATTCCGATGCAATTTCTGTGTTTCATCGTCAATAAGAAGGTCCAAGGGATACAGTTAACCTCAAGTGAAGCATCGGAATCTATAACCAGTGTCACAGGAATGGTTCAAAACATAGTCAGTAGTAAGAGTCGGTCTTAATGTACTTAATCGGCATTGTGCCTTTTGCATTTAATTCCGATGCAATTTCTGTGTTTCATCGTCAATAAGAAGGTCCTAGGGATACAGTAAACCTGAAGTGAAGCATCATAATCTATAACTAGTGTCACAGGAATGGTTCAAAACATAGACAGTAGGAAGAGTCAGTCTTCTTGTACTTAAGTCGGCATTGTGCCTTTTGTATTTAATTCCGATGCAATTTCTGTGTTTCATCGTCAATAAGAAGGTCAGAGGGATACAGTAAACCTGAAGTGAAGCATCGAAATCTATAGCTAGTGTCACAGGAACGGTTCAAAACATAGTCTTAAGAAGAGTCAGTCTTCTTGTCCTTAAGTCGGCATTGTGCCTTTTGTATTTAATTCCGATGCAATTTCTGTGTATTATCGTCAATGAGAAGGTCCAAGGGATACAGTAAACCTGGAGTGAAGCATCGGAATCTATAAATAGTGTCACAGGAATGGTTCAAAACATAGACAGTAAGAAGAGTCAGTCTTCGTGTACTTAAGTCGGCATTGTGCCTTTTGTATTTAATTCCGATGCAATTTCTGTGCTTCATCGTCAATAAGAAGAGCCAAGGGATACAGTAAACCTGGAGTGAAGCATCGGAATCTATAACTAGTGTCACAGGGATGGTTCAAATCATAGACACTAAGAAGAATCAGACTCCTTTTACTTAAGTCGGCATTGTGCCTTTTGTATTTAATTCCGATGCAATTTCTGTGTTTCATCGTCAATAAGAAGGTCCAAGGGATACAGTAAACCTGGAGTGAAGCATCGGAGTCTATAACTTGTGTCACAGGACTGGTTCAAAAATAAACAGTAAGAAGAGTCAGTCTTCTTGTACTTAATTCGGCATTGTGCCTTTTGCATTTAATTCCGTTGCAATTTCTGTGTTTCATCGTCAATAAGAAGGTCAGAGGGATACAGTAATACTGAAGTGAAGCATCGGAATCCATAACTAGTGTCACAGGGACGGTTCAAAACATAGACAGTAAGATGAGTCAGCATTCTTGTACTTAAGTCGGCATTATGCTTTTTTTATTTATTTCCGATGCAATTTCTATGATTCATCGTCACTAAGAAGGTCCAAAGGATACAGTAAACCTGAAGTGAAGCATCGGAATCCATAACTAGCGTCACAGGAAAGGTTCAAAGCATAGTTAGAAAGAAGAGTCAGTCTTCTTGTAGTTAAGTCGGCATTGTGGCTTTTGTATTGAATTCCGATGCAATTTCTGTGTTTCATCGTCAATAAGAAGGTCCAAGGGATACAGTGAACCTGAAGAGAAGCATCGGAATCTATAACTAGTGTCACAGGGACGGTTCAAAACATAGACAGTAAGATGAGTCAGTATTCTTGTACTTAAGTCGGCATTGTGCTTTTTGTATTTAATTGCGATGCAATTTCTGTGTTTCATCGTCAATAAGAAGGTAAAAGGGATACAGTAAACCTGAAGTGAAGCATCAGAATTTATAATGAGTGTCACAGGAATGGTTCTAAACATAGTCATTAAGAATAGTAAGTCTTCTTGTACTTAAGTCATCATTGTGCATTTTCTATTTCATTCTGGTGCAATTTCTGTGTTTCATCGTCAATAAGAACGACCAAGGGATACAGTAAACCTAGAGAAAAGCATCAGAATCTATAATTAGTGTCTCAGGAATGGTTCAAATCATAGACAGTAAGAGGAGACAGTCTTCTTTTACTTAAGTCGGCATTGTGCCTTTTGTGTTTAATTCCGATGCAATTTCTGTGTTTCATCGTCAATAAGAAGGTCCAAGGGATACAGTAAACCTGGAGTGAAGCATCGGAATCCAAAACTAGTGTCACAGGAATGGTTCAAAGCATAGACAGTAGGAAGAGTGAGTCTTCTTGTACTTAAGTCGGCATTGTGCCTTTTGTATTTAATTCCGATGCAATTTCCGTGTTTCATCGTCAATAAGAAGGTCCAAGGTATTCAGTAAACCTGAAGTGAGGCATCGGAATCTATAACTAGTGTCACAGGAATGGTTCAAAACATAGTCAGTTAGAAGAGTCAGTCTTCTTGTACTTAAGTCGGCATTGTGCGTTTTCTATTTAATTCCGATGCAAATTCTGTGTTTCATCGTCAATAGGAAGGTCCAAGGGATACAGTAAACCTGGAGTGGAGCACCGGAATCTATAACTAGTGTCACAGGAATGGCTCAAAACATAGACAGTAAGAAGAGTCAGTCTTCTTGTACTTAAGTCGACATTGTGCCTTTTCTATTTAATTCCGGTGCAATTTCTGTGTTTCATCGTTTATAAGAAGGTCAGAGGGATACAATAAACCTGAAGTGAAGCATCGGAATCTATAACTAGTGTCACAGGAATGGTTCGGAACATAGTCAGTAAGAACAGTCAGTCTTCTTGTCCTTAAGTCGGAATTGTGCCTTATGTATTTAATTCCGATGCAATTTCTGAGTTTCATCGTCAATAAGAAGGTCCAAGGGATACAGTAAACCTGAAGTGAAGCATCGGAATCTATGACTAGTGTCACAGGAATGATTCAAAACATAGTCAGTAAGAAGAGTCAGTCTTCTAGTACTTCAGTCTTCATTGTGCATTTTCTAATTAATTCCGATGCAATTTCTGTGTTTCATCGTCAATAAGAAGGTCCAAGGGATACAGGAAACCTGGAGTGAAGCATCGGAATCTATAACTAGTGTCAATGGAATGGTTCAAAACATAGACAGTAGGAAGTGTCAGTCTTCTTGTACTTAAGTCGGCATTGTGCCTTTCGTATTTAATTCCGATGCAATTTCTGTGTTTCACCGTCAATAAGAAGGTCAGAGGGATACAGTAATCTTGAAGTGAAGCATCGGAATCTATAACTAGTGTCACAGGAATGGTTGAAAGCATAGTCAGTAAGAATAGTAAGTCTTCTTGTACTTAAGTCATCATTGTGCATTTTCTATTTAATTCTGGTGCAATTTATGTGTTTCATCGTCAATAAGAAGGTCCAAGGGATACAGTAAACCTAGAGTGAAGCATCTGAATCTATAACTAGTGTCACAGGAATGGTTCAAATCATAGACAGTAAGAAGAGTCAGTCTTCTTTTCCTTAAGTCGGCATTGTGCGTTTTGTATTTAATTCCGGTGCAATATCTGTGTTTCATCGCCAATAAGAAGGTCCAAGGGATACAGTAAACCTGGAGTGAAGCATCGGAGTCTATAACTGGTGTCACAGGAATGGTTCAAAACATAGTAAGTAAGTGGAGTCAGTCTTTTGTCCTTAGGTCGTCATTGTGCCTCTTGTATTTAATTTCGATGCAATTTCTGTGTTTCATCGTCAATAAGAAGGTCCAAGGGATACAGTAAACCTGGAGTGAAGCATCGGAATCTATAACTAGTGTCACAGTAATGGTTCAAATCATAGACAGTAAGAAGAGTCAGACGTATTGTACTTAAGTCGGCATTGTGCCTTTTGTATTTAATTCCGATGCAATTTCTGTGTTTCATCGTCAATAAGATGGTCCAAGGGAAACAGTAAACCTGAAGTGAAGCATCGGAATCTATAACTAGTGTCACAGGAATGGTTCAAAACATAGTCATTAAGAAGAGTCAGTCTTCTTGTCCTTAAGTCGGCATTGTGCCTTTCGTATTTAATTCCGATGCAATTTCTGTGTTTCATCGTCAATAAGAAGGTCAGAGGGATACAGTAAACCTGAAGTGAAGCATCGGAATCTATAATTAGTGTCACAGGAATGGTTCAAAACATAATCATTAAGAAGAGTCAGTCTTCTTGTCCTTAAGTCGGCATTGTGCCTTTTCTACATAATTCCGATGCAATTTCTGTAATTCATCGTCAATAAGAAGGTCAGAGGGATACGGTAAACCTGGAGTGTAGCATCGGAATCTATAACTAGTGTCACAGGAATGGTTCAAAACATAGACAGTAAGACGAGTCAGTCTTCTTGTACTTAAGTCGACATTGTGCCTTTTCTATTTAATTCCGATGCAATTTCTGTAATTCATCGTCAATAAGAAGGTCAGAGGGATACGGTAAACCTGGAGTGTAGCATCGGAATCTATAACTAGTGTCACAGGAATGGTTCAAAGCATAGACAGTAAGAAGAGTCAGTCTTCGTGTACTTAGGTCGGCATTTCGCCTTTTGTATTTAATTGCGATGCAATTTCTGAGTTTCATCGTCAATAAGAAGGTCCAAGGGATACAGTAAACCTGAAGTGAAGCATCGGAATCTATAACTAGTGTCACAGGAATGATTCAAAACATAGTCAGAATGAAGAGTCAGTCTTCTTGTACTTAAGTCTTCAATGTGCCTTTTCTAATTAATTCCGATGCAATTTCTGTGTTTCATCGCCTATAAGAAGGTCCAAGGGATACAGTAAACCTGGAGTGAAACATCGGAATCTATAACTAGTGTCAATGGAATGGTTCAAAACATAGACAGTAAGAGGAGTCAGTCTTCTTGTACTTAAGTCGGCATTGTGCCTTTTGTATTTAATTCCGATGCAATTTCTGTGTTTCAACGTCAATAAGAAGGTCAGAGAGATACTGCAAACCTGAAGTGAAGCATCGGAATCTATAGCTAGTGTCACAGGAATGTTTCAAAACATAGTCAGTAAGAAGAGTCAGTCTTCGTGTCCTTAAGTCGGCATTGTGCCTTTTGTATTTAATTCCGATGCAATTTCTGTGTTTCATCGTCTATAAGAATGTCCAAGGGATACAGTAAACCTCAAATGAAGCTTCGGAATCTATAACTAGTGTGACAGGAACGGTTCAAAGCATAGTCCGTAAGAAGAATCAGTCTTCTTGCACTTAAGTCGGCATTGTGCCTTTTCTATTTAATTCCGATGCAATTTCTGTGTTTCTTCGTCAATAACAAGGTCCAAGGGATACAGAAAACCCGGAGGGAAGCATCGGAATCTATAACTAGTCACAATGGAGTGGTTCAAATCATAGACGGTAAGAAGAGTCAGTCTTCTTGTACTTAAGTCGGCATTGTGCCTTTTGTAATTATTTCCGATGCAATTTCTGTGTTTCTTCGTCAACAAGAAGGTCCAAGGGATACAGTAAACCTGAAGTGAAGCATCGTAATCTATAACTAGTGTCACAGGATTGGTTCAAGGCATAGACAGGAAGAAAAGTCAGTCTTCTTGTACTTATGTCGGCATTGGGCCTTTTGTATTTAATTCCGATGCAATTTCTGTGTTTCATCGTCTATAAGAAGGTCAGAGGGAGACAGTAAACCTGAAGTGAAGCATTCGAATCTATAACTAGTGTCACAGGAATGGTTCAAAACATAGTCAGTAAAAAGAGTCTGTCTTCTTGTAGTTAAGTCGGCATTGTGCCTTTTGTATTTAATTCCGATGCGATTTCTGTGTTTCATCGTCAATAAGAAGGTCAGAGGGATACAGTAAACCTGAAGTGAAGCATCGGAATCTATAACTAGTGTCACAGGAATGGCTCAAAACATAGTCAGTAAAAAGAGTCAGTCCTTTTGAACTTAAATCAGCATTGTGCCTTTGGTGTTTAATTCCGATGCAATTTCTGTGTGTCATCGTCAATAAGAAGGTCCAAGGGATACAGTAAACCTGAAGTGAAGCATCGGAATCTATAAATAGTGTCACAGGAATTGTTCAAAACATAGACAGTAAGAAGAGACAGTCTTCTTGTACTTAAGTCGGCATTGTGCCTTTTGTATTTAATTCCGATGCAATTTCTGTGTTTCATCGTCAATAAGAAGATCAGAGGGATACAGTTGACCTGAAGTGAAGCATCGGAATCTATAACTAGTGTCACAGGAATGGTTCAAAGACATTGACAGTAGGAAGAGTCAGTCTTCTTGTACTTAAGTCGGCATTGTGCATTTTGTATTTAATCCCGATGCAATTTCTGTGTTTCATCGCCAATAAGAAGGTCCAAGGGATACAGTAAACCTGAAGTGAAGCATCGGAATCTATAACTAGTGTCACAGGAATGGTTCAAACCATAGACAGTAAGAAGAGTCAGTCTTCTTGTACTTCAGTCGGTATTGTGCCTTTTGTATTTAATTCCGATGCAATTTCTGTGTTTCATCGTCTATAAGAAGGTCCAAGGGATACAGTAAACCTGAAGTGAAGCATCGGAATCTATAACTAGTGTCACAGGAATGGTTCAAAACATAGACAGTAAGAAGATCAGTCTTCTTGTACTTAAGTCGGCATTGTGCCTTTTGTAAGTAATTCCGATGCAATTTCTGTGATTCATCGTCAATAAGAAGGTCCAAGGGATACAGTAAACCTGAAGTGAAGCATCGGAATCTATAACTAGTGTCACAGGAATGGTTCGAAACATAGTTAGTAAGAAGAGTCAGTCTTCTTGTACTAAGTCGGCATTGTGCCTTTTGTATTTAATTCCGATGCAATTTCTATGTTTCATCGTCAATAAGAAGGCCCAAGGTATACAGTAAACCTGGGGTGAAGCATGAGAATCTATAACTAGTGTCAAAGGAATGGTTCAAAACATAGACAGTAGCAAGAGTCAGTCTTCTTGAACTTAAGTCGGCATTGTGCTTTTTGTATTTAATTCCGATGCAATTTCTGTGTTTAATTGTCAAAAAGAAGGTCCAAGGGGTACAGTAAACCTGGAATGAAGCATCGGAATCTATAACTAGTGTCAAAGGAATGGTTCATAACATAGACAGTAGGAAGAGTCAGTCTTCTTGTACTTAAGTCAGCATTGTGCTTTTTGTATTTAATTCCGATGCAATTTCTGTGTTTCATCGTTAATAAGAAGGTCAGAGGGATACAGTAAACCTGAAGTGATGCATCGGAATCCAAAACTAGTGTCATAGGAATGGTTCAAAACATAGACAGTAGGAAGAGTCAGTCTTCTTGTACTTAAGTCGGCATTGTGCCTTTCCTATTTAATTCCGATGCAGTATCTGTGTTTCATCGTCAATAAGAAGGTCCAAGGTATACAGTAAACCTAAAGTGAAGCATCGGAATCTATCACTAGTGTCACAGGAATGTCTCAAAGCATAGTCAGTAAGAAGAGTCAGTCTTCTTGTACTTAAGTCGGCATTGTGCCTTTTCTATTTAATTCCGATGCAATTTCTGTGTTTAATTGTCAAAAAGAAGGTCCAAGGGATACAGTAAACCTGGAGTGAAGCATCGGAATCTATAACTAGTGTCACATGAATGGTTCCATACATAGACAGTAAGAAAAGTCAGTCGTCTTGTACTTAAGTCGGCATTGTGCCTTTTCTATTTAATTCCGATGCAATTTCTGCGTTTCATCGTTAATAAGAAGGTCAGAGGGATACAGTAAACCTGAAGTGAAGCATTCGAATCGATAACTAGTGTCACAGGAATGGTTCAAATCATAGTCAGTGAAAAGAGTCTGACTACTTGTACTTAAGTCGGCAATGTGCCTTTTGTATTTAATTCCGATGCAATTTCTGTGTTTCATCGTCAATAAGAAGGTCATAGGGATACAGTAAACCTGAAGTGAAGAATCGGAATCTATAACTAGTAGCACAGGAATGGTTCAAAACATAGTCAGTAAGAAGAGTCAGTCCTTTTGAACTTAAATCAGTATTGTGCCTTTTATGTTTAATTCCGATGCAATTTCTGTGTTTCATCGTCAATAAGAAGGTCAGAGGGATACAGTAAACCTGAAGTGAAGCATCGGAATCCAAAACTAGTGTCACAGGAATGGTTCAAAACATAGACAGTAGGAAGAGTCAGTCTTCTTGTACTTAAGTCGGCATTGTGCCTCTTCTATTTAATTCCGATGCAATTTCTGTGTTTCATCGTCAATAAGAAGGTCCAAGGTATACAGTAAACCTGAAGTGAAGCATCGGAATCCATAACTAGTGTCACAGGAATGTCTCAAAGCATAGTCAGTAAGAAGAGTCAGTCTTCTTGTACTTAAGTCGGCATTGTGCCTTTTCTATTTAATGCCGATGCAATTTCTGTGTTTCATTGTCAATAAGAAGGTCCAAGGGATACAGTAAACCTGGAGTGAAGCTTCGGAATCTATAACTAGTGTCACAGGAATGGTTCAAAACATAGACAGTAAGAAAAGTCAGTCGTCTTGTACTTAAGTCGGCATTGTGCCTTTTCTAATTAATTCCGATGCAATTTCTGTGTTTCATCGTCAATAAGAAGGTCCGAGGGATACAGTACGCTAGAAGTGAAGCATTCGAATCGATAACTAGTGTCACAGGAATGGTTCCAAACATAGTCAGTAAGAAGAGTCAGTCCTTTTGAACTTAAATCAGTAGTGTGCCTTTTATGTTTAATTCCGATGCAATTTCTGTGTTTCATCGTCAATAAGAAGATCAGAGGGATACAGTAAACCTGAAGTGATGCATCGGAATCTATAACTACTGTCACAGGAATGGTTCAAAACATTGACAGTAGGAAGAGTCAGTCTTCTTGTACTTAAGTCGGCATTGTGCCTTTTGTATTTAATCCCGATGCAATTTCTGTGTTTCATCGCCAATAAGAAGGTCCACGGGATACAGCAAACCTGAAGTGAAGCATCGGAATCTATAACTAGTGTCACAGGAATGGTTCAAAACATAGACAGTAAGAAGAGTCAGTCTTCTTGTACTTAAGCCGGTATTGTGCCTTTTGTATTTAATTCCGATGCAGTTTCTGTGTTTCATCGTCAATAAGAAGGTCAGAGGGATACAGTAAACCTGACATGAAGCATTCGAATCGATAACTAGTGTCACAGGAATGGTTTGAAGCATAGTCAGTAAAAAGTGTCAGTCTTCTTGTACTTAAGTCGGCAATGTGCTTTTGTATTTAATTCCGATGCAATTTCTGTGTTTCATCGTCAATAAGAAGGTCAGAGGGATACAGTAAACCTGAAGTTAAGCATCGGAATCTATAACTAGTGTCACTGGAATGGTTCAAAACATAGACAGTAAGAAGAGACAGTCTTCTTGTACTTAAGTGGGCATTGTGCCTTTTGTGTTTAATTCCGATGCAATTTCTGTGTTTCATCGTCAATACGAAGATCAGAGGGATACAGTAAACCTGAAGTGAAGCATCGGAATCTATAACTAGTGTCACAGGAATGGTTCAAAACATTGACAATAGGAAGAGTCAGTCTTCATGTACTTAAGTCTGCATTGTGCCTTTTGTATTTAATTCCGATGCAATTTCTGTGTTTCATCGTCAATAAGAAAGTCCAAGGGATACAGTAAACCTGAAGTGAAGCATCGGAATCTATAACTAGTGTCACAGGAATGGTCCAAAACATTGACAATAGGAAGAGTCAGTCCTCTTGTACTTAAGTCGGCATTGTGCCTTTTGAATTTAATTCCGATGCAATTTCTGTGTTTCATCGTCAATAAGAATGCCCAAGGGATTCAGTAAACCTGGAGTGAAGCATCAGAATCTATAACTAGTGTCACAGGAATGGTTCAAAACATAGACAGTAGGAAGAGTCAGTCTTCTTGTACTTAAGTCGGTATTGTGCCTTGTGTATTTAATTCCGATGCAATTTCTGTATTTCCTCGTCAATAAGAAGGTCTGAGGGATACAATATACCTGAAGTGAAGCATCGGAATCTATAACTAGTGTCACAGGAATGGTTCAAAACAAAGTCAGTAAGAAGAGGCAATCTTCTTGTCCTTAAGTCGGCATTGTGCCTTTGTATTTAATTCCGATGCAATTTGTGTGTTTCATCGTCAATAAGATGGTCCAAGGGAAACAGTAAACCTGGAGTGTAGCATCGGAATCTATAACTAGTGTCACAGGAATGGTTCAAAACATTGACAGTAAGAAGAGTCAGTCTTCGTGAACATAAGTCGCCATTTTGCCTTTTGTATTAAACTCCAATGCAATTTCTGTGTTTCATCGTCAATGAGAAGGTCCAAGGGATACAGTAAACCTGAAGTGAAGCATCGGAATCTATAACTAGTGTCACAGGAATGGTTCAAAACATAGTCAGTAAGAAGAGTCAGTCTTCTTGTACTTAAGTAGGCATTGTGCCTTTTGTATTTAATTCCGATGCAATTTCTGAGTTTCATCGTAATAATAATGTCAGTGGGATACAGTAAATCTGAAGTGAAGCATCGGAATCTATAACTAGTGTCACAGGAATGGTTCAAAACATTGACAGTGGGAAGAGTCAGTCTTCTTGTACTTAAGTCGGCATTGTGCCTTTTGTATTTAATCCCGATGCAATTTCTGTGTTTCATCGCCAATAAGAAGGTCCACGGGATACAGCAAACCTGAAGTGAAGCATCGGAATCTATAACTAGTGTCACAGGAATGGTTCAAAACATTGACAGTAGGAAGAGTCAGTCTTCTTGTACTTAAGTCGGCATTGTGCATTTTGTATTTAATCCCGATGCAATTTCTGTGTTTCATCGCCAATAAGAAGGTCCAAGGGATACAGTAAACCTGAAGTGAAGCATCGGAATCTATAACTAGTGTCACAGGAATGGTTCAAAACATAGACAGTAAGAAGAGTCAGTCTTCTTGTAATTCAGCCGGTATTGTGCCTTTTGTATTTAATTCCGATGCAATTTCTGTGTTTCATCGTCAATAAGAAGGTCCAAGGGATACAGTAAACCTGAAGTGAAGCATCGGAATCTATAACTAGTGTCACAGGAATGGTTCAAAACATAGACAGTAAGAAGTGTCAGTTTTCTTGTACTTAAGTCGGCATTGTGCCTTTTGTAAGTAATTCCGATGCAATTTCTGTGATTCATCGTCAATAAGAAGGTCCAAGGGATACAGTAAACCTGAAGTGAAGCATCGGAATCTATAACTAGTGTCACAGGAATGGTTCAAAACATAGTTAGTAAGAAGAGTCAGTCTTCTTGTACTAAGTCGGCATTGTGCCTTTTGTATTTAATTCCGATGCAATTTCTGTGTTTCATCGTCAATAAGGAGGCCCAAGGTATACAGTACACCTGGAGTGAAGCATCAGAATCTATAACTAGTGTCAAAGGAAAGGTTCATAACATAGACAGTAGGAGGAGTCAGTCTTCTTGTACTTAAGTCAGCATTGTGCTTTTTGTATTTAATTCCGATGCAATTTCTGTGTTTCATCGTCAATAAGAGGGTCAGAGAGATACAGTAAACCTGAAGTGAAGCATCGGAATCTATAACTAGTGTCACAGGAATGTCTCAAAGCATAGTCAGTAAGAAGAGTCAGTCTTCTTGTACTTAAGTCGGCATTGTGCCTTTTCTATTTAATTCCGATGCAATTTCTGTGTTTCATTGTCAAAAAGAAGGTGTAAGGGATACAGTAAACCTGGAGTGAAGCATCGGAATCTATAACTAGTGTCACATGAATGGTTCCATACATAGACAGTAAGAAAAGTCAGTCGTCTTGTACTTAAGTCGGCAATGTGCCTTTTGTATTTCATTCCGATGCAATTTCTGTGTTTCATCGTCAATACGAAGGTCAGAGAGATACAGTAAACCTGAAGTGAAGCATTGGAATCTATAACTAGTGTCACAGGAATGGTTCAAAACATAGACAGTAAGAAGAATCAGTGTTCTTGTACTTAAGTCGGCATTGTGCCTTTTGTATGTAATTCCGATGCAATTTCTCTGATTCATCGTCAATAAGAAGGTCCAAGGGATACAGTAAACCTGAAGTGAAGCATCGGAATCTATAACTAGTGTCACAGGAATGGTTCAAAACATAGTTAGTAAGAAGAGTCAGTCTTCTTGTACTAAGTCGGCATTGTGCCTTTTGTATTTAATTCCGATGCAATTTATGTGTTTCATCGTCAATAAGGAGGCCCAAGGTATACAGTAAACCTGGAGTGAAGCATCAGAATCTATAACTAGTGTCAAAGGAATGGTTCATAACATAGACAGTAGGAAGAGTCAGTCTTCTTGTACTTAAGTCAGCATTGTGCTTTTTGTATTTAATTCCGATGCAATTTCTGTGTTTCATCGTCAATAAGAAGGTCAGAGGGATACAGTAAACCTGAAGAGATGCATCGGAATCCAAAACTAGTGTCATAGGAATGGTTCAAAACATAGACAGTAGGAAGAGTCAGTCATCTTGTACTTAAGTCGGCATTGTGCCTTTCCTATTTAATTCCGATGCAATATCTGTGTTTCATCGTCAATAAGAAGGTCCAAGGTATACAGTAAACCTAAAGTGAAGCATCGGAATCCATCACTAGTGTCACAGGAATGTCTCAAAGCATAGTCAGTAAGAAGAGTCAGTCTTCTTGTACTTAAGTCGGCATTGTGCCTTTTCTATTTAATTCCGATGCAATTTCTGTGTTTAATTGTCAAAAAGAAGGTCCAAGGGATACAGTAAACCTGGAGTGAAGCATCGGAATCTATAACTAGTGTCACATGAATGGTTCCATACATAGACAGTAAGAAAAGTCAGTCGTCTTGTACTTAAGTCGGCAATGTGCCTTTTGTATTTAATTCCGATGCAATTTCTGTGTTTCATCGTCAATAAGAAGGTCATAGGGATACAGTAAACCTGAAGTGAAGAATCGGAATCTATAACTAGTAGCACAGGAATGGTTCAAAACATAGTCAGTAAGAAGAGTCAGTCCTTTTGAACTTAAATCAGTATTGTGCCTTTTATGTTTAATTCCGATGCAATTTCTGTGTTTCATCGTCAATAAGAAGGTCAGAGGGATACAGTAAACCTGAAGTGAAGCATCGGAATCCAAAACTAGTGTCACAGGAGTGGTTCAAAACATAGACAGTAGGAAGAGTCAGTCTTCTTGTACTTAAGTCGGCATTGTGCCTCTTCTATTTAATTCCGACGCAATTTCTGTGTTTCATCGTCAATAAGAAGGTCCAAGGTATACAGTAAACCTGAAGTGAAGCATCGGAATCTATAACTAGTGTCACAGGAATGTCTCAAAGCATAGTCAGTAAGAAGAGTCAGTCTTCTTGTACTTAAGTCGGCATTGTGCCTTTTCTATTTAATGCCGATGCAATTTCTGTGTTTCATTGTCAATAAGAAGGTCCAAGGGATACAGTAAACCTGGAGTGAAGCTTCGCAATCTATAACTGGTGTCACAGGAATGGTTCAAAACATAGACAGTAAGAAAAGTCAGTCGTCTTGTACTTAAGTCGGCATTGTGCCTTTTCTATTTAATTCCGATGCAATTTCTGTGTTTCATCGTCAATAAGAAGGTCCGAGGGATACATTACACTAGAAGTGAAGCATTCGAATCGATAACTAGTGTCACAGGAATGGTTCGAAACATAGTCAGTAAGAAGAGTCAGTCCTTTTGAACTTAAATCAGTAGTGTGCCTTTTATGTTTAATTCCGATGCAATTTCTGTGTTTCATCGTCAATAAGAAGATCAGAGGGATACAGTAAACCTGAAGTGATGCATCGGAATCTATAACTACTGTCACAGGAATGGTTCAAAACATTGACAGTAGGAAGAGTCAGTCTTCTTGTACTTAAGTCGGCATTGTGCCTTTTGTATTTAATCCCGATGCAATTTCTGTGTATCATCGCCAATAAGAAGGTCCACGGGATACAGCAAACCTGAAGTGAAGCATCGGAATCTATAACTAGTGTCACAGGAATGGTTCAAAACATAGACAGTAAGAAGAGTCAGTCTTCTTGTACTTAAGCCGGTATTGTGCCTTTTGTATTTAATTCCGATGCAGTTTCTGTGTTTCATCGTCAATAAGAAGGTCAGAGGGATACAGTAAACCTGACATGAAGCATTCGAATCGATAACTAGTGTCACAGGAATGGTTTGAAGCATAGTCAGTAAAAAGTGTCAGTCTTCTTGTACTTAAGTCGGCAATGTGCTTTTGTATTTAATTCCGATGCAATTTCTGTGTTTCATCGTCAATAAGAAGGTCAGAGGGATACAGTAAACCTGAAGTGAAGCATCGGAATCTATAACTAGTGTCACTGGAATGGTTCAAAACATAGACAGTAAGAAGAGACAGTCTTCTTGTACTTAAGTGGGCATTGTGCCTTTTGTATTTAATTCCGATGCAATTTCTGTGTTTCATCGTCAATACGAAGATCAGAGGGATACAGTAAACCTGAAGTGAAGCATCGGAATCTATAACTAGTGTCACAGGAATGGTTCAAAACATTGACAATAGGAAGAGTCAGTCTTCTTGTACTTAAGTCGGCATTGTGCCTTTTGTATTTAATTCCGATGCAATTTCTGTGTTTCATCGTCAATAAGAAAGTCCAAGGGATACAGTAAACCTGAAGTGAAGCATCGGAATCTATAACTAGTGTCACAGGAATGGTTCAAAACATTGACAATAGGAAGAGTCAGTCCTCTTGTACTTAAGTCGGCATTGTGCCTTTTGAATTTAATTCCGATGCAATTTCTGTGTTTCATCGTCAATAAGAATGCCCAAGGGATTCAGTAAACCTGGAGTGAAGCATCAGAATCTATAACTAGTGTCACAGGAATGGTTCAAAGCATAGACAGTAGGAAGAGTCAGTCTTCTTGTACTTAAGTCGGTATTGTGCCTTGTGTATTTAATTCCGATGCAATTTCTGTATTTCCTCGTCAATAAGAAGGTCTGAGGGATACAATATACCTGAAGTGAAGCATCGGAATCTATAACTAGTGTCACAGGAATGGTTCAAAACAAAGTCAGTAAGAAGAGGCAATCTTCTTGTCCTTAAGTCGGCATTGTGCCTTTGTATTTAATTCCGATGCAATTTGTGTGTTTCATCGTCAATAAGATGGTCCAAGGGAAACAGTAAACCTGGAGTGTAGCATCGGAATCTATAACTAGTGTCACAGGAATGGTTGAAAACATTGACAGTAAGAAGAGTCAGTCTTCGTGAACATAAGTCGCCATTTTGCCTTTTGTATTTAACTCCAATGCAATTTCTGTGTTTCATCGTCAATGAGAAGGTCCAAGGGATACAGTAAACCTGAAGTGAAGCATCGGAATCTATAACTAGTGTCACAGGAATGGTTCAAAACATAGTCAGTAAGAAGAGTCAGTCTTCTTGTACTTAAGTAGGCATTGTGCCTTTTGTATTTAATTCCGATGCAATTTCTGTGTTTCAGCGTAATAATAATGTCAGTGGGATACAGTAAATCTGAAGTGAAGCATCGGAATCTATAACTAGTGTCACAGGAATGGTTCAAAACATTGACAGTAGGAAGAGTCAGTCTTCTTGTACTTAAGTCGGCATTGTGCCTTTTGTATTTAATCCCGATGCAATTTCTGTGTTTCATCGCCAATAAGAAGGTCCACGGGATACAGCAAACCTGAAGTGAAGCATCGGAATCTATAACTAGTGTCACAGGAATGGTTCAAAACATTGGCAGTAGGAAGAGTCAGTCTTCTTGTACTTAAGTCGGCATTGTGCATTTTGTATTTAATCCCGATGCAATTTCTGTGTTTCATCGCCAATACGAAGGTCCAAGGGATACAGCAAACCTGAAGTGAAGCATCGGAATCTATAACTAGTGTCACAGGAATGGTTCAAAACATAGACAGTAAGAAGAGTCTGTCTTCTTGTACTTCAGTCGGTATTGTGCCTTTTGTATTTAATTCCGATGCAATTTCTGTGCTTCATCGTCAATAAGAAGGTCCAAGGGATACAGTAAACCTGAAGTGAAGCATCGGAATCTATAACTAGTGTCACAGGAATGGTTCAAAACATAGACAGTAAGAAGTGTGAGTCTTCTTGTACTTAAGTCGGCATTGTGCCTTTTGTAAGTAATTCCGATGCAATTTCTGTGATTCATCGTTCAATAAGAAGGTCCAAGGGATACAGTAAACCTGAAGTGAAGCATCGGAATCTATAACTAGTGTCACAGGAATGGTTCGAATCATAGTTAGTAAGAAGAGTCAGTCCTCTTGTACTAAGACGGCATTGTGCCTTTTGTATTTAATTCCGATGCAATTTCTGTGTTTCATCGTCAATAAGAAGGCCCAAGGTATACAGTAAACCTGGAGTGAAGCATCAGAATCTATAACTAGTGTCAAAGGAATGGTTCATAACATAGACAGTAGGAAGAGTCAGTCTTCTTGTACTTAAGTCAGCATAGTGCTTTTTGTATTTAATTCCGATGCAATTTCTGTGTTTCATCGTCAGTACGAAGGTCAGAGGGATACAGTAAACCTGAAGTGATGCATCGGAATCCAAAACTAGTGTCATAGGAATGGTTCAAAACATAGACAGTAGGAAGAGTCAGTCTTCTTGTACTTAAGTCGGCATTGTGCCTTTTCTATTTAATTCCGATGGAATATCTGTGTTTCATCGTCAATACGAAGGTTCAAGGTATACAGTAAACCTAAAGTGAAGCATCGGAATCTATCACTAGTGTCACAGGAATGTCTCAAAGCATAGTCAGTAAGAAGAGTCAGTCTTCTTGTACTTAAGTCGGCATTGTGCCTTTTGTATTTAATTCCGATGCAATTTCTGTGTTTCATCGTCAATAAGAAGGTCAGAGAGATACAGTAAACCTGAAGTGAAGCATCGGAATCTATAACTAGTAGCACAGGAATGGTTCAAAACATAGTCAGTAAGAAGAGTCAGTCCTTTTGAACTTAAATCAGCATTGTGCCTTTTGTGTTTAATTCTGATGCAATTTCTGTGTGTCATCGTCAATAAGAAGGTCCAAGGGATACAGTAAACCTGAAGTGAAGCATCGGAATCTATAACTAGTGTCACAGGAATGGTTCAAAACATAGACAGTAAGAAGAGAGAGTCTTCTTGTACTTAAGTCGGCATTGTGCCTTTTGTATTTAATTCCGATGCAATTTCTGTGTTTCATCGTCAATAAGAAGATCAGAGGGATACAGTTAACCTGAAGTGAAGCATCGGAATCTATAACTAGTGTCACAGGAATGGTTCAACACATTGACAGTAGGAAGAGTCAGTCTTCTTGTCCTTAAGTCGGCATTGTGCATTTTGTATTTAATCCCGATGCAATTTCTGTGTTTCATCGCCGATAGGAACGTCCAAGGGATACAGTAAACCTGAAGTGAAGCATGGGAATCTATAACTATTGTCACATGAATGGTTCAAAACATAGACAGTAAGAAGAGTCAGTCTTCTTGTACTTCAGTCGGTATTGTGCCTTTTGTATTTAATTCCGATGCAATTTCTGTGTTTCATCGTCAATAAGAAGGTCCAAGGAATACAGTAAACCTGAAGTGAAGCATCGGAATCTACAACTAGTGTCACAGGAATGGTTCAAAACATAGACAGTAAGAAGAATCAGTGTTCTTGTACTTAAGTCGGCATTGTGCCTTTTGTATGTAATTCCGATGCAATTTCTCTGATTCATCGTCAATACGAAGGTCCAAGGGATACAGTAAACCTGAAGTGAAGCATCGGAATCTATAACTAGTGTCACAGGAATGGTTCAAAACATAGTTAGTAAGAAGAGTCAGTCTTCTTGTACTAAGTCGGCATTGTGCCTTTTGTATTTAATTCCGATGCAATTTCTGTGTTTCATCGTCAATAAGAAGGCCCAAGGTATACAGTAAACCTGGAGTGAAGCATCAGAATCTATAACTAGTGTCAAAGGAATGGTTCATAACATAGACAGTAGGAAGAGTCAGTCTTCTTGTACTTAAGTCAGCATAGTGCTTTTTGTATTTAATTCCGATGCAATTTCTGTGTTTCATCGTCAGTAAGAAGGTCAGAGGGATACAGTAAACCTGAAGTGATGCATCGGAATCCAAAACTAGTGTCATAGGAATGGTTCAAAACATAGACAGTAGGAAGAGTCAGTCTTCTTGTACTTAAGTCGGCATTGTGCCTTTTCTATTTAATTCCGATGGAATATCTGTGTTTCATTGTCAATAAGAAGGTTCAAGGTATACAGTAAACCTAAAGTGAAGCATCGGAATCTATCACTAGTGTCACAGGAATGTCTCAAAGCATAGTCAGTAAGAAGAGTCAGTCTTCTTGTACTTAAGTCGGCATTGTGCCTTTTCTATTTAATTCCGATGCAATTTCTGTGTTTAATTGTCAAAAAGAAGGTCCAAGGGATACAGTAAACCTGGAGTGAAGCATCGGAATCTATAACTAGTGTCACATGAATGGTTCCATACATAGACAGTAAGAAAAGTCAGTCGTCTTGTACTTAAGTCGGCATTGTGCCTTTTCTATTTAATTCCGATGCAATTTCTGTGTTTCATCGTTAATAAGAAGGTCAGAGGGATACAGTAAACCTGAAGTGAAGCATTCGAATCGATAACTAGTGTCACAGGAATGGTTCAAATCATAGTCAGTGAAAAGAGTCTGTCTACTTGTACTTAAGTCGGCAATATGCCTTTTGCATTTAATTCCGATGCAATTTCTGAGTGTCATCGTCAATAAGAAGGTCATAGGGATACAGTAAACCTGAAGTGAAGAATCGGAATCTATAACTAGTAGCACAGGAATGGTTCAAAACATAGTCAGTAAGAAGAGTCAGTCCTTTTGAACTTAAATCAGTATTGTGCCTTTTATGTTTAATTCCGATGCAATTTCTGTGTTTCATCGTCAATAAGAAGGTCAGAGGGATACAGTAAACCTGAAGTGAAGCATCGGAATCCAAAACTAGTGTCACAGGAATGGTTCAAAACATAGACAGTAGGAAGAGTCAGTCTTCTTGTACTTAAGTCGGCATTGTGCCTTTTCTATTTAATTCCGATGCAATTTCTGTGTTTCATTGTCAATAAGAAGGTCCAAGGTATACAGTAAACCTGAAGTGAAGCTTCGGAATCTATAACTAGTGTCACAGGAATGTCTCAAAGCATAGTCAGTAAGAAGAGTCAGTCTTCTTGTACTTAAGTCGGCATTGTGCCTTTTCTATTTAATGCCGATGCAATTTCTGTGTTTCATTGTCAATAAGAAGGTCCAAGGGATACAGGAAACCTGGAGTGAAGCTTCGGAATCTATAACTAGTGTCACAGGAATGGTTCAAAACATAGACAGTAAGAAAAGTCAGTCGTCTTGTACTTAAGTCGGCATTGTGCCTTTTCTATTTAATTCCGATGCAATTTCTGTGTTTCATCGTCAATAAGAAGGTCCGAGGGTTACAGTACACTAGAAGTGAAGCATTCGAATCGATAACTAGTGTCACAGGAATGGTTCAAAACATAGTCAGTAAGAAGAGTCAGTCCTTTTGAACTTAAATCAGTATTGTGCCTTTTATGTTTAATTCCGATGCAATTTCTGTGTTTCATCGTCAATAAGAAGATCAGAGGGATACAGTAAACCTGAAGTGAAGCATCGGAATCTATAACTAGTGTCACAGGAATTGTTCAAAACATTGACAGTAGGAAGAGTCAGTCTTCTTGTACTTAAGTCGGCATTGTGCCTTTTGTATTTAATCCCGATGCAATTTCTGTGTTTCATCGCCAATAAGAAGGTCCACGGGATACAGCAAACCTGAAGTGAAGCATCGGAATCTATAACTAGTGTCACAGGAATGGTTCAAAACATAGACAGTAAGAAGAGTCAGTCTTCTTGTACTTAAGCCGGTATTGTGCCTTTTGTATGTAATTCCGATGCAGTTTCGGTGTTTCATCGTCAATAAGAAGGTCAGAGGGATACAGTAAACCTGACATGAAGCATTCGAATCGATAACTAGTGTCACAGGAATGGTTCAAAACATAGACAGTAAGAAGAATCAGTGTTCTTGTACTTAAGTCGGCATTGTGCCTTTTGTATGTAATTCCGATGCAATTTCTCTGATTCATCGTCAATAAGAAGGTCCAAGGGATACAGTAAACCTGAAGTGAAGCATCGGAATCTATAACTAGTGTCACAGGAATGGTTCAAAACATAGTTAGTAAGAAGAGTCAGTCTTCTTGTACTAAGTCGGCATTGTGCCTTTTGTATTTAATTCCGATGCAATTTCTGTGTTTCATCGTCAATAAGAAGGCCCAAGGTATACAGTAAACCTGGAGTGAAGCATCAGAATCTATAACTAGTGTCAAAGGAATGGTTCATAACATAGACAGTAGGAAGAGTCAGTCTCCTTGTACTTAAGTCAGCATTGTGCTTTTTGTATTTAATTCCGGTGCAATTTCTGTGTTTCATCGTCAATAAGAAGGTCAGAGGGATACAGTAAACCTGATGTGATGCATCGGAATCCAAAACTAGTGTCATAGGAATGGTTCAAAACATAGACAGTAGGAAGAGTCAGTCTTCTTGTACTTAAGTCGGAATTGTGCCTTTTCTATTTAATTCCGATGCAATATCTGTGTTTCATCGTCAATAAGAAGGTTCAAGGTATACAGTAAACCTAAAGTGAAGCATCGGAATCTATCACTAGTGTCACAGGAATGTCTCAAAGCATAGTCAGTAAGAAGAGTCAGTCTTCTTGTACTTAAGTCGGCATTGTGCCTTTTCTATTTAATTCCGATGCAATTTCTGTGTTTAATTGTCAAAAAGAAGGTCCAAGGGATACAGTAAACCTGGATTGAGGCATCGGAATCTATAACTAGTGTCACATGAATGGTTCCATACATAGACAGTAAGAAAAGTCAGTCGTCTTGTACTTAAGTCGGCATTGTGCCGTTTCTATTTAATTCCGATGCAATTTCTGTGTTTCATCGTTAATAAGAAGGTCAGAGGGATACAGTAAACCTGAAGTGAAGCATTCGAATCGATAACTAGTGTCACAGGAATGGTTCAAATCATAGTCAGTGAAAAGAGTCTGTCTACTTGTACTTAAGTCGGCAATGTGCCTTTTGCATTTAATTCCGATGCAATTTTTGTGTTTCATCGTCAATAAGAAGGTCATAGGGATACAGTAAACCTGAAGTGAAGAATCGGAATCTATAACTAGTAGCACAGGAATGGTTCAAAACATAGTCAGTAAGAAGAGTCAGTCCTTTTGAACTTAAATCAGTATTGTGCCTTTTATGTTTAATTCCGATGCAATTTCTGTGTTTCATCGTCAATAAGAAGGTCAGAGGGATACAGTAAACCTGAAGTGAAGCATCGGAATCCAAAACTAGTGTCACAGGAATGGTTCAAAACATAGACAGTAGGAAGAGTCAGTCTTCTTGTACTTAAGTCGGCATTGTGCCTTTTCTATTTAATTCCGATGCAATTTCTGTGTTTCATCGTCAATAAGAAGGTCCAAGGTATACAGTAAACCTGAAGTGAAGCATCGGAATCTATAACTAGTGTCACAGGAATGTCTCAAAGCATAGTCAGTAAGAAGAGTCAGTCTTCTTGTACTTAAGTCGGCATTGTGCCTTTCCTATTTAATGCCGATGCAATTTCTGTGTTTCATTGTCAATAAGAAGGTCCAAGGGATACAGTAAACCTGGAGTGAAGCTTCGGAATCTATAACTAGTGTCACAGGAATGGTTCAAAACATAGACAGTAAGAAAAGTCAGTCGTCTTGTACTTAAGTCGGCATTGTGCCTTTTCTATTTAATTCCGATGCAATTTCTGTGTTTCATCGTCAATAAGAAGGTCCGAGGGATACAGTACACTAGAAGTGAAGCATTCGAATCGATAACTAGTGTCACAGGAATGGTTCAAAACATAGTCAGTAAGAAGAGTCAGTCCTTTTGAACTTAAATCAGTATTGTGCCTTTTATGTTTAATTCCGATGCAATTTCTGTGTTTCATCGTCAATAAGAAGATCAGAGGGATGCAGTAAACCTGAAGTGAAGCATCGGAATCTATAACTAGTGTCACAGGAATTGTTCAAAACATTGACAGTAGGAAGAGTCAGTCTTCTTGTACTTAAGTCGGCATTGTGCCTTTTGTATTTAATCCCGATGCAATTTCTGTGTTTCTTCGCCAATAAGAAGGTCCACGGGATACAGCAAACCTGAAGTGAAGCATCGGAATCTATAACTAGTGTCACAGGAATGGTTCAGAACATAGACAGTAAGAAGAGTCAGTCTTCTTGTACTTAAGCCGGTATTGTGCCTTTTGTATTTAATTCCGATGCAGTTTCTGTGTTTCATCGTCAATAAGAAGGTCAGAGGGATACAGTAAACCTGACATGAAGCATTCGAATCGATAACTAGTGTCACAGGAATGGTTTAAAGCATAGTCAGTAAAAAGTGTCAGTCTTCTTGTACTTAAGTCGGCAATGTGCTTTTGTATTTAATTCCGATGCAATTTCTGTGTTTCATCGTCAATAAGAAGGTCAGAGGGATACAGTAAACCTGAAGTGATGCATCGGAATCCAAAAATAGTGTCATAGGAATGGTTCAAAACATAGACAGTAGGAAGAGTCAGTCTTCTTGTACTTAAGTCGGCATTGTGCCTTTTCTATTTAATTCCGATGCAATATCTGTGTTTCATCGTCAATAAGAAGGTTCAAGGTATACAGTAAACCTAAAGTGAAGCATCGGAATCTATCACTAGTGTCACAGGAATGTCTCAAAGCATAGTCAGTAAGAAGAGTCAGTCTTCTTGTACTTAAGTCGGCATTGTGCCTTTTCTATTTAATTCCGATGCAATTTCTGTGTTTAATTGTCAAAAAGAAGGTCCAAGGGATACAGTAAACCTGGAGTGAAGCATCGGAATCTATAACTAGTGTCACATGAATGGTTCCATACATAGACAGTAAGAAAACTCAGTCGTCTTGTACTTAAGTCGGCATTGTGCCTTTTCTATTTAATTCCGATGCAATTTCTGTGTTTCATCGTTAATAAGAAGGTCAGAGGGATACAGTAAACCTGAAGTGAAGCATTCGAATCGATAACTAGTGTCACAGGAATGGTTCAAATCATAGTCAGTGAAAAGAGTCTGTCTACTTGTACTTAAGTCGGCAATATGCCTTTTGCATTTAATTCCGATGCAATTTCTGAGTTTCATCGTCAATAAGAAGGTCATAGGGATACAGTAAACCTGAAGTGAAGAATCGGAATCTATAACTAGTAGCACAGGAATGGTTCAAAACATAGTCAGTAAGAAGAGTCAGTCCTTTTGAACTTAAATCAGTATTGTGCCTTTTATGTTTAATTCCGATGCAAATTCTGTGTTTCATCGTCAATAAGAAGGTCAGAGGGATACAGTAAACCTGAAGTGAAGCATCGGAATCCAAAACTAGAGTCACAGGAATGGTTCAAAACATAGAGAGTAGGAAGAGTCAGTCTTCTTGTACTTAAGTCGGCATTGTGCCTTTTCTATTTAATTCCGATGCAATTTCTGTGTTTCATCGTCAATAAGAAGGTCCAAGGTATACAGTAAACCTGAAGTGAAGCATCGGAATCTATAACTAGTGTCACAGGAATGTCTCAAAGCATAGTCAGTAAGAAGAGTCAGTCTTCTTGTACTTAAGTCGGCATTGTGCCTTTTCTATTTAATGCCGATGCAATTTCTGTGTTTCATTGTCAATAAGAAGGTCCAAGGGATACAGGAAACCTGGAGTGAAGCTTCGGAATCTATAACTAGTGTCACAGGAATGGTTCAAAACATAGACAGTAAGAAAAGTCAGTCGTCTTGTACTTAAGTCGGCATTGTGCCTTTTCTATTTAATTCCGATGCAATTTCTGTGTTTCATCGCCAATAAGAAGGTCCACGGGATACAGCAAACCTGAAGTGAAGCATCGGAATCTATAACTAGTGTCACAGGAATGGTTCAAAACATAGACAGTAAGAAGAGTCAGTCTTCTTGTACTTAAGCCGGTATTGTGCCTTTTGTATGTAATTCCGATGCAGTTTTGGTGTTTCATCGTCAATAAGAAGGTCAGAGGGATACAGTAAACCTGACATGAAGCATTCGAATCGATAACTAGTGTCACAGGAATGGTTCAAAACATAGACAGTAAGAAGAATCAGTGTTCTTGTACTTAAGTCGGCATTGTGCCTTTTGTATGTAATTCCGATGCAATTTCTCTGATTCATCGTCAATAAGAAGGTCCAAGGGATACAGTAAACCTGAAGTGAAGCATCGGAATCTATAACTAGTGTCACAGGAATGGTTCAAAACATAGTTAGTAAGAAGAGTCAGTCTTCTTGTACTAAGTCGGCATTGTGCCTTTTGTATTTAATTCCGATGCAATTTCTGTGTTTCATCGTCAATAAGAAGGCCCAAGGTATACAGTAAACCTGGAGTGAAGCATCAGAATCTATAACTAGTGTCAAAGGAATGGTTCATAACATAGACAGTAGGAAGAGTCAGTCCTCTTGTACTTAAGTCAGCATTGTGCTTTTTGTATTTAATTCCGATGCAATTTCTGTGTTTCATCGTCAATAAGAAGGTCAGAGGGATACAGTAAACCTGATGTGATGCATCGGAATCCAAAACTAGTGTCATAGGAATGGTTCAAAACATAGACAGTAGGAAGAGTCAGTCTTCTTGTACTTAAGTCGGAATTGTGCCTTTTCTATTTAATTCCGATGCAATATCTGTGTTTCATCGTCAATAAGAAGGTTCAAGGTATACAGTAAACCTAAAGTGAAGCATCGGAATCTATCACTAGTGTCACAGGAATGTCTCAAAGCATAGTCAGTAAGAAGAGTCAGTCTTCTTGTACTTAAGTCGGCATTGTGCCTTTTCTATTTAATTCCGATGCAATTTCTGTGTTTAATTGTCAAAAAGAAGGTCCAAGGGATACAGTAAACCTGGAGTGAGGCATCGGAATCTATAACTAGTGTCACATGAATGGTTCCATACATAGACAGTAAGAAAAGTCAGTCGTCTTGTACTTAAGTCGGCATTGTGCCTTTTCTATTTAATTCCGATGCAATTTCTGTGTTTCATCGTTAATAAGAAGGTCAGAGGGATACAGTAAACCTGAAGTGAAGCATTCGAATCGATAACTAGTGTCACAGGAATGGTTCAAATCATAGTCAGTGAAAAGAGTCTGTCTACTTGTACTTAAGTCGGCAATGTGCCTTTTGCATTTAATTCCGATGCAATTTTTGTGTTTCATCGTCAATAAGAAGGTCATAGGGATACAGTAAACCTGAAGTGAAGAATCGGAATCTATAACTAGTAGCACAGGAATGGTTCAAAACATAGTCAGTAAGAAGAGTCAGTCCTTTTGAACTTAAATCAGTATTGTGCCTTTTATGTTTAATTCCGATGCAATTTCTGTGTTTCATCGTCAATAAGAAGGTCAGAGGGATACAGTAAACCTGAAGTGAAGCATCGGAATCCAAAACTAGTGACACAGGAATGGTTCAAAACATAGACAGTAGGAAGAGTCAGTCTTCTTGTACTTAAGTCGGCATTGTGCCTTTTCTATTTAATTCCGATGCAATTTCTGTGTTTCATCGTCAATAAGAAGGTCCAAGGTATACAGTAAACCTGAAGTGAAGCATCGGAATCTATAACTAGTGTCACAGGAATGTCTCAAAGCATAGTCAGTAAGAAGAGTCAGTCTTCTTGTACTTAAGTCGGCATTGTGCCTTTCCTATTTAATGCCGATGCAATTTCTGTGTTTCATTGTCAATAAGAAGGTCCAAGGGATACAGTAAACCTGGAGTGAAGCTTCGGAATCTATAACTAGTGTCACAGGAATGGTTCAAAACATAGACAGTAAGAAAAGTCAGTCGTCTTGTACTTAAGTCGGCATTGTGCCTTTTCTATTTAATTCCGATGCAATTTCTGTGTTTCATCGTCAATAAGAAGGTCCGAGGGATACAGTACACTAGAAGTGAAGCATTCGAATCGATAACTAGTGTCACAGGAATGGTTCAAAGCATAGTCAGTAAGAAGAGTCAGTCCTTTTGAACTTAAATCAGTATTGTGCCTTTTATGTTTAATTCCGATGCAATTTCTGTGTTTCATCGTCAATAAGAAGATCAGAGGGATGCAGTAAACCTGAAGTGAAGCATCGGAATCTATAACTAGTGTCACAGGAATTGTTCAAAACATTGACAGTAGGAAGAGTCAGTCTTCTTGTACTTAAGTCGGCATTGTGCCTTTTGTATTTAATCCCGATGCAATTTCTGTGTTTCTTCGCCAATAAGAAGGTCCACGGGATACAGCAAACCTGAAGTGAAGCATCGGAATCTATAACTAGTGTCACAGGAATGGTTCAAAACATAGACAGTAAGAAGAGTCAGTCTTCTTGTACTTAAGCCGGTATTGTGCCTTTTGTATTTAATTCCGATGCAGTTTCTGTGTTTCATCGTCAATAAGAAGGTCAGAGGGATACAAAAAACCTGACATGAAGCATTCGAATCGATAACTAGTGTCACAGGAATGGTTTAAAGCATAGTCAGTAAAAAGTGTCAGTCTTCTTGTACTTAAGTCGGCAATGTGCTTTTGTATTTAATTCCGATGCAATTTCTGTGTTTCATCGTCAATAAGAAGGTCAGAGGGATACAGTAAACCTGAAGTGAAGCATCGGAATCTATAACTAGTGTCACTGGAATGGTTCAAAACATAGACAGTAAGAAGAGACAGTCTTCTTGTACTTAAGTGGGCATTGTGCCTTTTGTATTTAATTCCGATGCAATTTCAGTGTTTCATCGTCAATACGAAGATCAGAGGGATACAGTAAACCTGAAGTGAAGCATCGGAATCTATAACTAGTGTCACAGGAATGGTTCAAAACATTGACAGTAGGAAGAGTCAGTCTTCTTGTACTTAAGTCGGCATTGTGCCTTTTGTATTTAATTCCGATGCAATTTCTGTGTTTCATCGTCAATAAGAAAGTCCAAGGGATACAGTAAACCTGAAGTGAAGCATCGGAATCTATAACTAGTGTCACAGGAATGGTTCAAAACATTGACAATAGGAAGAGTCAGTCTTCTTGTACTTACGTCGGCATTGTGCCTTTTGTATGTAATTCCGATGCAATTTCTGTGTTTCATCGTCAATAAGAAGGTCCACGGGATACAGCAAACCTGAAGTGAAGCATCGGAATCTATAACTAGTGTCACAGGAATGATTCAAAACATAGTCAGTAAGAAGAGTCAGTCCTTTTGAACTTAAATCAGTATTGTGCCTTTTATGTTTAATTCCGATGCAATTTCTGTGTTTCATCGTCAATAAGAAGATCAGAGGGATACAGTAAACCTGAAGTGAAGCATCGGAATCTATAACTAGTGTCACAGGAATTGTTCAAAACATTGACAGTAGGAAGAGTCAGTCTTCTTGTACTTAAGTCGGCATTGTGCCTTTTGTATTTAATCCCGATGCAATTTCTGTGTTTCATCGCCAATAAGAAGGTCCACGGGATACAGCAAACCTGAAGTGAAGCATCGGAATCTATAACTAGTGTCACAGGAATGGTTCAAAACATAGACAGTAAGAAGAGTCAGTCTTCTTGTACTTAAGCCGGTATTGTGCCTTTTGTATGTAATTCCGATGCAGTTTCTGTGTTTCATCGTCAATAAGAAGGTCAGAGGGATACAGTAAACCTGACATGAAGCATTCGAATCGATAACTAGTGTCACAGGAATGGTTCAAAACATAGACAGTAAGAAGAATCAGTGTTCTTGTACTTAAGTCGGCATTGTGCCTTTTGTATGTAATTCCGATGCAATTTCTGTGTTTCATCGTCAATAAGAAGGTCCAAGGTATACAGTAAACCTGAAGTGAAGCATCGGAATCTATAACTAGTGTCACAGGAATGTCTCAAAGCATAGTCAGTAAGAAGAGTCAGTCTTCTTGTACTTAAGTCGGCATTGTGCCTTTCCTATTTAATGCCGATGCAATTTCTGTGTTTCATTGTCAATAAGAAGGTCCAAGGGATACAGTAAACCTGGAGTGAAGCTTCGGAATCTATAACTAGTGTCACAGGAATGGTTCAAAACATAGACAGTAAGAAAAGTCAGTCGTCTTGTACTTAAGTCGGCATTGTGCCTTTTCTATTTAATTCCGATGCAATTTCTGTGTTTCATCGTCAATAAGAAGGTCCGAGGGATACAGTACACTAGAAGTGAAGCATTCGAATCGATAACTAGTGTCACAGGAATGGTTCAAAACATAGTCATTAAGAAGAGTCAGTCTTCTTGTACTTAAGCCGGTATTGTGCCTTTTGTATTTAATTCCGATGCAGTTTCTGTGTTTCATCGTCAATAAGAAGGTCAGAGGGATACAGTAAACCTGACATGAAGCATTCGAATCGATAACTAGTGTCACAGGAATGGTTTAAAGCATAGTCAGTAAAAAGTGTCAGTCTTCTTGTACTTAAGTCGGCAATGTGCTATTGTATTTAATTCCGATGCAATTTCTGTGTTTCATCGTCAATAAGAAGGTCAGAGGGATACAGTAAACCTGAAGTGAAGCATCGGAATCTATAACTAGTGTCTTTGGAATGGTTCAAAACATAGACAGTAAGAAGAGACAGTCTTCTTGTACTTAAGTGGGCATTGTGCCTTTTGTATTTAATTCCGATGCAATTTCTGTGTTTCATCGTCAATACGAAGATCAGAGGGATACAGTAAACCTGAAGTGAAGCATCGGAATCTATAACTAGTGTCACAGGAATGGTTCAAAACATTGACAATAGGAAGAGTCAGTCTTCTTGTACTTAAGTCGGCATTGTGCCTTTTGTATTTAATTCCGATGCAATTTCTGTGTTTCATCGTCAATAAGAAAGTCCAAGGGATACAGTAAACCTGAAGTGAAGCATCGGAATCTATAACTAGTGTCACAGGAATGGTTCAAAACATTGACAATAGGAAGAGTCAGTCTTCTTGTACTTACGTCGGCATTGTGCCTTTTGTATGCAATTCCGATGCAATTTCTGTGTTTCATCGTCAATAAGAAGGTCCAAGGGATACAGTAAACCTGAAGTTAAGCATCGGAATCTATAACTAGTGTCACATTAATGGTTCAAAACATAGTTAGTAAGAAGAGTCAGTCTTCTTGTACTAAGTCGGCATTGTGCCTTTTGAATTTAATTCCGATGCAATTTCTGTGTTTCATCGTCAATAAGAATGCCCAAGGGATTCAGTAAACCTGGAGTGAAGCATCAGAATCTATAACTAGTGTCACAGGAATGGTTCAAAACATAGACAGTAGGAAGAGTCAGTCTTCTTGTACTTAAGTCGGTATTGTGCCTTGTGTATTTAATTCCGATGCAATTTCTGTATTTCCTCGTCAATAAGAAGGTCTGAGGGATGCAATATACCTGAAGTGAAGCATCGGAATCTATAACTAGTGTCACAGGAATGGTTCAAAACAAAATCAGTAAGAAGAGGCAATCTTCTTGTCCTTAAGTCGGCATTGTGCCTTTGTATTTAATTCCGATACAATTTGTGTGTTTCATCGTCAATAAGATGGTCCAAGGGAAACAGTAAACCTGGAGTGTAGCATCGGAAACTATAACTAGTGTCACAGGAATGGTTCAAAACATAGACAGTAAGAAGAGTCAGTCTTCGTGAACTTAAGTCGCCATTTTGCCTTTTGTATTTAACTCCAATGCAATTTCTGTGTTTCATCGTCAATGAGAAGGTCCAAGGGATACAGTAAACCCGAAGTGAACCATCGGAATCTATAACTAGTGTCACAGGAATGGTTCAAAACATAGTCAGTAAGAAGAGTCAGTCTTCTTGTACTTAAGTAGGCATTGTGCCTTTTGTATTTAATTCCGATGCAATTTCTGTGTTTCATCGTCAATAAGAATGTCAGTGGGATACAGTAAATCTGAAGTGAAGCATCGGAATCTATAACTAGTGTCACAGGAATGGTTCAAAACATTGACAGTAGGAAGAGTCAGTCTTCTTGTACTTAAGTCGGCATTGTGCCTTTTGTATTTAATCCCGATGCAATTTCTGTGTTTCATCGCCAATAAGAAGGTCCACGGGATACAGCAAATCTGAAGTGAAGCATCGGAATCTATAACTAGAGTCACAGGAATGGTTCAAAACATTGACAGTAGGAAGAGTCAGTCTTCTTGTACTTAAGTCGGCATTGTGCATTTTGTATTTAATTCCGATGCAATTTCTGTGTTTCATCGCCAATAAGAAGGTCCAAGGGATACAGTAAACCTGAAGTGAAGCACCGGAATCTATAACTAGTGTCACAGGAATGGTTCAAAACATAGACAGTAAGAAGAGTCAGTCTTCTTGTACTTCAGTCGGTATTGTGCCTATTGTATTTAATTCCGATGCAATTTCTGTGTTTCATCGTCAATAAGAAGGTCCAAGGGATACAGTAAACCTGAAGTGAAGCATCGGAATCTATAACTAGTGTCACAGGAATGGTTCAAAACATAGACAGTAAGAAGTGTCAGTCTTCTTGTACTTAAGTCGGTATTGTGCCTTTTGTAAGTAATTCCGATGCAATTTCTGTGATTCATCGTCAATAAGAAAGTCCAAGGGATACAGTAAACCTGAAGTGAAGCATCGGAATCTATAACTAGTGTCACAGGAATGGTTCGAATCATAGTTAGTAAGAAGAGTCAGTCCTCTTGTACTAAGTCGGCATTGTGCCTTTTGTATTTAATTCCGATGCAATTTCTGTGTTTCATCGTCAATAAGAAGGCCCAAGGTATACAGTAAACCTGGGGTGAAGCATGAGAATCTATAACTAGTGTCAAAGGAATGGTTCAAAACATAGACAGTAGGAAGAGTCAGTCTTCTTGAACTTAAGTCGAAATTGTGCTTTTTGTATTTAATTCCGATGCAATATCTGTGTTTCATCGTCAATAAGAAGGTCAGAGGGATACAGTAAACCTGAAGTGATGCATCGGAATCCAAAACTAGTGTCATAGGAAAGGTTCAAAACATAGACAGTAGGAAGAGTCAGTCTTCTTGAACTTAAGTCGAAATTGTGCTTTTTGTATTTAATTCCGATGCAATATCTGTGTTTCATCGTCAATAAGAAGGTCAGAGGGATACAGTAAACCTGAAGTGATGCATCGGAATCCAAAACTAGTGTCATAGGAAAGGTTCAAAACATAGACAGTAGGAAGAGTCAGTCTTCTTGTACTTAAGTCGGCATTGTGCCTTTTCTATTTAATTCCGATGCAATTTCTGTGTGTCATCGTCAATAAGAAGGTCCAAGGGATACAGTAAACCTGAAGTGAAGCATCGGAATCTATAACTAGTGTCACAGGAATGGTTCAAAACATAGACAGTAAGAAGAGACAGTCTTCTTGTACTTAAGTCGGCATTGTGCCTTTTGTATTTAATTCCGATGCAATTTCTGTGTTTCATCGTCAATAAGAAGATCAGAGGGATACAGTTAACCTGAAGTGATGCATCGGAATCTATAACTAGTGTCACAGGAATGGTTCAACACATTGACAGTAGGAAGAGTCAGTCTTCTTGTCCTTAAGTCGGCATTGTGCATTTTGTATTTAATCCCGATGCAATTTCTGTGTTTCATCGCCGATAAGAAGGTCCAAGGGATACAGTAAACCTGAAGAGAAGCATCGGAATCTATAACTATTGTCACAGGAATGGTTCAAAGCATAGACAGTAAGAAGAGTCAGTCTTCTTGTACTTCAGTCGGTATTGTGCCTTTTGTATTTAATCCCGATGCAATTTCTGTGTTTCATCGCCAATAAGAAGGTCAACGGGATACAGCAAATCTGAAGTGAAGCATCGGAATCTATAACTAGTGTCACAGGAATGGTTCAAAACATTGACAGTAGGAAGAGTCAGTCTTCTTGTACTTAAGTCGGCATTGTGCATTTTGTATTTAATCCCGATGCAATTTCTGTGTTTCATCGCCAATAAGAAGGTCCAAGGGATACAGTAAACCTGAAGTGAAGCATCGGAATCTATAACTAGTGTCGCAGGACTGGTTCAAAACATAGACAGTAAGAAGAGTCAGTCTTCTTGTACTTCAGTCGGTATTGTGCCTTTTGTATTTAATTCCGATGCAATTTCTGTGTTTCATCGTCAATAAGAAGGTCCAAGGGATACAGTAAACCTGAAGTGAAGCATCGGAATCTATAACTAGTGTCACAGGAATGGTTCAAAACATAGACAGTAAGAAGTGTCAGTCTTCTTGTACTTAAGTCGGCATTGTGCCTTTTGTAAGTAATTCCGATGCAATTTCTGTGATTCATCGTCAATAAGAAGGTCCAAGGGATACAGTAAACCTGAAGTGAAGCATCGGAATCTATAACTAGTGTCACAGGAATGGTTCGAATCATAGTTAGTAAGAAGAGTCAGTCCTCTTGTACTAAGTCGGCATTGTGCCTTTTGTATTTAATTCCGATGCAATTTCTGTGTTTCATCGTCAATAAGAAGGCCCAAGGTATACAGTAAACCTGGGGTGAAGCATGAGAATCTATAACTAGTGTCAAAGGAATGGTTCAAAACATAGACAGTAGGAAGAGTCAGTCTTCTTGAACTTAAGTCGAAATTGTGCTTTTTGTATTTAATTCCGATGCAATATCTGTGTTTCATCGTCAATAAGAAGGTCAGAGGGATACAGTAAACCTGAAGTGATGCATCGGAATCCAAAACTAGTGTCATAGGAAAGGTTCAAAACATAGACAGTAGGAAGAGTCAGTCTTCTTGTACTTAAGTCGGCATTGTGCCTTTTCTATTTAATTCCGATGCAATTTCTGTGTTTCATCGTCAATAAGAAGTTCCAAGGTATACAGTAAACCTGAAGTGAAGCATCGGAATCTATAACTAGTAGCACAGGAATGGTTCAAAACATAGTCAGTAAGAAGAGTCAGTCCTTTTGAACTTAAATCAGCATTGTGCCTTTTGTGTTTAATTCTGATGCAATTTCTGTGTGTCATCGTCAATAAGAAGGTCCAAGGGATACAGTAAACCTGAAGTGAAGCATCGGAATCTATAACTAGTGTCACAGGAATAATTCAAAACATAGACAGTAAGAAGAGACAGTCTTCTTGTACTTAAGTCGGCATTGTGCTTTTTGTATTTAATTCCGATGCAATTTCTGTGTTTCATCGTCAATAAGAAGATCAGAGGGATACAGTTAACCTGAAGTGAAGCATCGGAATCTATAACTAGTGTCACAGGAATGGTTCAACACATTGACAGTAGGAAGAGTCAGTCTTCTTGTCCTTAAGTCGGCATTGTGCATTTTGTATTTAATCCCGATGCAATTTCTGTGTTTCATCGCCGATAAGAAGGTCCAAGGGATACAGTAAACCTGAAGTGAAGCATCGGAATCGATAACTATTGTCACAGGAATGGTTCAAAGCATAGGCAGTAAGAAGAGTCAGTCTTCTTGTACTTCAGTCGGTATTGTGCCTTTTGTATTTAATTCCGATGCAATTTCTGTGTTTCATCGTCAATAAGAAGGTCCAAGGGATACAGTAAACCTGAAGTGAAGCATCGGAATCTACAACTAGTGTCACAGGAATGGTTCAAAACATAGACAGTAAGAAGAAGCAGTGTTCTTGTACTTAAGTCGGCATTGTGCCTTTTGTATGTAATTCCGATGCAATTTCTCTGATTCATCGTCAATAAGAAGGTCCAAGGGATACAGTAAACCTGAAGTGAAACATCGGAATCTATAACTAGTGTCACAGGAATGGTTCAAAACATAGTTAGTAAGAAGAGTCAGTCTTCTTGTACTAAGTCGGCATTGTGCCTTTTGTATTTAATTCCGATGCAATTTCTGTGTTTCATCGTCAAAAAGAAGGCCCAAGGTATACAGTAAACCTGGAGTGAAGCATCAGAATCTATAACTAGTGTCAAAGGAATGGTTCAAAACATAGACAGTAGGAAGAGTCAGTCTTCTTGTACTTAAGTCAGCATTGTGCTTTTTGTATTTAATTCCGTTGCAATTTCTGTGTTTCATCGTCAATAAGAAGGTCAGAGGGATACAGTAAACCTGAAGTGATGCATCGGAATCCAAAACTAGTGTCATAGGAATGGTTCAAAACATAGACAGTAGGAAGAGTCAGTCTTCTTGTACTTAAGTCGGCATTGTGCCTTTTCTATTTAATTCCGATGCAATATCTGTATTTCATCGTCAATAAGAAGGTCCAAGGTATACAGTAAACCTAAAGTGAAGCATCGGAATCTATCACTAGTGTCACAGGAATGTCTCAAAGCATATTCAGTAAGAAGAGTCAGTCTTCTTGTACTTAAGTCGGCATTGTGCCTTTTCTATTTAATTCCGATGCAATTTCTGTGTTTAATTGTCAAAAAGAAGGTCCAAGGGATGCAGTAAACCTGGAGTGAAGCATCGGAATCTATAACTAGTGTCACATGAATGGTTCCATACATAGACAGTAAGAAAAGTCAGTCGTCTTGTACTTAAGTCGGCATTGTGCCTTTTCTATTTAATTCCGATGCAATTTCTGTGTTTCATCGTTAATAAGAAGGTCAGAGGGATACAGTAAATCTGAAGTGAAGCATTCGAATCGATAACTAGTGTCACAGGAATGGTTCAAATCATAGTCAGTGAAAAGAGTCTGTCTACTTGTACTTAAGTCGGCAATGTGCCTTTTGTATTTAATTCCGATGCAATTTCTGTGTTTCATCGTCAATAAGAAGGTCATAGGGATACAGTAAACCTGAAGTGAAGAATCGGAATCTATAACTAGTAGCACAGGAATGGTTCAAAACATAGTCAGTAAGAAGAGTCAGTCCTTTTGAACTTAAATCAGTATTGTGCCTTTTATGTTTAATTCCGATGCAATTTCTGTGTTTCATCGTCAATAAGAAGGTCAGAGGGATACGGTAAACCTGAAGTGAAGCATCGGAATCCAAAACTAGTGTCACAGGAATGGTTCAAAACATAGACAGTAGGAAGAGTCAGTCTTCTTGTACTTATGTCGGCATTGTGCCTTTTCTATTTAATTCCGATGCAATTTCTGTGTTTCATCGTCAATAAGAAGGTCCAAGGTATACAGTAAACCTGAAGTGAAGCATCGGAATCTATAACTAGTGTCACAGGAATGTCTCAAAGCATAGTCAGTAAGAAGACTAAGTCTTCTTGTACTTAAGTCGGCATTGTGCCTTTTCTATTTAATGCCGATGCAATTTCTGTGTTTCATTGTCAATAAGAATGTCCAAGGGATACAGTAAACCTGGAGTGAAGCTTCGGAATCTATAACTAGTGTCACAGGAATGGTTCAAAACATAGACAGTAAGAAAAGTCAGTCGTCTTGTACTTAAGTCGGCATTGTGCCTTTTCTATTTAATTCCGATGCAATTTCTGTGTTTCATCGTCAATAAGAAGGTCCGAGGGATACAGTACACTAGAAGTGAAGCATTCGAATCGATAACTAGTGTCACAGGAATGGTTCAAAACATAGTCAGTAAGAAGAGTCAGTCCTTTTGAACTTAAATCAGTATTGTGCCTTTTATGTTTAATTCCGATGCAATTTCTGTGTTTCATCGTCAATAAGAAGATCAGAGGGATACAGTAAACCTGAAGTGAAGCATCGGAATCTATAACTAGTGACACAGGAATGGTTCAAAACATTGACAGTAGGAAGACTCAGTCTTCTTGTACTTAAGCCGGTATTGTGCCTTTTGTATTTAATTCCGATGCAGTTTCTGTGTTTCATCGTCAATAAGAAGGTCAGAGGGATACAGTAAACCTGACATGAAGCATTCGAATCGATAACTAGTGTCACAGGAATGGTTTAAAGCATAGTCAGTAAAAAGTGTCAGTCTTCTTGTACTTAAGTCGGCAATGTGCTTTTGTATTTAATTCCGATGCAATTTCTGTGTTTCATCGTCAATAAGAAGGTCAGAGGGATACAGTAAACCTGAAGTGAAGCATCGGAATCTATAACTAGTGTCACTGGAATGGTTCAAAACATAGACAGTAAGAAGAGACAGTCTTCTTGTACTTAAGTGGGCATTGTGCCTTTTGTATTTAATTCCGATGCAATTTCTGTGTTTCATCGTCAATACGAAGATCAGAGGGATACAGTAAACCTGAAGTGAAGCATCGGAATCTATAACTAGTGTCACAGGAATGGTTCAAAACATTGACAATAGGAAGAGTCAGTCTTCTTGTACTTAAGTCGGCATTGTGCCTTTTGTATTTAATTCCGATGCAATTTCTGTGTTTCATCGTCAATAAGAAAGTCCAAGGGATACAGTAAACCTGAAGTGAAGCATCGGAATCTATAACTAGTGTCACAGGAATGGTTCAAAGCATTGAAAATAGGAAGAGTCAGTCTTCTTGTACTTAAGTCGGCATTGTGCCTTTTGTATGTAGTTCCGATGCAATTTCTGTGTTTCATCGTCAATAAGAAGGTCCAAGGGATACAGTAAATTTGAAGTGAAGCATCGGAATCTATAACTAGTGTCACATTAATGGTTCAAAACATAGTTAGTAAGAAGAGTCAGTCTTCTTGTACTAAGTCGGCATTGTGCCTTTTGAATTTAATTCCGATGCAATTTCTGTGTTTCATCGTCAATAAGAATGCCCAAGGGATTCAGTAAACCTGGAGTGAAGCATCAGAATCTATAACTAGTGTCACAGGAATGGTTCAAAACATAGACAGTAGGAAGAGTCAGTCTTCTTGTACTTAAGTCGGTATTGTGCCTTGTGTATTTAATTCCGATGCAATTTCTGTATTTCCTCGTCAATAAGAAGGTCTGAGGGATACAATATACCTGAAGTGAAGCATCGGAATCTATAACTAGTGTCACAGGAATGGTTCAAAGCAAAGTCAGTAAGAAGAGGCAATCTTCTTGTCCTTAAGTCGGCATTGTGCCTTTGTATTTAATTCCGATGCAATTTGTGTGTTTCATCGTCAATAAGATGGTCCAAGGGAAACAGTAAACCTGGAGTGTAGCATCGGAATCTATAACTAGTGTCACAGGAATGGTTCAAAACATAGACAGTAAGAAGAGTCAGTCTTCGTGAACTTAAGTCGCCATTTTGCCTTTTGTATTTAACTCCAATGCAATTTCTGTGTTTCATCGTCAATGAGAAGGTCCAAGGGATACAGTAAACCTGAAGTGAAGCATCGGAATCTATAACTAGTGTCACAGGAATGGTTCAAAACATAGTCAGTAAGAAGAGTCAGTCTTCTTGTACTTAAGTAGGCATTGTGCCTTTTGTATTTAATTCCGATGCAATTTCTGTGTTTCATCGTCAATAAGAATGTCAGTGGGATACAGTAAATCTGAAGTGAAGCATCGGAATCTATAACTAGTGTCACAGGAATGGTTCAAACATAGTCAGTAAGAAGAGTCAGTCTTCTTGTACTTAAGTCGGCATTGTGCCTTTTGTATTTATTTCCGATGCAATGTCTGTGTTTCATCGTCAATAAGAATGTCCAAGGGATACAGTAAACCAGGCGTGTAGCATCGGAATCTATAACAGGTGTCACAGGAATTGTTCAAAACATTGACAGTAAGAAGAGTCAGTCTTCGTGTACTTAAGTCTGCATTTTGCCTTTTGTATTTAATTCCGATGCAATTTCTGTGTTTCATCGTAAGTAAGAAGGTCCAAGATATACAGTAAACGTAAGGTGAAGCATCGGAATCTATAACTAGTGTCACAGGAATGGTTCAAAACAATAGTCAGTAAGATGAGTCAGTCATCTTGTACTTAAGTCGGCATTGTAAATTTTCTATTTAATTCCGATGCAATTTCTGTGTTTCGTCGTCAATAACAAGGTCCAAGGGATACAGTAAACCTGGAGTGAAGCATCGGAATCTATAACTAGTGTCAACGGAATGGTTCAAAACATAGACAGTAAGAAGTGTCAGTCTTCTTGTACTTAAGTCGGCATTGTGCCTTTTGTATTTGATTCCGATGCAATTTCTGTGTTTCATGGTCAATAAGAAGGCCCAAGGGATACAGTAAACCTGGAGAGAAGCATCAGAATCTATAACTAGTGTCACAGGAATGGTTCAAAACATAGACAGTAGGAAGAGTCAGTCTTCTTGTACTTAAGTCGGCATTGTGCCTTTTGTATTTGATTCCGATGCAATTTCTGTGTTTCATCGTAAATAAGAACGTCGGTGGGATACAGTAAACCTTAAGTGAAGCATCGGAATCCAAAACTAGTGTCACAGGAATGGTTCAAAACATAGACAGTTGGAAGAGTCAGTCTTCTTGTTCTTAAGTCGGCATTGTGCCTTTTGTATTTAATTCCGATGCAATTTCTGTGTTTCATCGTCAATAAGAAGGTTCATGGCATACAGTAAACATGAAGTGAAGCATCGGAATCTATTACTAGTGTCACAGGAATGGTTCAAAGCATAGTCAGTAAGAAGAGTCAGTCTTCTTGTACTTAAGTCGTCATTGTGCCTTTTCTATTTAATTCCGATGCAATTTCTGTGTTTCATCGTCAATAGGAAGGTCCAAGGGATACAGTTAACCTGGAGTGAAGCATCGGAATCTATAACTAGTTTCACTGGAATGGTTCAAAACATAGACAGTAAGAAGAGTCAGTCTTCTTGTACTTAAGTCGGCATTGTGCCTTTTGTATTTGATTCCGATGCAATTTGTGTGTTTCATCGTCAATAAGATGGTCCAAGGGATACAGAAAACCTAGAGTGAAGCATCGGAATCTCTAACTAGTGTCACAAGAATGGTTCAAAACATAAACAGTAAGAAGAGTCGGTCTTCGTGTACTTAAGTCGGCATTTTCTTTTTGTATTTAACTCCGATGCAATTTCTGTGTTTAACGTCAATGAGAAGATCCAAGGAATACAGTAAACCCGAAGTGAAGCATTGGTATCTATAACTAGTGTCACAGGAATGGTTGAAAACATAGTCAGTAAGAAGAGTCAGTCTTCTTGTCCTTAAGTCGGCATTGTGCCTTTTGTATTTAATTCCGATGCATTTTCTGTGTCTCATCGTCAATAAGAGGGTCCAAGGGATACAGTAAACCAGGAGTGAAGCATCGGAACCTATAACTAGTGTCACAGTAATGGTTCAAAACATAGACAGTAAGAAGAGCCAGTCTTCTTGTACTTAAGTCGGCTTTGTGCCTTTTGTATTGAATTCCGATGCAATTTCTGTGTTTCATCGACAATAGGAAGGTCCAAGAGATACAGTAAACCAGAAGTGAAGCATCGGAATCTATATCTAGTGTCACTGGAATGGTTCAAAATATAGACAGTAAGAAGAGTCAGTCTTCTTGTACTTAAGTCGGCATTGTGCCTTTTGCATTTAATTCCGATGCAATTTCTGTGATTCATCGTCAATAAGAGGGTCAGAGGGATACAGTAAACCTGCAGTGAAGCATCGGACTCTATAACTAGTGTCACAGAAATCGTTCAAAACATAGACCGTTGGAAGAGTCAGTCTTCTTGTACTTAATTCGGCATTGTGCCTTTTGTATTTAATTCCGATGCAATTTCTGTGTTTCATCGTCAATAAGAAGGTCAGAGGGATATAGTAAACCTGAAGTGAAGCCTTGGAATCCAAAACTAGTGTCACAGGAATGGTTCAAGACATAGACAGTAGGAAGAGTCAGTCTTCTTGTACTTAAGTCGTCATTGTGCCTTTTGTATTTAATTCCGATGCAATTTCTGTGTTTCATCGTCAATAAGAAGGTCCAAGGTATACAGTAAACCTGAAGTGCAGCATCGGAATCTATAACTAGTGTCACAGGAATGGTTCAAACATAGTCAGTAAGAGGAGTCAGTCTTCTTGTATTTAAGTCGGCATTGTGCATCTTCTATTTAATACCGATGCAATTTCTTAGTTTCATCGTCAATAAGAAGGTCCAAGGGATACAGTAAACCTGGAGTGAAGCATCGGAATCTATAACTAGTGTCAATGGAATGGGTCAAAGCATAGACAGTAAGAAGAGTCAGTCTTCTTGTACTTAAGTCGGCATTGTGCCTTTTGTATTTAATTCCGATGCAATTTTTGTGTTTCATCGTCAATAAGAAGGTCCAAGGGATACAGTAAACCTGAAGTGAAGCATCGGAATCTATAACTAGTGTCACAGGAATGGTTCAAAGCATAGACAGTAGGAAGAGTCAGTCTTCTTGTACTTAAGTCGGCATTGTGCCTTTTGTATTTAATTCCGATGCAATTTCTGTCATTCATCGTCAATACGAAGGTCCAAGGGATACAGTAAACCTGAAGTGAAGCATCGGAATCTATAACTAGTGTCACTAGAATGGTTCAAAACAAAGTCAGTAAGAAGAGTCAGTCTTCTTGTCCTTATGTCGGCATTGTGCCTTTTGTATTTAATTCCTATGCAAATTCTGTGTTTCATCGTCAATAAGAAGGTCCAAGGGATACAGTAAACCTGGAGGGTAGCATCGGAATCTATAACTAGTGTCACAGGAATGGTTCAAAGAATAGACAGTAGGAAGAGTCAGTCTTCGTGTACTTAAGTCGACATTTTGAGTTTTGTATTTAATTCCGAGGCAATTTCTGCGTTTCTTCGTCAATAAGAAGGTCCAAGGGATACAGTAAAGCAGAAGTGAATCATCGGAATCTATAACTAGTGTCCCAGGAATGGTTCAAAACAAAGTCAGTAAGAAGAGTCAGTCTTCTTGTCCTTATGTCGGCATTGTGCCTTTTGTCTTTAATTCCTATGCAAATTCTGTGTTTCATCGTCAATAAGAAGGTCCAAGGGATACAGTAAACCTGGAGGGTAGCATCGGAATCTATAACTAGTGTCACAGGAATGGTTCAAAGAATAGACAGTAGGAAGAGTCAGTCTTCGTGTACTTAAGTCGACATTTTGAGTTTTGTATTTAATTCCGAGGCAATTTCTGCGTTTCTTCGTCAATAAGAAGGTCCAAGGGATACAGTAAAGCAGAAGTGAATCATCGGAATCTATAACTAGTGTCCCAGGAATGGTTCAAAACATAGTCAGTAAGAAGAATCAGCCTTCTTGTACTTATGTCGGCATTGTGCCTTTTGTATTTAATTCCGATGCAATTTCTGTGTTTCATCGTCAATACGATGGTCCAAGGGATACAGTAAACCTGAAGTGAATCATCGGAATCTATAACTAGTGTCACAGGAATGGTTCAAAACATAGTCAGTAGGAAGAGTCAGTCTTCTTGTTCTTAATTCGGCATTGTGCCTTTTCTATTTAATTCCGATGCAATTGCTGTGTTTCATCGTCAATAAGAAGGTCCAAGGGATACAGTAAACCTGATGTGAAGCATCGGAATCTATAACTAGTGGCACAGGAATGGTTCAAAACATAGTCAGTAAGAAAAGTCAGTCTTCTTGTATTTAAGTCGGCATTGTGCCTCTTTTATTTAATACCGATGGAATTTCTGTGTTTCATCGTCAATATGAAGGTCCAAGGGATACAGTAAACCTGGAGTGAAGCATCGGAATCTATAACTAGTGTCAATGGAATGGTTCAAAGCATAGACAGTAAGAAGAGTCAGTCTTCTTGTACTTAAGTCGGAATTGTGCCTTTTGTATTTAATTCCGATGCAATATCTGTGTTTCATCGTCAATAAGAAGGTCAGAGGGATACAGTAAACCTGAAGTGAAGCATCGGAATCTACAGCTAGTGTAACAGGAATGGTTCAAACATAGTCAGTAAGAAGAGTCAGTCTTCTTGTCCTTAAGTCGGCATTGTGCCTTTTGTATTTAATTCCGATGCAATTAATGTGTTTCATCGTAAATAAGAAGGTCCAAGGGATACAGTAAACCTGGAGTGAAGCATCGGAATCTATAGCTAGAATCGCAGGAATGGTTCAAAACATAGACAGTAAGAAGAGTCAGTCTTCTTGTCCTTATGTCGGCATTGTGCCTTTTGTATTTAATTCCGATGCAAATTCTGTGTTTCATCGTCAATAAGAAGGTCCAAGGGATACAGTAAACCTGGAGTGTAGCATCGGAATCTATAACTAGTGTCACAGGAATGGTGCAAAGCATAGACAGTAAGAAGAGTCAGTCTTCGTGTACTTAAGTCGACATTTTGAGTTTTGTATTTAATTCCGATGCAATTTCTGTGTTTCATCGTCAATAAGAAGGTCCGAGGGATACAGTAAACCTGAAGTGAATCATCGGAATCTATAACTAGTGTCACAGGAATGGTTCAAAACATAGTCAGTAAGAAAAGTCAGTCTTCTTGTACTTATGTCGGCATTGTGCCTTTTCTATTTAATTCCGATTCAATATCTGTGTTTCATCGTCAATAAGAAGGTCCAAGGGATACAGTAAACCTGAAGTGAATCATCGGAGTCTATAACTAGGGTCACAGGAATGGTTCAAAACATAGTCAGTAATAAGAGTCGGTCTTCATGTACTTAAGTCGGCATTGTGCCTTTTGTATTTAATTCCGATGCAATTTATGTGTTTCATCGTAAATAAGAAGGTCCAAGCGATACAGTAAACCTGGAGTGAAGCATCGGAATCTATAGCTAGAATCGCAGGAGTGGTTCAAAACATAGACAGTAAGAAGAGTCAGTCTTCTTGTACTTAAGTCGGCATTGTGCCTTTTGTATTCCATTCCGATGCAATATCTGTGTTTCATCGTCAATAAGAAGGTCCAAGGGATACAGTAAACCTGGAATGAAGCATCGGAATCTATAACTAGTGTCAATGGAATGGTTCAAATCATAGACAGTAAGAAGAGTCAGTCTTCTTGTACTTAAGTCGGCATTGTGCCTTTTGTATTTAATTCCGATGCAATTTTTGTGTTTCATCGTCAAAAAGAAGGTCCAAGGGATACAGTAAACCTGAAGTGAAACATCGGAATCTATAACTAGTGTCACAGGAATGGTTCAAAACATAGACAGTAGGAAGAGTCAGTTTTCTTGTACTTAAGTCGGCATTGTGCCTTTTGTATTTAATTCCGATGCAATTTCTGTGTTTCATCGTCAATACGAAGGTCCATGGGATACAGTAAACCTGAAGTGAAGCATCGGAATCTATAACTAGTGTCTCACAAATGGTTCAAAACAAAGTCAGTAAGAAGAGTCAGTCTTCTTGTCCTTATGTTGGCATTGTGCCTTTAGTATTTAATTCCGATGCAAAATCTGTGTTTCATCGTCAATAAGCAGGTCCAAGGGATACAGTAAACCTGGAGTGTAGCATCGGAATCTATAACTAGTGTCACAGGAATGGTGCAAAACATAGACAGTAAGAAGAGTCAGTCTTCGTGTACTTAAGTCGACATTATGAGTTTTGTATTTAATTCCGATGCAATTTCTGTGTTTCATCGTCAATAAGAAGGTCCAAGGGATACAGTAAAGCAGAAGTGAAGCATCGGAATCTATAACTAGTGTCACAGGAATTGTTTGAAACATAGACAGTAAGAAAAGTCAGTGGTCTTGTACTTAACTCGGCATTGTGCATTTTCTATTTAATTCCGATGCAATTTCTGTGTTTCATCGTCAATACGATGGTCCAAGGGATACAGTAAACCTGAAGTGAATCATCGGAATCTATAACTAGTGTCACAGGAATGGTTCAAAACATAGTCAGTAGGAAGAGTCGGTCTTCATGTACTTATGCCGGCATTGTGCATTTGTATTTAATTCCGATGCAATTTCTGTGTTTCATCGTCAATAAGAAGGTCGAAGGGACACAGTAAACCAGAAGTGAAGCATCGGAATCTATAACTAGTGTCACAGGAATGGTTCGAATCCTAGAGAGTAAGAAAAGTCAGTCGTCTTGTATTTAACTCGGCATTGTGCATTTTCTATTTAATCCCGATGCAATTTCTGTGTTTCATCGTCAATACGATGGTCCAAGGGATACAGTAAACCTGAAGTGAATCATCGGAATCTATAACTAGTGTCACAGGAATGGTTCAAAACATAGTCAGTAGGAAGAGTCGGTCTTCATGTACTTAAGCCGGCATTGTGCATTCGTATTTAATTCCGATGCAATTTCTGTGTTTCATCGTCAATAAGAAGGTCCAAGGGATACAGAAAACCTGAAGTGAGGCATCGGAATCTATAAGTAGTGTCACAGGAATGGTTCAAAAAAAGCCAGTAAGAAGGGTCAGTCTTCTTGTATTTAAGTCGGCATTGTGCGTCTTCTATTTAATACCGATGCAATTTCTGTGTTTCATCGTCAATAAGAAGGTCCAAGGGATACAGTAAACCTGGAGTGAAGCATCGGAATCTATAACTAGTGTCAATGGAATGGTTCAAAGCATAGACAGTAAGAAGAGTCAGTCTTCTTGTACTTAAGTCGGCATTGTTCCATTTGTATTTAATTCCGATGCAATTTTTGTGTGTCATCGTCAATAAAAAGGTCCAAGGGATACCGTAAACCTGAAGTGAATCATCGGAATCTATAACTAGTGTCACTAGAATGGTTCAAAACATAGTCAGTAAGAAGAGTCAGCCTTCTTGTACTTATGTCGGCATTGTGCCTTTTGTATTTAATTCCGATGCATTTTCTGTGTTTCATCGTCAATAAGAAGGTCCAAGGGATACAGTAAACCAGAAGTGAAGCATCGGAATCTATAACTAGTGTCACAGGAATAGTTCGCAACATAGACAGTAAGAAAAGTCAGTCGTCTTGTATTTAACTCGGCATTGTGCATTTTCTACTTAATTCCAATGCAATTTCTGTGTTTCATCGTCAATACGATGTTCCAAGGGATACAGTAAACCTGAAGCGAATCATCGGAATCTATAACTAGTGTCACAGGAATGGTTCAAAACATAGTCAGTAGGAAGAGTCAGTCTTCTTGTTCTTAATTCGGCATTGTGCCTTTTGTATTTAATTCCGATGCAATTGCTGTGTTTCATCGTCAATAAGAAGGTCCAAGGGATACAGTAAACCTGATGTGAAGCATCGGAATCTATAACTAGTGTCGCAGGAATGGTTCAAAACATAGTCAGTAAGAAGAGTCAGTCTTCTTGTATTTAAGTCGGCATTGTGTCTCTTCTATTTAATACCGATGGAATTTCTGTGTTTCATCGTCAATATGAAGGTCCAAGGGATACAGTGAACCTGGAGTGAAGCATCGGAATCTATAACTAGTGTCAATGGAATGGTTCAAAGCATAGACAGTAAGAAGAGTCAGTCTTCTTGTACTTAAGTCGGCATTGTGCCTTTTGTATTTAATTCCGATGCAATATCTGTGTTTCATCGTCAATAAGAAGGTCAGAGGGATACAGTAAACCTGAAGTGAAGCATCGGAATCTACAGCTAGTGTAACAGGAATGGTTCAAACATAGTCAGTAAGAAGAGTCAGTCTTCTTGTACTTAAGTCGGCATTGTGCCTTTTGTATTTCATTCCGATGCAATTTCTGTGTTTCATCGTCAATAAGAATGTCCAAGGGATACAGTAAACCTGAAGTGAAACATCGGAATCTATAACTAGTGTCACAGGAATGGTTCAAAACATAGAAAGTAGGAAGAGTCAGTTTTCTTGTACGTAAGTCGGCATTGTGCCTTTTGTATTTAATTCCGATGCAATTTCTGTGTTTCATCGTCAATACGAAGGTCCATGGGATGCAGTAAACCTGAAGTGAAGCATCGGAATCTATAACTAGTGTCTCAGGAATGGTTCAAAACAAAGTCAGTAAGAAGAGTCAGTCTTCTTGTCCTTATGTCGGCATTGTGCCTTTTGTATTTAATTCCGATGCAAATTCTGTGTTTCATCGTCAATAAGAAGGTCCAAGGGATACAGTAAACCTGGAGTGTAGCATCGGAATCTATAACTAGTGACACAGGAATGGTGCAAAACATAGACAGTAAGAAGAGTCAGTCTTCGTGTACTTAAGTCGACATTTTGAGTTTTGTATTTAATTCCGATGCAATTTCTGTGTTTCATCGTCAATAAGAAGGTCCAAGGGATACAGTAAACCTGAAGTGAATTATCGGAATCTATAACTAGTGTCACAGGAATGGTTCAAAACATAGTCAGTAAGAAGAGTCAGTCTTCTTGTACTTATGTCGGCATTGTGCCTTTTCTATTTAATTCCGATGCAATTTCTGTGTTTCATCGTCAATAAGAAGGTCCAAGGGATACAGTAAATCTGAAGTGAAGCATCGGAATCTATAACTAGTGTCACAGGAATGGTTCAAAGCATAGGCAGTAGGATGAGTCAGTGTTCTTGTTCTTAAGTCGGCATTGTGCTATTTGTATTTAATTCCGACGCAATTTCTGTGTTTCATCGTCAATAAGAAGGTCCAAATGATACAGTAAACCAGAAGTGAGGCATCGGAATCTATAACTAGTGTCACAGGAATGGTTCGAAACATAGACAGTAAGCAAAGTCAGTGGTCTTGTACTTAACTCGGCATTGTGCATTTTCTATTTAATTCCGATGCAATTTCTGTGTTTCATCGTCAATACGATGGTCCAAGGGATACAGTAAACCTGAAGTGAATCATCGGAATCTATAACTAGTGTCACAGGAATGGTTCAAAACATAGTCAGTAGGAAGAGTCGGTCTTCATGTACTTATGCCGGCATTGTGCATTTATATTTAATTCCGATGCAATTTCTGTGTTTCATCGTCAATAAGAAGGTCCAAGGGACACAGTAAACCAGAAGTGAAGCATCGGAATCTATAACTAGTGTCACAGGAATGGTTCGAATCCTAGACAGTAAGAAAAGTCAGTCGTCTTGTATTTAACTCGGCATTGTGCATTTTCTATTTCATTCCGATGCAATTTCTGTGTTTCATCGTCAATACGATGGTCCAAGGGATACAGTAAACCTGAAGTGAATCATCGGAATCTATAACTAGTGTCACAGGAATGGTTCAAAACATAGTCAGTAGGAAGAGTCGGTCTTCATGTACTTAAGCCGGCATTGTGCATTCGTATTTAATTTCGATGCAATTTCTGTGTTTCATCGTCAATAAGAAGTTCCAAGGGATACAGTAAACCTGAAGTGAATCATCGGAGTCTATAACTAGGGTCATATGAATGGTTCAAAACATAGTCAGTAATAAGAGTCGGTCTTCATGTACTTAAGTCGGCATGGTGCATTTGTATTTAATTCCGATGCAATTTCTGTGTTTCATCGTCAATAAGAAGGTCCAAGGGATACAGTAAACCTGAAGTGAGGCATCGGAATCTATAAGTAGTGTCACAGGAATGGTTCAAAAAATAGTCAGTAAGAAGGGTCAGTCTTCTTGTATTTAAGTCGGCATTGTGCGTCTTCTATTTAATACCCATGCAATTTCTGTGTTTCATCGTCAATAAGAAGGTCCAAGGGATACAGTAAACCTGGAGTGAGCATCGGAATCTATAACTAGTGTCAATGGAATGGTTCTAAGCATAGACAGTAAGAAGAGTCAGTCTTCTTGTACTTAAGTCGGCGTTGTGCCATTTGTATTTAATTCCGATTCAATTTTTGTGTTTCATCGTCAATAAAAAGGTCCAAGGGATACAGTAAACCTGAAGTGAAACATCGGAATCTATAACTAGTGTCACAGGAATGGTTCAAAACATAGACAGTAGGAAGAGCCAGTTTTCTTGTACTTAAGTCGGCATTGTGCCTTTTGTATTTAAATCCGATGCAATTTCTGTGTTTCATCGTCAATAAGAAGGTCCAAGGGATACAGTAAACCTGGAGTGAGCATCGGAATCTATAACTAGTGTCAATGGAATGGTTCAAAGCATAGACAGTAAGAAGAGTCAGTCTTCTTGTACTTAAGTCGGCGTTGTGCCATTTGTATTTAATTCCGATTCAATTTTTGTGTTTCATCGTCAATAAAAAGGTCCAAGGGATACAGTAAACCTGAAGTGAAACATCGGAATCTATAACTAGTGTCACAGGAATGGTTCAAAACATAGACAGTAGGAAGAGCCAGTTTTCTTGTACTTAAGTCGGCATTGTGCCTTTTGTATTTAAATCCGATGCAATTTCTGTGTTTCATCGTCAATAAGAAGGTCCAAGGGATACAGTAAACCAGAAGTGAAGCATCGGAATCTATAACTAGTGTCACAGGAATGGTTCGAAGCATAGACAGTAAGAAAAGTCAGTCGTTTTGTACATAACTCGGCATTGTGCATTTTCTAATTAATTCCGATGCAATTTCTGTGTTTCATCGTCAATACGATGGTCCAAGGGATACAGTAAACCTGAAGTGAATCATCGGAATCTATAACTAGTGTCACAGGAATGGTTCGAAACATAGACAGTAAGAAAAGTCAGTCGTCTTGTACTTAACTCACCATTGTGCATTTTCTATTTAATTTCGATGCAATTTCTGTGTTTCATCGTCAATAAGAAGGTCCAAGGGATACAGTAAATCTGAAGTGAAGCATCGGAATCTATAACTAGTGTCACAGGAATGGTTCAAAGCATAGGCAGTAGGATGAGTCAGTGTTCTTGTTCTTAAGTCGGCATTGTGCTATTTGTATTTAATTCCGATGCAATTTCTGTGTTTCATCGTCAATAAGAAGGTCCAAATGATACAGTAAACCAGAAGTGAGGCATCGGAATCTATAACTAGTGTCACAGGAATGGTTCGAAACATAGACAGTAAGCAAAGTCAGTGGTCTTGTACTTAACTCGGCATTGTGCATTTTCTATTTAATTCCGATGCAATTTCTGTGTTTCATCGTCAATACGATGGTCCAAGGGATACAGTAAACCTGAAGTGAATCATCGGAATCTATAACTAGTGTCACAGGAATGGTTCAAAACATAGTCAGTAGGAAGAGTCGGTCTTCATGTACTTATGCCGGCATTGTGCATTTATATTTAATTCCGATGCAATTTCTGTGTTTCATCGTCAATAAGAAGGTCCAAGGGACACAGTAAACCAGAAGTGAAGCATCGGAATCTATAACTAGTGTCACAGGAATGGTTCGAATCCTAGACAGTAAGAAAAGTCAGTCGTCTTGTATTTAACTCGGCATTGTGCATTTTCTATTTAATTCCGATGCAATTTCTGTGTTTCATCGTCAATACGATGGTCCAAGGGATACAGTAAACCTGAAGTGAATCATCGGAATCTATAACTAGTGTCACAGGAATGGTTCAAAACATAGTCAGTAGGAAGAGTCGGTCTTCATGTACTTAAGCCGGCATTGTGCATTCGTATTTAATTTCGATGCAATTTCTGTGTTTCATCGTCAATAAGAAGTTCCAAGGGATACAGTAAACCTGAAGTGAATCATCGGAGTCTATAACTAGGGTCACATGAATGGTTCAAAACATAGTCAGTAATAAGAGTCGGTCTTCATGTACTTAAGTCGGCATGGTGCATTTGTATTTAATTCCGATGCAATTTCTGTGTTTCATCGTCAATAAGAAGGTCCAAGGGATACAGTAAACCTGAAGTGAGGCATCGGAATCTATAAGTAGTGTCACAGGAATGGTTCAAAAAATAGTCAGTAAGAAGGGTCAGTCTTCTTGTATTTAAGTCGGCATTGTGCGTCTTCTATTTAATACCCATGCAATTTCTGTGTTTCATCGTCAATAAGAAGGTCCAAGGGATACAGTAAACCTGGAGTGAGCATCGGAATCTATAACTAGTGTCAATGGAATGGTTCAAAGCATAGACAGTAAGAAGAGTCAGTCTTCTTGTACTTAAGTCGGCGTTGTGCCATTTGTATTTAATTCCGATTCAATTTTTGTGTTTCATCGTCAATAAAAAGGTCCAAGGGATACAGTAAACCTGAAGTGAAACATCGGAATCTATAACTAGTGTCACAGGAATGGTTCAAAACATAGACAGTAGGAAGAGCCAGTTTTCTTGTACTTAAGTCGGCATTGTGCCTTTTGTATTTAAATCCGATGCAATTTCTGTGTTTCATCGTCAATAAGAAGGTCCAAGGGATACAGTAAACCTGGAGTGAGCATCGGAATCTATAACTAGTGTCAATGGAATGGTTCAAAGCATAGACAGTAAGAAGAGTCAGTCTTCTTGTACTTAAGTCGGCGTTGTGCCATTTGTATTTAATTCCGATTCAATTTTTGTGTTTCATCGTCAATAAAAAGGTCCAAGGGATACAGTAAACCTGAAGTGAAACATCGGAATCTATAACTAGTGTCACAGGAATGGTTCAAAACATAGACAGTAGGAAGAGCCAGTTTTCTTGTACTTAAGTCGGCATTGTGCCTTTTGTATTTAAATCCGATGCAATTTCTGTGTTTCATCGTCAATAAGAAGGTCCAAGGGATACAGTAAACCAGAAGTGAAGCATCGGAATCTATAACTAGTGTCACAGGAATGGTTCGAAGCATAGACAGTAAGAAAAGTCAGTCGTTTTGTACATAACTCGGCATTGTGCATTTTCTAATTAATTCCGATGCAATTTCTGTGTTTCATCGTCAATACGATGGTCCAAGGGATACAGTAAACCTGAAGTGAATCATCGGAATCTATAACTAGTGTCACAGGAATGGTTCGAAACATAGACAGTAAGAAAAGTCAGTCGTCTTGTACTTAACTCACCATTGTGCATTTTCTATTTAATTTCGATGCAATTTCTGTGTTTCATCGTCAATAAGAAGGTCAGAGGGATACAGTAAACCCGAAGTGAAGCATCCGAATCTATAACTAGTGTCACAGGAATGGTTCAAAGAGTCAGTAAAACGAGTCAGTCTTCTTGTACTTAAATCGGCATTGTGTCTCTTGTATTTAATTCCGATGCAATTTCTGTGTTTCATCGTTAATAAGAAGGTGAGAGGGATACAGTAATCCGGAAAAGAGCATCGGAATCTATAACTAGTGTCACAGGAATAGTTCAAAACATAGTCAGTAAGAAGAGTCGGTCTTTATGTAATTAAATCGGCATTGTGCATTTTTTGTGTTTAATTCCGATGCAATTTCTGTGTTTCGTCGCCAATAAGAAGGTCCAAGGGATACAGTAAACATGAAGTGAAGCATCGGATTCTATAAGTAGTGTCACAGGAAGGGTTCAAAACATAGACCGTAAGAAGAGTCACTCTTCTTGTACTTAAGTCGGCATTGTGCCATTTGTATTTAATTCCGATGCAATTTCTGTGTTTCATCGTCAAAAAGAAGATCAGAGGGATACAGTAAACCTGAAGTGAAGCATCGGAATCTATAACTAGTGTCGTAGGAATGGTTCAAAACATTGACAGTAGGAGGCGTCAGTCTTCTTGTACTTAAGTCGGCATTGTGCCTTTTGTATTTAATTCCGATGCAATTCCTGTGTTTCATCGTCAATAAGAAGGTCCAAGGGATACAGTAAACCTGAAGTGGAGCATCGGAATCTATAACTAGTGTCACAGGTATGGTTCAAAGCATAGACAGTAAGAAGAGTAAGTCTTCTTATACTTAAGTCGGTATTGTGCCTTTTGTATTTAATTCCGATGCAATTTCTGTGTTTCATTGTCAATAAGAAGGTCCAAGGGATACAGTAAACCTGAAGTGAAGCATCGGAATCTATAACAAGTGTCACAGGAATAGTTCAAAACATAGAGAGTAAGAAGAGTCAGTCTTCTTGTACTTAAGTTGGCATTGTGCATTTTCTATTTAATTCCGATGCAATGTCTGTGTTTCAACGTCAATAAGAAGGACCAAGGGATACAGTAAACCTGCAGAGAAGCATCGGAATCTATAACTAGTGTCACAGGAATGGTTTTAAACATAGACAGTAAGAAAAGTCAGTCTTCTTGTACTTAAGTCGGCATTGTGCCTTTTGTATTTAATTCCGATGCAATATCTGTGTTTCATCGTCAATAAGAAGGTCCAAGGGATACAGTAGACCTGAATTGAAGCATCGGAATCTATAACTAGTGTCACAGGAATGGTTCGAAACATAGACAGTAAGAAAAGTCAGTCGTCTTTTACTTAACTCACCATTGTAAATTTTCTATTTAATTTCGATGCAATTTTTGTGTTTCATCGTCAATAAGAAGGTCAGAGGGATACAGTAAACCCGAAGTGAAGCATCCGAATCTATAACTAGTGTCACAGGAATGATTCAAAGAGTCAGTAAAACGAGTCAGTCTTCTTGTACTTAAATCGGCATTGTGTCTTTTGTATTTAATTCCGATTCAATTTCTGTGTTTCATCGTCAATAAGAAGGTGAGAGGGATACAGTAAACCGGAAAAGAGCATCGGAATCTATAACTAGTGTCACAGGACTAGTTCAAAACGTAGTCAGTAAGAAGAGTCAGTCTTTATGTAATTAAATCGGCATTGTGCATTTTTTGTGTTTAATTCCGATGCAATTTCTGTGTTTCGTCGCCAATAAGAAGGTCCAAGGGATACAGTAAACATGAAGTGAAGCATCGGATTCTATAAGTAGTGTCACAGGAAGGGTTCAAAACATAGACCGTAAGAAGAGTCACTCTTCTTGTACTTAAGTCGGCATTGTGCCTTTTGTATTTAATTCCGATGCAATTTCTGTGTTTCATCGTCAAAAAGAAGATCAGAGGGATACAGTAAACCTGAAGTGAAGCATCGGAATCTATAACTAGTGTCGTAGGAACGGTTCAAAACATTGACAGTAGGAAGCGTCAGTCTTCTTGTACTTAAGTCGGCATTGTGCCTTTTCTATTTAATTCCGATGCAATTTCTGTGTTTCATCGTCAATAAGAAGGTCCAAGGGATACAGTAAATCTGAAGTGAAGCATCGGAATCTATAACTAGTGTCACAGGAATGGTTCAAAACATAGACAGTAGGATGAGTCAGTGTTCTTGTTCTTAAGTCGGCATTGTGCCATTTGTATTTAATTCCGATGCAATTTCTGTGTTTCATCGTCAATAAGAAGGTCCAAATGATACAGTAAACCAGAAGTGAGGCATCGGAATCTATAACTAGTGTCACAGGAATGGTTCGAAACATAGACAGTAAGCAAAGTCAGTGGTCTTGTACTTAACTCGGCATTGTGCATTTTCTATTTAATTCCGATGCAATTTCTGTGTTTCATCGTCAATAAGAAGGTCCAAGGGATACAGTAAACCTGAAGTGAGGCATCGGAATCTATAAGTAGTGTCACAGGAATGGTTCAAAAAATAGTCAGTAAGAAGGGTCAGTCTTCTTGTATTTAAGTCGGCATTGTGCGTCTTCTATTTAATACCCATGCAATTTCTGTGTTTCATCGTCAGTAAGAAGGTCCAAGGGATACAGTAAACCTGGAGTGAGCATCGGAATCTATAACTAGTGTCAATGGAATGGTTCAAAGCATAGACAGTAAGAAGAGTCAGTCTTCTTGTACTTAAGTCGGCGTTGTGCCATTTGTATTTAATTCCGATTCAATTTTTGTGTTTCATCGTCAATAAAAAGGTCCAAGGGATACAGTAAACCTGAAGTGAAACATCGGAATCTATAACTAGTGTCACAGGAATGGTTCAAAACATAGACAGTAGGAAGAGCCAGTTTTCTTGTACTTAAGTCGGCATTGTGCCTTTTGTATTTAAATCCGATGCAATTTCTGTGTTTCATCGTCAATAAGAAGGTCCAAGGGATACAGTAAACCTGGAGTGAGCATCGGAATCTATAACTAGTGTCAATGGAATGGTTCAAAGCATAGACAGTAAGAAGAGTCAGTCTTCTTGTACTTAAGTCGGCGTTGTGCCATTTGTATTTAATTCCGATTCAATTTTTGTGTTTCATCGTCAATAAAAAGGTCCAAGGGATACAGTAAACCTGAAGTGAAACATCGGAATCTATAACTAGTGTCACAGGAATGGTTCAAAACATAGACAGTAGGAAGAGCCAGTTTTCTTGTACTTAAGTCGGCATTGTGCCTTTTGTATTTAAATCCGATGCAATTTCTGTGTTTCATCGTCAATAAGAAGGTCCAAGGGATACAGTAAACCAGAAGTGAAGCATCGGAATCTATAACTAGTGTCACAGGAATGGTTCGAAGCATAGACAGTAAGAAAAGTCAGTCGTTTTGTACATAACTCGGCATTGTGCATTTTCTAATTAATTCCGATGCAATTTCTGTGTTTCATCGTCAATACGATGGTCCAAGGGATACAGTAAACCTGAAGTGAATCATCGGAATCTATAACTAGTGTCACAGGAATGGTTCGAAACATAGACAGTAAGAAAAGTCAGTCGTCTTGTACTTAACTGACCATTGTGCATTTTCTATTTAATTTCGATGCAATTTCTGTGTTTCATCGTCAATAAGAAGGTCAGAGGGATACAGTAAACCCGAAGTGAAGCATCCGAATCTATAACTAGTGTCACAGGAATGGTTCAAAGAGTCTGTAAAACGAGTCAGTCTTCTTGTACTTAAATCGGCATTGTGTCTCTTGTATTTAATTCCGATGCAATTTCTGTGTTTCATCGTTAATAAGAAGGTGAGAGGGATACAGTAATCCGGAAAAGAGCATCGGAATCTATAACTAGTGTCACAGGAATAGTTCAAAACATAGTCAGTAAGAAGAGTCGGTCTTTATGTAATTAAATCGGCATTGTGCATTTTTTGTGTTTAATTCCGATGCAATTTCTGTGTTTCGTCGCCAATAAGAAGGTCCAAGGGGTACAGTAAACATGAAGTGAAGCATCGGATTCTATAAGTAGTGTCACAGGAAGGGTTCAAAACATAGACCGTAAGAAGAGTCACTCTTCTTGTACTTAAGTCGGCATTGTGCCATTTGTATTTAATTCCGATGCAATTTCTGTGTTTCATCGTCAAAAAGAAGATCAGAGGGATACAGTAAACCTGAAGTGAAACATCGGAATCTATAACTAGTGTCGTAGGAATGGTTCAAAACATTGACAGTAGGAGGCGTCAGTCTTCTTGTACTTAAGTCGGCATTGTGCCTTTTGTATTTAATTCCGATGCAATTTCTGTGTTTCATCGTCAATAAGAAGGTCCAAGGGATACAGTAAACCTGAAGTGGAGCATCGGAATCTATAACTAGTGTCACAGGTATGGTTCAAAGCATAGACAGTAAGAAGAGTAAGTCTTCTTATACTTAAGTCGGTATTGTGCCTTTTGTATTTAATTCCGATGCAATTTCTGTGTTTCATTGTCAATAAGAAGGTCCAAGGGATACAGTAAACCTGAAGTGAAGCATCGGAATCTATAACAAGTGTCACAGGAATAGTTCAAAACATAGAGAGTAAGAAGAGTCAGTCTTCTTGTACTTAAGTTGGCATTGTGCATTTTCTATTTAATTCCGATGCAATGTCTGTGTTTCAACGTCAATAAGAAGGACCAAGGGATACAGTAAACCTGCAGAGAAGCATCGGAATCTATAACTAGTGTCACAGGAATGGTTTTAAACATAGACAGTAAGAAAAGTCAGTCTTCTTGTACTTAAGTCGGCATTGTGCCTTTTGTATTTAATTCCGATGCAATATCTGTGTTTCATCGTCAATAAGAAGGTCCAAGGGATACAGTAGACCTGAATTGAAGCATCGGAATCTATAACTAGTGTCACAGGAATGGTTCGAAACATAGACAGTAAGAAAAGTCAGTCGTCTTTTACTTAACTCACCATTGTAAATTTTCTATTTAATTTCGATGCAATTTCTGTGTTTCATCGTCAATAAGAAGGTCCAAGGGATACAGTAAACCTGAAGTGAGGCATCGGAATCTATAAGTAGTGTCACAGGAATGGTTCAAAAAATAGTCAGTAAGAAGGGTCAGTCTTCTTGTATTTAAGTCGGCATTGTGCGTCTTCTATTTAATACCCATGCAATTTCTGTGTTTCATCGTCAATAAGAAGGTCCAAGGGATACAGTAAACCTGGAGTGAGCATCGGAATCTATAACTAGTGTCAATGGAATGGTTCAAAGCATAGACAGTAAGAAGAGTCAGTCTTCTTGTACTTAAGTCGGCGTTGTGCCATTTGTATTTAATTCCGATTCAATTTTTGTGTTTCATCGTCAATAAAAAGGTCCAAGGGATACAGTAAACCTGAAGTGAAACATCGGAATCTATAACTAGTGTCACAGGAATGGTTCAAAACATAGACAGTAGGAAGAGCCAGTTTTCTTGTACTTAAGTCGGCATTGTGCCTTTTGTATTTAAATCCGATGCAATTTCTGTGTTTCATCGTCAATAAGAAGGTCCAAGGGATACAGTAAACCTGGAGTGAGCATCGGAATCTATAACTAGTGTCAATGGAATGGTTCAAAGCATAGACAGTAAGAAGAGTCAGTCTTCTTGTACTTAAGTCGGCGTTGTGCCATTTGTATTTAATTCCGATTCAATTTTTGTGTTTCATCGTCAATAAAAAGGTCCAAGGGATACAGTAAACCTGAAGTGAAACATCGGAATCTATAACTAGTGTCACAGGAATGGTTCAAAACATAGACAGTAGGAAGAGCCAGTTTTCTTGTACTTAAGTCGGCATTGTGCCTTTTGTATTTAAATCCGATGCAATTTCTGTGTTTCATCGTCAATAAGAAGGTCCAAGGGATACAGTAAACCAGGCGTGAAGCATCGGAATCTATAACTAGTGTCACAGGAATGGTTCGAAGCATAGACAGTAAGAAAAGTCAGTCGTTTTGTACATAACTCGGCATTGTGCATTTTCTAATTAATTCCGATGCAATTTCTGTGTTTCATCGTCAATACGATGGTCCAAGGGATACAGTAAACCTGAAGTGAATCATCGGAATCTATAACTAGTGTCACAGGAATGGTTCGAAACATAGACAGTAAGAAAAGTCAGTCGTCTTGTACTTAACTCACCATTGTGCATTTTCTATTTAATTTCGATGCAATTTCTGTGTTTCATCGTCAATAAGAAGGTCAGAGGGATACAGTAAACCCGAAGTGAAGCATCCGAATCTATAACTAGTGTCACAGGAATGGTTCAAAGAGTCAGTAAAACGAGTCAGTCTTCTTGTACTTAAATCGGCATTGTGTCTCTTGTATTTAATTCCGATGCAATTTCTGTGTTTCATCGTTAATAGGAAGGTGAGAGGGATACAGTAATCCGGAAAAGAGCATCGGAATCTATAACTAGTGTCACAGGAATAGTTCAAAACATAGTCAGTAAGAAGAGTCGGTCTTTATGTAATTAAATCGGCATTGTGCATTTTTTGTGTTTAATTCCGATGCAATTTCTGTGTTTCGTCGCCAATAAGAAGGTCCAAGGGATACAGTAAACATGAAGTGAAGCATCGGATTCTATAAGTAGTGTCACAGGAAGGGTTCAAAACATAGACCGTAAGAAGAGTCACTCTTCTTGTACTTAAGTCGGCATTGTGCCATTTGTATTTAATTCCGATGCAATTTCTGTGTTTCATCGTCAAAAAGAAGATCAGAGGGATACAGTAAACCTGAAGTGAAGCATCGGAATCTATAACTAGTGTCGTAGGAATGGTTCAAAACATTGACAGTAGGAGGCGTCAGTCTTCTTGTACTTAAGTCGGCATTGTGCCTTTTGTATTTAATTCCGATGCAATTTCTGTGTTTCATCGTCAATAAGAAGGTCCAAGGGATACAGTAAACCTGAAGTGGAGCATCGGAATCTATAACTAGTGTCACAGGTATGGTTCAAAGCATAGACAGTAAGAAGAGTAAGTCTTCTTATACTTAAGTCGGTATTGTGCCTTTTGTATTTAATTCCGATGCAATTTCTGTGTTTCATTGTCAATAAGAAGGTCCAAGGGATACAGTAAACCTGAAGTGAAGCATCGGAATCTATAACAAGTGTCACAGGAATAGTTCAAAACATAGAGAGTAAGAAGAGTCAGTCTTCTTGTACTTAAGTTGGCATTGTGCATTTTCTATTTAATTCCGATGCAATGTCTGTGTTTCAACGTCAATAAGAAGGACCAAGGGATACAGTAAACCTGCAGAGAAGCATCGGAATCTATAACTAGTGTCACAGGAATGGTTTTAAACATAGACAGTAAGAAAAGTCAGTCTTCTTGTACTTAAGTCGGCATTGTGCCTTTTGTATTTAATTCCGATGCAATATCTGTGTTTCATCGTCAATAAGAAGGTCCAAGGGATACAGTAGACCTGAATTGAAGCATCGGAATCTATAACTAGTGTCACAGGAATGGTTCGAAACATAGACAGTAAGAAAAGTCAGTCGTCTTTTACTTAACTCACCATTGTAAATTTTCTATTTAATTTCGATGCAATTTTTGTGTTTCATCGTCAATAAGAAGGTCAGAGGGATACAGTAAACCCGAAGTGAAGCATCCGAATCTATAACTAGTGTCACAGGAATGATTCAAAGAGTCAGTAAAACGAGTCAGTCTTCTTGTACTTAAATCGGCATTGTGTCTTTTGTATTTAATTCCGATTCAATTTCTGTGTTTCATCGTCAATAAGAAGGTGAGAGGGATACAGTAAACCGGAAAAGAGCATCGGAATCTATAACTAGTGTCACAGGACTAGTTCAAAACGTAGTCAGTAAGAAGAGTCAGTCTTTATGTAATTAAATCGGCATTGTGCATTTTTTGTGTTTAATTCCGATGCAATTTCTGTGTTTCGTCGCCAATAAGAAGGTCCAAGGGATACAGTAAACATGAAGTGAAGCATCGGATTCTATAAGTAGTGTCACAGGAAGGGTTCAAAACATAGACCGTAAGAAGAGTCACTCTTCTTGTACTTAAGTCGGCATTGTGCCTTTTGTATTTAATTCCGATGCAATTTCTGTGTTTCATCGTCAAAAAGAAGATCAGAGGGATACAGTAAACCTGAAGTGAAGCATCGGAATCTATAACTAGTGTCGTAGGAACGGTTCAAAACATTGACAGTAGGAAGCGTCAGTCTTCTTGTACTTAAGTCGGCATTGTGCCTTTTCTATTTAATTCCGATGCAATTTCTGTGTTTCATCGTCAATAAGAAGGTCCAAGGGATACAGTAAATCTGAAGTGAAGCATCGGAATCTATAACTAGTGTCACAGGAATGGTTCAAAACATAGACAGTAGGATGAGTCAGTGTTCTTGTTCTTAAGTCGGCATTGTGCCATTTGTATTTAATTCCGATGCAATTTCTGTGTTTCATCGTCAATAAGAAGGTCCAAATGATACAGTAAACCAGAAGTGAGGCATCGGAATCTATAACTAGTGTCACAGGAATGGTTCGAAACATAGACAGTAAGCAAAGTCAGTGGTCTTGTACTTAACTCGGCATTGTGCATTTTCTATTTAATTCCGATGCAATTTCTGTGTTTCATCGTCAATACGATGGTCCAAGGGATACAGTAAACCTGAAGTGAATCATCGGAATCTATAACTAGTGTCACAGGAATGGTTCAAAACATAGTCAGTAGGAAGAGTCGGTCTTCATGTACTTATGCCGGCATTGTGCATTTATATTTAATTCCGATGCAATTTCTGTGTTTCATCGTCAATAAGAAGGTCCAAGGGACACAGTAAACCAGAAGCGAAGCATCGGAATCAATAACTAGTGTCACAGGAATGGTTCGAATCCTAGACAGTAAGAAAAGTCAGTCGTCTTGTATTTAACTCGGCATTGTGCATTTTCTATTTAATTCCGATGCAATTTCTGTGTTTCATCGTCAATACGATGGTCCAAGGGATACAGTAAACCTGAAGTGAATCATCGGAATCTATAACTAGTGTCACAGGAATGGTTCAAAACGTAGTCAGTAGGAAGAGTCGGTCTTCATGTACTTAAGCCGGCATTGTGCATTCGTATTTAATTCCGATGCAATTTCTGTGTTTCATCGTGAATAAGAAGGTCCAAGGGATACAGTAAACCTGAAGTGAATCATCGGAGTCTATAACTAGGGTCACAGGAATGGTTCAAAACATAGTCAGTAATAAGAGTCGGTCTTCATGTACTTAAGTCGGCATTGTGCATTTGTATTTAATTCCGATGCAATTTCTGTGTTTCATCGTCAATAAGAAGGTCCAAGGGATACAGTAAACCTGAAGTGAGGCATCGGAATCTATAAGTAGTGTCACAGGAATTGTTCAAAAAATAGTCAGTAAGAAGGGTCAGTCTTCTTGTATTTAAGTCGGCATTGTGCGTCTTCTATTTAATACCCATGCAATTTCTGTGTTTCATCGTCAATAAGAAGGTCCAAGGGATACAGTAAACCTGGAGTGAGCATCGGAATCTATAACTAGTGTCAATGGAATGGTTCAAAACATAGACAGTAAGAAGAGTCAGTCTTCTTGTACTTAAGTCGGCGTTGTGCCATTTGTATTTAATTCCGATTCAATTTTTGTGTTTCATCGTCAATAAAAAGGTCCAAGGGATACAGTAAACCTGAAGTGAAACATCGGAATCTATAACTAGTGTCACAGGAATGGTTCAAAACATAGACAGTAGGAAGAGCCAGTTTTCTTGTACTTAAGTCGTTATTGTGCCTTTTGTATTTAATTCCGATGCAATTTCTGTATTTCATCGTCAATAAGAAGGTCCAAGGGATACAGTAAACCTGAAGTGAAGCATCGGAATCTATAACAAGTGTCACACGAATAGTTCAAAACATAGAGAGTAAGAAGAGTCAGTCTTCTTGTACTTAAGTTGGCATTGTGCATTTTCTATTTAATTCCGATGCAATGTCTGTGTTTCAACGTCAATAAGAAGGTCCAAGGGATACAGTAGACCTGAATTGAAGCATCGGAATCTATAACTAGTGTCACAGGAATGGTTCGAAACATAGACAGTAAGAAAAGTCAGTCGTCTTGTACTTAACTCACCATTGTGCATTTTCTATTTAATTTCGATGCAATTTCTGTGTTTCATCGTCAATAAGAGGGTCAGAGGGATACAGTAAACCCGAAGTGAAGCATCCGAATCTATAACTAGTGTCACAGGAATGGTTCATAGAGTCAGTAAAACGAGTCAGTCTTCTTGTACTTAAATCGGCATTGTGTCTTTTGTATTTAATTCCGATGCAATTTCTGTGTTTCATCGTCAATAAGAAGCTGAGAGGGATACAGTAAACCGGAAAAGAGCATCGGAATCTATAACTAGTGTCACAGGAATAGTTCAAAACATAGTCAGTAAGAAGAGTCAGTCTCTATGTAATGAAATCGACATTGTGCATTTTTTGTGTTTAATTCCGATGCAATTTCTGTGTTTCGTCGCCAATAAGAAGGTCCAAGGGATACAGTAAAATTGAAGTGAAGCATCGGATTCTATAAGTAGTGTCACAGGAAGGGTTCAAAACATGGACCGTAAGAAGAGTCACTCTTCTTGTACTTAAGTCGGCATTGTGCCTTTTGTATTTAATTCCGATGCAATTTCTGTGTTTCATCGTCAAAAAGAAGATCAGAGGGATACAGTAAACCTGAAGTGAAGCATCGGAATCTATAACTAGTGTCGTAGGAATGGTTCAAAACATTGACAGTAGGAAGCGTCAGTCTTCTTGTACTTAAGTCGGCATTGTGCCTTTTGTATTTAATTCCGATGCAATTTCTGTGTTTCATCGTCAATAAGAAGGTCCAAGGGATACAGTAAACCTGAAGTGGAGCATCGGAATCTGTAACTAGTGTCACAGGTATGGTTCAAAGCATAGACAGCAAGAAGAGTAAGTCTTCTTATACTTAAGTCGGTATTGTGCCTTTTGTATTTAATTCCGATGCAATTTCTGTGTTTCATCGTCAATAAGAAGGTCCAAGGGATACAGTAAACCTGAAGTGAAGCATCGGAATCTATAACAAGTGTCACAGGAATAGTTCAAAACATAGAGAGTAAGAAGAGTCAGTCTTCTTGTACTTAAGTTGGCATTGTGCATTTTCTATTTAATTCCGATGCAATGTCTGTGTTTCAACGTCAATAAGAAGGACCAAGGGAAACAGTAAACCTGCAGAGAAGCATCGGAATCTATAACTAGTGTCACAGGAATGGTTTTAAACATAGACATTAATAAAAGTCAGTCTTCTTGTACTTAAGTCGGCATTGTGCCTTTTGTATTTAATTCCGATGCAATATCTGTGTTTCATCGTCAATAAGAAGGTCCAAGAGATACAGTAGACCTCATTTGAAGTATCGGAATCTATAACTAGTGTCACAGGAATGGTTCAAAACATAGACAGTAAGAAGAGTCAGTCTTCTTGTACTTAAGTCGGCATTGTACCTTTTGTATTTAATTCCGATGCAATTTCTGTGTTTCATCGTCAATAAGAAGGGCAGAGGGATACAGTAAACCTGAAGTGAAGCATCTGAATCTATAACTAGAGTCACAGGAATGGTTCAAAATAGAGACAGTAAGAAGAGTCAGTCTTCTTGATCTAAACTCGGCATTGTGTCTTTTGTATTTAATTCCGATGCATTTTCTGTGTTTCGTCGTCAATAAGAAGGTCCAAGGGATACAGTAAACATGGAGTGAAGCATCGGAATTTATAACTAGTGCCACAAGAGTGGTTCAAAACATAGTCAGTAAGAAGAGTCAGTCTTCTTGTACTTAAGTCATCGTTGTGGATTTTCTATTTAATTCTGATGCATTTTCTGTGTTTCATCGTCAATAAGAAGGTCCAAGGGATACAGTAAACCTGAAGTGAAGCATCGGAATTTGTAACTAGTGTCACAGGAATGGTTCAAAGCATAGTCAGTAAGAAGAGTCAGTCTTCTTGTACTTAAGTCATCGTTGTGGATTTTCTATTTAATTCTGATGCATTTTCTGTGTTTCATCGTCAATAAGAAGGTCAGATGGATACAGTAAACCTGAAGTGAAACATCGGAATCTATAACTAGTGTCGCAGGCATGGAAAAAAAAAATAGTCAGTAAGAAGAGTCAGACTTCTTGTACTTAAGACTGCATTGTGCATTTGTATTGAATTCCGATGCAATTTCTGTGTTTCATCGTCAATAAGAAGGTCCAAGGGATACAGTATAACTGAAGTGAAGCATCGGAATCTATAACTAGTATCACAGGAATGGTTCAAAACATAGACAGTAGGAAGAGTCAGTCTTCTAGTACTTACGTCGGCATTCTGCCATTTCTATTTAATTCCGATGCAATTTCTGTGTTTCATCGTCAATAAGACGGTCAGAGGTATACAGTAAACCAGAAGTGAAACATCGGAATCTATAACTATTGTCACAGGAATGGTCTAAAACATAGACAGTTGGAAGTGTCAGTCTTCTTGTACTTGAGTCGGCATTGTATCTTTGTATTTAATTCCGATGCAATATCTGTGTTTCATCGTCAATAAGAAGGTCCAAGGGATGCAGTAAACCTGAAGTGAGGCATCGGAATCCACAACTAGTGTCACAGGAATGGTTCAAATCATAGATAGTAAGAAGAGTCAGTCTTCTTGTACTTAAGTTGGCATTGTGCCTTTCGTATTTAATTCCGATGCAATTTCTGTGTTTCACCGGCTATAAGAAGGACAGAAGGATACAGTAAACCTGAAGTGAAGCATCGAAATCTATAACTAGTGACACAGGAATGGTTCGAAACATAGACAGTAAGAAAAGTCAGTCGTCTTGTACTTAACTCACCATTGTGCATTTTCTATTTAATTTCGATGCAATTTCTGTGTTTCATCGTCAATAAGAAGGTCAGAGGGATACAGTAAACCCGAAGTGAAGCATCCGAATCTATAACTAGTGTCACACGAATGGTTCAAAGAGTCTGTAAAAAGAGTCAGTCTTCTTGTACTTAAATCGGCATTGTGTCTTTTGTATTTAATTCCGATGCAATTTCTGAGTTTCTTCGTCAATAAGAAGGTGAGAGGGATACAGTAAACCGGAAAAGAGCATCGGAATCTATAACTAGTGTCACAGGAATGGTTCAAAACATAGACCGTAAGATGAATCAGTCTTCTTGTACTTTAGTCGGCATTGTGCCTTTTGTATTTAATTCCGATGCAATTTCTGTGTTTCATCGTCAATAAGAAGGTCCAAGGGATACAGTAAACCTGAAGTGAAGCATCGGAATTTGTAACTAGTGTCACAGGAATGGTTCAAAGCATAGTCAGTAAGAAGAGTCAGTCTTCTTGTACTTAGGTCATCGTTGTGCATATTCTATTTAATTCTGATGCATTTTCTGTGTTTCATCGTCAATAAGAAGTTCAGATAGATAATGTAAACCTGAAGTGAAACATCGGAATCTATAACTAGTGTCGCAGGCATGGAAAAAAAAAATAGTCAGTAAGAAGAGTCAGACTTCTTGTACTTAAGACTGCATTGTGCATTTGTATTGAATTCCGATGCAATTTCTGTGTTTCATCGTCAATAAGAAGGTCCAAGGGATACAGTATAACTGAAGTGAAGCATCGGAATCTATAACTAGTGTCACAGGAATGGTTCAAAACATAGACAGTAGGAAGAGTCAGTCTTCTAGTACTTACGTCGGCATTGTGCCATTTCTATTTAATTACGATGCAATTTCTGTGTTTCATCGTCAATAAGACGGTCAGAGGTATACAGTAAATTAGAAGTGAAGCATCGGAATCTATAACTATTGCCACAGGAATGGTCTAAAACATAGACAGTTGGAAGTGTCAGTCTTCTTGTACTTGAGTCGGCATTGTATCTTTGTATTTAATTACGATGCAATATCTGTGTTTCATCGTCAATAAGAAGGTCCAAGGGATACAGTAAACCTGAAGTGAGGCATCGGAATCCACAACTAGTGTCACAGGAATGGTTCAAATCATAGATAGTAAGAAGAGTCAGTCTTCTTGTACTTAAGTCGGCATTGTGTTTTTCTATTTAAATCCGATGCAATTTCTGTGTTTCGTCGTCAATAAGAAGGTCAGAGGGATACAGTAAACCTGAAGTGAAGCATCGGAAACTATAACTAGTGTCACAGGAATGGTTAAAACATAGTCAGTAAGAAGCTTCAGTCTTCTTGTACTTGAGTTGGCATTGTGCCTTTCGTATTTAATTCCGATGCAATTTCTGTGTTTCACCGGCTATAAGAAGGTCTGAGGGATACAGTAAACCTGGAGTGAAGCATCGAAATCTATAACTAGTGACACAGGAATGGTTCAAACATAGACAGTAAGAAGAGTCAGTCCTCTTATACTTAAGTCGGCATTGTGCCTTTTGTATTTAATTTCGATGCAATTTTTGTGTTTCATCTACAATAAGAAGGTCAGAGGGATACAGTAAACCTGAAGTGAAGCATCGGAATCTATAACTAGTGTCACAGGAATGGTACAAACGTAGTCAGTAAGAAGAGTCAGTCTTCTTGTCCTTAAGTCGGCATTGTGCCTTTTGTATTTAATTCCGATGCAATTTCTGTGTTTCATCGTCAATAAGAAGGTCCAAGGGATACAGTAAACCTGGAGTGAAGCATCGGATTCTATAACTAGTGTCACTGAAATGGTTCAAAACATAGACAGTAGGAAGAGTCAGTCTTCTTGTACTTAAGTCGGCATTGTGCTTTTTGTATCTAATTCTGATGCAATTTCTGTGTTTCATCTTCAATAAGAATGTCCAAGGGAAACAGTATACCTGAAGTGAAGCATCGGAATCTATAACTACTGTCACAGGAATGGTTCAAAACAAAGACAGTAAGAAGAGTCAGTCTTCTTGTACTTAAGTCGGCATTGTGGCTTTTGTATTTAATTCCTATGCAATTTCTTTGTTTCATCGTCAATAAGAAGGTCAGAGGGATACAGTAAAATTGAAGTGAAGCATCGGAATCTATAACTAGTGTCACAGGAATGGTTCAAAGCATAGTCCGTAAGAAGAGTCAGCCTTCTTGTCCTTAAGTCTGCATTGTGTCTTTTGCATTTAATTCCGAAGCAATTTCTGTGTTTCATCAACAATAAGGTCAGAGAGATACAGTATACCTCAAGTGAAGCATCGGAATCTATAACTAGTGTCACAGGAATGGTTAAAAACATAGACAGTAGGAAGAGTCAGTCTTCTTGAACTGAAGTCGGCATTGTGCCTTTTGTATTTAATTCCGATGCAATTTCTGTGTTTCAACGTCTATAAGAAGGTCAGAGGGATACAGTGAACCTGAAGTGAAGCATCGGAATCCAAAACCAGTGTCACAGGAATGGTTCAAAACATAGACAGTAGGAAGAGTCAGTTTTCTTGTACTTAAGTCGGCATTGTGCCTTTTGTATTTAATTCCGATGCAAAATCTGTGTTTCATCGTCAATAATAAGGTCCAAGGTATAGAGTAAACCTGAAGTGACGGATCGGAATCTATAACTAGTGTCACAGGAATGGTTCAAAGCATAGTCAGTAAGAAGAGTCAGTCTTCTTGTCCTTAAGTCGGCATTGTGCCATTTCTATTTAATTCCGATGCTATTTCTGTGTTTCATCGTCAATAAGAAGGTCCAAGGGATACAGTAAACCTGGAGTGAAGCATCGGAATCCATAACTAGTGTCACAGGAATGGTTCAAAACATAGTCAGTAATAACAGTCAGTCTTCTTGTACTTATGTCGGCATTGTGCCTTTTGTGTTTAATTCTGATGCAATTTCTGTGTTTCATCGTCAATAAGAAGGTCCAAGGTATACAGTAAACCTGGAGTGTAGCATCGGAATCTATAACTAGTGTCACAGGAATGGTTCAAAACACAGACAGTAAGAAGAGTCAGTCTTCGTGTACTTAAGTCGGCATTGTGCCTTTTGTATTTAATCCCGATGCAATTTCTGTGTTTCATCTTCAATAAGAATGTCCAAGGGAAACAGTATACCTGAAGTGAAGCATCGGAATCTATAACTACTGTCACAGGAATGGTTCAAAACAAAGACAGTAAGAAGAGTCAGTCTTCTTGTACTTAAGTCGGCATTGTGCCTTTTGTATTTAATTCCTATGCAATTTCTTTGTTTCATCGTAAATAAGAAGGTAGAGGGATACAGTAATCCTGAAGTGAAGCATCGGAATCTATAACTAGTGTCACAGGAATGGTTCAAACATAGTCAGTAAGAAGAGTCAGCCTTCTTGTCCTTAAGTCTGCATTGTGTCTTTTGCATTTAATTCCGAAGCAATTTCTGTGTTTCATCGGCAATAAGGTCAAAGAGATACAGTAAACCTCAAGTGAAGCATCGGAATCTATAACTAGTGTCACAGGAATGGTTCAAAACATAGACAGTAGGAAGAGTCAGTCTTCTTGAACTGAAGACGGCATTGTGCCTTTCGTATTTAATTCCGATGCAATTTCTGTGTTTCACCGGCTATAAGAAGGTCAGAGGGATACAGTAAACCTGAAGTGAAGCATCGAAATCTATAACTAGTGACACAGGAATGGTTCAAACATAGACAGTAAGAAGAGTCAGTCTTCTTGTACTTAAGTCGGCATTGTGCCTTTTGTATTTAATTTCGATGAAATTTTTGTGTTTCATCGACAATAAGAAGGTCAGAGGGATACAGTAAACCTGAAGTGAAGCATCGGAATCTATAACTAGTGTCACAGGAATGGTACAAACATAGTCAGTAAGAAGAGTCAGTCTTCTTGTCCTTAAGTCGGCATTGTGCATTTTGTATTTAATTCCGATGCAATTTCTGTGTTTCATTGTCAATAAGAAGGTCCAAAGGATACAGTAAACCTGGAGTGAAGCATCGGAATCTATAACTAGTGTCACAGAAATGGTTCAAACATAGACAGTAGGAAGAGTCAGTCTTCTTGTACTTAAGTCGGCATTGTGCCTTTTGTATTTAATTCTGATGCAATTTCTGTGTTTCATCTTCAATAAGAATGTCCAAGGGAAACAGTATACCTGAAGTGAAGCATCGGAATCTATAACTACTGTCACAGGAATGGTTCAAACAAAGACAGTAAGAAGAGTCAGTCTTCTTGTACTTAAGTCGGCATTGTGGCTTTTGTATTTAATTCCTATGCAATTTCTTTGTTTCATCGTCAATAAGAAGGTCAGAGGGATACAGTAAACCTGAAGTGAAGCATCGGAATCTATAACTAGTGTTACAGGAATGGTTCAAAACATAGTCAGTAAGAAGAGTCAGCCTTCTTGTACTTAAGTCTGCATTGTGTCTTTTGCATTGAATTCCGAAGCAATTTCTGTGTTTCATCGGCAATAAGGTCATAGAGATACAGTAAACCTCAAGTGAAGCATCGGAATCTGTAACTAGTGTCACAGGAATGGTACAAACATAGTCAGTAAGAAGAGTCAGTCTTCTTGTCCTTAAGTCGGCATTGTGCATTTTGTATTTAATTCCGATGCAATTTCTGTGTTTCAACGTCTATAAGAAGGTCAGAGGGATACAGTGAACCTGAAGTGAAGCATCGGAATCCAAAACCAGTGTCACAGGAATGGTTCAAAACATAGACAGTAGGAAGAGTCAGTTTTCTTGTACTTAAGTCGGCATTGTGCCTTTTGTATTTAATTCCGATGCAAAATCTGTGTTTCATCGTCAATAATAAGGTCCAAGGTATAGAGTAAACCTGAAGTGACGAATCGGAATCTATAACTAGTGTCACAGGAATGGTTCAAAGCATAGTCAGTAAGAAGAGTCAGTCTTCTTGTCCTTAAGTCGGCATTGTGCCATTTCTATTTAATTCCGATGCTATTTCTGTGTTTCATCGTCAATAAGAAGGTCCAAGGGATACAGTAAACCTGGAGTGAAGCATCGGAATCCATAACTAGTGTCACAGGAATGGTTCAAAACATAGTCAGTAATAACAGTCAGTCTTCTTGTACTTATGTCGGCATTGTGCCTTTTGTGTTTAATTCTGATGCAATTTCTGTGTTTCATCGTCAATAAGAAGGTCCAAGGTATACAGTAAACCAGGAGTGTAGCATCGGAATCTATAACTAGTGTCACAGGAATGGTTCAAAACACAGACAGTAAGAAGAGTCAGTCTTCGTGTACTTAAGTCGGCATTGTGCCTTTTGTATTTAATCCCGATGCAATTTCTGTGTTTCATCTTCAATAAGAATGTCCAAGGGAAACAGTATACCTGAAGTGAAGCATCGGAATCTATAACTACTGTCACAGGAATGGTTCAAAACAAAGACAGTAAGAAGAGTCAGTCTTCTTGTACTTAAGTCGGAATTGTGGCTTTTGTATTTAATTCCTATGCAATTTCTTTGTTTCATCGTAAATAAGAAGGTCAGAGGGATACAGTAATCCTGAAGTGAAGCATCGGAATCTATAACTAGTGTCACAGGAATGGTTCAAACATAGTCAGTAAGAAGAGTCAGCCTTCATGTCCTTAAGTCTGCATTGTGTCTTTTGCATTTAATTCCGAAGCAATTTCTGTGTTTCATCGGCAATAAGGTCAAAGAGATACAGTAAACCTCAAGTGAAGCATCGGAATCTATAACTAGTGTCACAGGAATGGTTCAAAACATAGACAGTAGGAAGAGTCAGTCTTCTTGAACTGAAGACGGCATTGTGCCTTTCGTATTTAATTCCGATGCAATTTCTGTGTTTCACCGGCTATAAGAAGGTCAGAGGGATACAGTAAACCTGAAGTGAAGCATCGAAATCTATAACTAGTGACACAGGAATGGTTCAAACATAGACAGTAAGAAGAGTCAGTCTTCTTGTACTTAAGTCGGCATTGTGCCTTTTGTATTTAATTTCGATGAAATTTTTGTGTTTCATCGACAATAAGAAGGTCAGAGGGATACAGTAAACCTGAAGTGAAGCATCGGAATCTATAACTAGTGTCACAGGAATGGTACAAACATAGTCAGTAAGAAGAGTCAGTCTTCTTGTCCTTAAGTCGGCATTGTGCATTTTGTATTTAATTCCGATGCAATTTCTGTGTTTCATTGTCAATAAGAAGGTCCAAAGGATACAGTAAACCTGGAGTGAAGCATCGGAATCTATAACTAGTGTCACAGAAATGGTTCAAACATAGACAGTAGGAAGAGTCAGTGTTCTTGTACTTAAGTCGGCATTGTGCCTTTTGTATTTAATTCTGATGCAATTTCTGTGTTTCATCTTCAATAAGAATGTCCAAGGGAAACAGTATACCTGAAGTGAAGCATCGGAATCTATAACTACTGTCACAGGAATGGTTCAAACAAAGACAGTAAGAAGAGTCAGTCTTCTTGTACTTAAGTCGGCATTGTGGCTTTTGTATTTAATTCCTATGCAATTTCTTTGTTTCATCGTCAATAAGAAGGTCAGAGGGATACAGTAAACCTGAAGTGAAGTATCGGAATCTATAACTAGTGTTACAGGAATGGTTCAAAACATAGTCAGTAAGAAGAGTCAGCCTTCTTGTCCTTAAGTCTGCATTGTGTCTTTTGCATTGAATTCCGAAGCAATTTCTGTGTTTCATCGGCAATAAGGTCATAGAGATACAGTAAACCTCAAGTGAAGCATCGGAATCTGTAACTAGTGTCACAGGAATGGTACAAACATAGTCAGTAAGAAGAGTCAGTCTTCTTGTCCTTAAGTCGGCATTGTGCATTTTGTATTTAATTCCGATGCAATTTCTGTGTTTCATCGTCAATAAGAAGGTCCAAGGGATACAGTAAACCTGAAGTGGAGCATCGGAATCTATAACTAGTGTAACAGGTATGGTTCAAAGCATAGACAGTAAGAAGAGTAAGTCTTCTTATACTTAAGTCGGTATTGTGCCTTTTGTATTTAATTCCGATGCAATTTCTGTGTTTCATCGTCAATAAGAAGGTCCAAGGGATACAGTAAACCTGAAGTGAAGCATCGGAATCTATAACAAGTGTCACAGGAATAGTTCGAAACATAGAGAGTAAGAAGAGTCAGTCTTCTTGTACTTAAGTTGGCATTGTGCATTTTCTATTTAATTCCGATGCAATGTCTGTGTTTCAACGTCAATAAGAAGGACCAAGGGATACAGTAAACCTGCAGAGAAGCATCGGAATCTATAACTAGTGTCACAGGAATGGTTTTAAACATAGACAGTAAGAAGAGTCAGTCTTCTTGTACTTATGTCGGCATTGTGCCTTTTGTATTTAATTCCGATGCAATATCTGTGTTTCATCGTCAATAAGAAGGTCCAAGGGATACAGTAGACCTGAATTGAAGCATCGGAATCTATAACTAGTGTCACAGGAATGGTTCAAAACATAGACAGTAAGAAGAGTCAGTCTTCTTGTACTTAAGTCGGCATTGTACCTTTTGTATTTAATTCCGATGCAATTTCTGTGTTTCATCGTCAATAAGAAGGGCAGAGGGATACAGTAAACCTGAAGTGAAGCATCTGAATCTATAACTAGAGTCACAGGAATTTTTCAAAACATAGACAGTAAGAAGAGTCAGTCTTCTTGATCTAAACTCGGCATTGTGTCTTTCGTATTTAATTCCGATGCAATTTCTGTGTTTCGTCGTCAATAAGAAGGTCCAAGGGATACAGTAAACCTGGAGTGAAGCATCGGAATTTATAACTAGTGTCACAAGAGTGGTTCAAAACATAGTCAGTAAGAAGGGTCAGTCTTCTTGTAGATATGACGGAATTGTGCCTTTTGTATTTAATTCCGATGCAATTTCTGTGTTTCATCGTCTATAAGAAGGTCAGAGGGATACGGCAAACCTGGAGTGAAGCATCTGAATCTATAACTAGTGTCACAGGAATGGTCAAAGCATAGACAGTAAGAAGTGTCAGTCTTCTTGTACTTAAGTCGGCATTGTGCCTTTTGTATTTAATTCCGATGCATTATCTGTGTTTCATCGTCAATAAGAAGGTCCAAGGGATACAGTAAACCTGAAGTAAAGCATCGGAATCTATAACTAGTGTCACAGGAATGGTTCAAAACATAGTCAGTAAGATGCGTCAGTCTTCTTGTACTTAAGTCGGCATTGTGCTTTTTCTATTTAATTCTGATGCAATTTCTGTGTTTCATCGTCAATAAGAAGGTCCAAGGGATACAGTAAACTTGGAGTGAAGCACCGGAATCTATAACTAGTGTCACAGGAATGGTTCAAAACATAGACCGTAAGATGAATCAGTCTTCTTGTACTTTAGTCGGCATTGTGCCTTTTGTATTTAATTCCGATGCAATTTCCGTGTTTCATCGTCAATAAGAAGGTCCAAGGGATACAGTAAACCTGAAGTGAAGCATCGGAATTTGTAACTAGTGTCACAGGAATGGTTCAAAGCATAGTCAGTAAGAAGAGTCAGTCTTCTTGTGCTTAGGTCATCGTTGTGCATATTCTATTTAATTCTGATGCATTTTCTGTGTTTCATCGTCAATAAGACGGTCAGAGGTATACAGTAAACCAGAAGTGAAGCATCGGAATCTATAACTATTGCCACAGGAATGGTCTAAAACATAGACAGTTGGAAGTGTCAGTCTTCTTGTACTTGAGTCCTCATTGTATCTTTGTATTTAATTACGATGCAATATCTGTGTTTCATCGTCAATAAGAAGGTCCTAGGGATACAGTAAACCTGAAGTGAGGCATCGGAATCCACAACTAGTGTCACAGGAATGGTTCAAATCATAGATAGTAAGAAGAGTCAGGCTTCTTGTACTTAAGTCGGCATTGTGTTTTTCTACTTAAATCCGATGCAATTTCTGTGTTTCGTCGTCAATAAGAAGGTCAGAGGGATACAGTAAACCTGAAGTGAAGCATCGGAATCTATAACTAGTGACACAGGAATGGTTCAAACATAGACAGTAAGAAGAGTCAGTCTTCTTGTACTTAAGTCGGCATTGTGCATTTTGTATTTAATTTCGATGCAATTTTTGTGTTTCATCTACAATAAGAAGGTCAGAGGGATACAGTAAACCTGAAGTGAAGCATCGGAATCTATAACTAGTGTCACAGGAATGGTACATACGTAGTCAGTAAGAAGAGTCAGTCTTCTTGTCATTAAGTCGGCATTGTGCCTTTTGTATTTAATTCCGATGCAATTTCTGTGTTTCATCGTCAATAAGAAGGTCCAAGGGATACAGTAAACCTGGAGTGAAGCATCGGATTCTATAACTAGTGTCACTGAAATGGTTCAAAACATAGACAGTAGGAAGAGTCAGTCTTCTTGTACTTAAGTCGGCATTGTGCTTTTTGTATTTAATTCTGATGCAATTTCTGTGTTTCATCTTCAATAAGAATGTCCAAGGGAAACAGTATACCTGAAGTGAAGCATCGGAATCTATAACTACTGTCACAGGAATGGTTCAAAACAAAGACAGTAAGAAGAGTCAGTCTTCTTGTACTTAAGTCGGCATTGTGGCTTTTGTACTTAATTCCTATGCAATTTCTTTGTTTCATCGTCAATAAGAAGGTCAGAGGGATACAGTAAAATTGAAGTGAAGCATCGGAATCTATAACTAGTGTCACAGGAATGGTTCAAAACATAGTCCGTAAGAAGAGTCAGCCTTCTTGTCCTTAAGTCTGCATTGTGTCTTTTGCATTTAATTCCGAAGCAATTTCTGTGTTTCATCAACAATAAGGTCAGAGAGATACAGTATACCTCAAGTGAAGCATCGGAATCTATAACTAGTGTCACAGGAATGGTTCAAAACATAGACAGTGGGAAGAGTCAGTCTTCTTGAACTGAAGTCGGCATTGTGCCTTTTGTATTTAATTCCGATGCAATTTCTGTGTTTCATCGTCAATAAGAAGGTCAGAGGGATACAGTGAACCTGAAGTGAAGCATCGGAATCCAAAACCAGTGTCACAAGAATGGTTCAAAACATAGACAGTAGGAAGAGTCAGTTTTCTTGTACTTAAGTCGGCATTGTGCCTTTTGTATTTAATTCCGATGCAAAATCTGTGTTTCATCGTCAATAATAAGGTCCAAGGTATACAGTAAACCTGAAGTGACGAATCGGAATCTATAACTAGTGTCACAGGAATGGTTCAAAGCATAGTCAGTAAGAAGAGTCAGTTTTCTTGTCCTTAAGTCGGCATTGTGCCTTTTGTATTTAATTCCGATGCAATTTCTGTGTTTCATCGTCAATAAGAAGGTCCAAGGGATACAGTAAACCTGGAGTGAAGCATCGGATTCTATAACTAGTGTCACTGAAATGGTTCAAATCATAGACAGTAGGAAGAGTCAGTCTTCTTGTACTTAAGTCGGCATTGTGCCTTTTCTATTTAATTCTGATGCAATTTCTGTGTTTCACCTTCAATAAGAATGTCCAAGGGAAACAGTATACCTGAAGTGAAGCATCGGAATCTATAACTACTGTCACAGGAATGGTTCAAAACAAAGACAGTAAGAAGAGTCAGTCTTCTTGTACTTAAGTCGGCATTGTGGGTTTTGTATTTAATTCCTATGCAATTTCTTTGTTTCATCGTAAATAAGAAGGTCAGAGGGATACAGTAATCCAGAAGTGAAGCATCGGAATCTATAACTAGTGTCACAGGAATGGTTCAAACATAGTCAGTAAGAAGAGTCAGCCTTCTTGTCCTTAAGTCTGCATTGTGTCTTTTGCATTTAATTCCGAAGCAATTTCTGTGTTTCATCGGCAATAAGGTCAGAGAGATACAGTAAACCTCAAGTGAAGCATCGGAATCTATAACTAGTGTCACAGGAATGGTTCATAACATAGACAGTAGGAAGAGTCAGTCTTCTTAAACTGAAGACGGCATTGTGCCTTTCGTATTTAATTCCGATGCAATTTCTGTGTTTCGCCGGCTATAAGAAGGTCAGAGGGATACAGTAAACCTGAAGTGAAGCATCGAAATCTATAACTAGTGACACAGGAATGGTTCAAACATAGACAGTAAGAAGAGTCAGTCTTCTTGTACTTAAGTCGGCATTGTGCCTTTTGTATTTAATTTTGATGAAATTTTTGTGTTTCATCGACAATAAGAAGGTCAGAGGGATACAGTAAACCTGTAGTGAAGCATCGGAATCCAAAACCAGTGTCACAGGAATGGTTCAAAACATAGACAGTAGGAAGAGTCAGTTTTCTTGTACTTAAGTCGGCATTGTGCCTTTTGTATTTAATTCCGATGCAAAATCTGTGTTTCATCGTCAATAAGAAGGTCCAAGGTATACAGTAAACCTGAAGTGACGAATAGGAATCTATAACTAGTGTCACAGGAATGGTTCAAAGCATAGTCAGTAAGAAGAGTCAGTCTTCTTGTTCTTAAGTCGGCATTGTGCCATTTCCATTTAATTCCGATGCTATTTCTGTGTTTCATCGTCAATAAGAAGGTGCAAGGGATACAGTAAACCTGGAGTGAAGCATCGGAATCCATAACTAGTGTCACAGGAATGGTTCAAAACATAGTCAGTAAGAACAGTCAGTCTTCTTGTACTTAAGTCGGCATTGTGCCTTTTGTGTTTAATTCCGATGCAATTTCTGTGTTTCATCGTCAATAAGAAGGTCCAAGGTATACAGTAAACCTGGAGTGTAGCATCGGAATCTATAACTAGTGTCACAGGAATGGTTCAAAACACAGACAGTAAGAAGAGTCAGTCTTCGTGTACTTAAGTCGGCATTATGCCTTTTGTATTTAGTTCCGATGCAATTTCTGTGTTTCATCGTCAATATGAAGGTCCGAGTGATACAGTAAACCTGGTGTGAAGCGTCGGAATCTATAACTAGTGTCACAGGAATGGTTCAAAACATAGACAGTAAGAAGAGTCAGTCTTGTTGTACTTAAGTCGTCATTGTGCCTTTTGTATTTAATTCCGATGCAATTTCTGTGTATCATCGTCAATAAGAAGGTCAGAGGGATACAGTATACCTGAAGTGAAGCATCGGAATCTATAACTAGAGTCACAGGAATGTGTCAAATCATAGACAGTAAGAAGAGACAGTCTTCTTGTAGTTAAGTCGGCATTGTGCCTTTTGTATTTAATTCCAATGCATTTTCTGTGTTACATCGTCAATAAGAAGGTCAGAGGGATACAGTAAACCTGAAGTGAAGCAACGCAATCTATAACTAGTGTCACAGGAATGGTCAAAACATACACAGTAGGAAGAGTCACTCTTCTTGTACTTAAGTCGGCATTGTGCCTTTTGTATTTAATTCTGATGCAATTTCTGTGTTTCATCTTCAATAAGAATGTCCAAGGGAAACAGTATACCTGAAGTGAAGCATCGGAATCTATAACTACTGTCACAGGAATGGTTCAAAACAAAGACAGTAAGAAGAGTCTGTCTTCTTGTACTTAAGTCGGCATTGTGCCTTTTGTATTTAATTCCGATGCAATTTCTGTGTTTCATCGTCAATAAGACGGTCCAAGGGATACAGCAAACCTGGAGTGAAGCATCGGATTCTACAACTAGTGTCACAGAAATGGTTCAAAACATAGACAGTAGGAAGAGTCAGTCTTCTCGTACTTAAGTCGGCATTGTGCCTTTTGTATTTAATTCTGATGCAATTTCTGTGTTTCATCTTCAATAAGAATGTCCAAGGGAAACAGTATACCTGAAGTGAAGCATCGGAATCTATAACTACTGTCACAGGAATGGTTCAAAACAAAGACAGTAAGAAGAGTCAGTCTTCTTGTACTTAAGTCGGCATTGTGGCTTTTGTATTTAATTCCTATGCAATTTCTTTGTTTCATCGTCAATAAGAAGGTCAGAGGGATACAGTAAACCTGAAGTGAAGCATCGGAATCTATAACTAGTGTCACAGGAATGGTTCAAAACATAGTCAGTAAGAAGAGTCAGCCTTCTTGTCCTTAAGTCTGCATTGTGTCTTTTGCATTTAATTCCGAAGCAATTTCTGTGTTTCATCGGCAATAAAGTCAGAGAGATAAAGTAAACCTCAAGTGAAGAATCGGAATCTATAACTAGTGTCACAGGAATGGTTCAAAACATAGACAGTAGGAAGAGTCAGTCTTCTTGAACTGAAGTCGGCATTGTGCCTTTTGTATTTAATTACGATGCAATTTCTGTGTTTCATCGTCAATAAGAAGGGCAGAGGGATACAGTAATCCTGAAGTGAAGCATCGGAATCCAAAACCAGTGTCACAGGAATGGTTCAAAACATAGACAGTAGGAAGAGTCAGTTTTCTTGTACTTAAGTAGGTATTGTGCCTTTTGTATTTAATTCCGATGCAAAATCTGTGTTTCATCGTCAATAAGAAGGTCCAAGGTATACAGTAAACCTGAAGTGACGAATCGGAATCTATAACTAGTGTCACAGGAATGGTTCAAAGCATAGTCAGTAACAAGAGTCAGTCTTCTTGTTCTTAAGTCGGCACTGTGCCATTTGTATTTAATTCCGATGCTATTTCTGTGTTTCATCGTCAATAAGAAGGTCCAAGGGATACAGTAAACCTGGAGTGAAGCATCGGAATCCATAACTAGTGTCACAGGAATGGTTCAAAACATAGTCAGTAAGAACAGTCAGTCTTCTGGTACTTAAGTCGGCATTGTGCCTTTTGCGTTTAATTCCGATGCAATTTCTGTGTTTCACCGTCAATAAGAAGGTCCAAGGTATACAGTAAACCTGGAGTGTAGCATCGGAATCTATAACTAGTGTCACAGGAATGGTTCAAAACACAGACAGTAAGAAGAGTCAGTCTTCGTGTACTTAAGTCGGCATTATGCCTTTTGTGTTTACTTCCGATGCAATTTCTGTGTTCCATCGTCAATAAGAAGGTCCGAGGGTACAGTAAACCTGGTGTGAAGCATCGCAATCTATAACTAGTGTCACAGGAAAGGTTTTAAACATAGACAGTAAGAAGAGTCAGTCTTCTTGTACTTAAGTCGGCATTGTGGCTTTTGTATTTAATTCCGATGCAATTTCTGTGTTTCATCGTCAATAAGAAGGTCCAAGGGATACAGTAGACCTGAATTGAAGCATCGAAATCTATAACTAGTGTCACAGGAATGGTTCAAAACATAGACAGTAAGAAGAGTCAGTCTTGTTGTACTTAAGTCGGCATTGTGCCTTTTGTATTTAATTCCGATGCAATTTCTGTGTTTCATCGTCAATAAGAAGGTCAGAGGGATACAGTAAACCTGAAGTGAAGCATCGGAATCTATAACTAGAGTCACAGGAATGGTTCAAAACATAGACAGTAAGAAGAGACAGTCTTCTTGAACTAAAGTCGGCATTGTGCCTTTTGTATTTAATTCCGATGCAATTTATATGTTTCATCGTCAATAAGAAGGTCCAAGGGATACAGTAATCCTGGAGTGAAGCATCGGAATCTAAACCTAGTGTCACAAGAATGGTTCAAACGTAGTCAGTAAGAAGAGTCAGTCTTCTTGTAGTTAAGTCGTCATTGTGCCTTTTGTATTTAATTCCAATGCATTTTCTGTGTTACATCGTCAATACGAAGGTCAGAGGGATACAGTAAACCTGAAGTGAAGCATCGGAATCTATAACTAGTGTCACAGGAATTGTCAAAACATACACAGTAGGAAGAGTCATTCTTCTTGTACTTAAGTCGGCATTGTGCCTTTTGTATTTAATTCGGATGCAATTTCTGTGTTTCATCGTCAATAGGAAGGTCAGAGGGATACAGTAAACCTGGAGTGAAGCATCGGAATCTATAACTAGTGTCACAGGAATGGTTTTAAACAAAGCCAGTAAGAAGAGGCAGTCTTTTTGTACTTAAGTAGGCATTGTGCCATTTGTATTTAATTCCGATGCAATTTCTATGTTCCATCGTCAATAAGAAGGTCCGAGGGATACAGTAAACCTGGAGTGAAGCATCGGAATCTATAACTAGTGTCACAGGAAAGGTTTTAAACATAGACAGTAAGAATAGTCAGTCTTCTTGTACTTAAGTCGGCATTGTGCCTTTTGTATTTAATTCCGATGCAATTTCTGTGTTTCATCGTCAATAAGAAGGTCCAAGGGATACAGTAGCCCTGAATTGAAGCATCGTAATCTATAACTAGTGTCACAGGAATGGTTCAAAACATAAACAGTAAGAAGTGTCAGATTTCTTGTACTTAAGTCGGCATTGTGCATTTTGTATTTAATTCCGATGTAATTTCTGTGTTTCATCGTCAATAGGAATGTCAGAGGGATACAGTAAACCTGGAGTGAAGCATCGGAATCTATAACTAGTGTCACAGGAATGGTCAAGACATAGACAGTAGGAAAAACTAGTCTTCTTGTACTTAAGTCGGCATTGTGCCTTTTGAATTTAATTCGGATGCAATTTCTGTGTTTCATCGTCAATAGGAAGGTCAGAGGGATACAATAAACCTGAAGTGACTCATCGTAATCTATAACTAGTGTCACAGGAATGGTTCATAACACAGACAGTAAGAGGTGTCAGTCTTCTTGTACTTTAGTCGGCATTGTGCCTTTTGTATTTAATTCCGATGCAATTTCTGTGTTTCATCGTCAGTAAGAAGGTCCAAGGGATACAGTAAACCTGGAGTGAAGCATCGGAAGCTATAACTAATGTCACAGGAATGGTTCAAAACATAAACAGTAAGAAGAGTCGGTCTTCTTGTACTTAGGTCGGCATTGTGCCTTTTCTATTTAATTCCGATGCAATATCTGTGTTTCATCGTCAATTAGAAGGTCAGAAGGATACAGTAATCCTGAAGTGAAACATCGGAATCTATAACTAGTGTCACTGGCATGGAAAAAAAATAGTCAGTAAGAAGAGTCAGTCTTCTTGTACTTAAGTCGGCATTGTGGCTTTTGTATTGAATTCTGATGCAATTTCTGTGTTTCATCGTCAATAAGAAGGTCCAAGGGATACAGTATACCTGAAGTGAAGCAACGGAATCTATAACTAGTGTCACAGGAATGGTTCAAAACATAGAGACTAGCAAGAGTCAGTCTTCTTGTACTTACGTCGGCAGTGTGCTTTTTGTATTTAATTCCGATGCAATTTCTGTGTTTCATCGTCAATAAGAGGGTCAGAGGAATACAGTAAACCAGAAGTGAAGCATCGGAATCTACAGCTAGTGTCACAGGAATGGTTTAAAACATAGACAGCTGGAAGAGTCAGTCTTCTTGTACTTAAGTCGGCATTGTGTCTTTGTATTTAATTCCGGTGCAATATCTGTGTTTCATCGTCAATAAGACGGTCCAAGGGATACAGTAAACCTAAAGTGAGGCATCGGAATCCACAACTAGTGTCACAGGAATGGTTCAAAACATAAACAGTAAGAAGATTCAGACTTCTTGTACTTAAGTCGGCATTTTGCCTTTTGGATTTAATTCCGATGCAATTTCTGTGTTTCATCGTCAATAAATAGGTCCGAGGGATACAGTAAACCTGGTGTGAAGCATCGAAATCTATAACTAGTGTCACAGGAATGGTTTTGAACATAGACAGTAAGAAGAGTCAGTCTTCTTGTACTTAAGTCGGCATTGTGCCTTTTCTATTTAATTCCGATGCAATTTCTGTGTTTCATCGTCAATAAGAAGGTCCAAGGGATACAGTAGACCTGAATTGAAGCATCGGAATCTATAACTAGTGTCACAGGAATGGTTCAAAACATAGACAGTAAGAAGAGTCAGTCTTGTTGTACTTAAGTCGGCATTGTGCCTTTTGTATTTAATTCCGATGCAATTTCTGTGTTTCATCGTCAATAAAAAGGTCAGAGGGATACAGTAAACCTGAAGTGAAGCATCGGAATCTATAACTAGGGTCACAGGAATGGTTCAAAACATAGACAGTAAGAAGCGTCAGTCTTCTTGAACTGAAGTCGGCATTGTGCCTTTTGTATTTAACTCCGATGCAATTTACATGTTTCATCGTCAATAAGACGGTCCAAGGGATACAGTAATCCTGGAGTGAAGCATCGGAATCTATACCTAGTGTCACAAGAATGGTTCAAAACATAGTCAGTAAGAAGAGTCAGTCTTCTTGTAGCTAAGTCGGCATTGTGCCTTTTGTATTTAATTCCAATGCATTTTCTGTGTTACATCGTCAATAAGAAGCTCAGAGGGATACAGTAAACCTGAAGTGAAGCATCGGAATCTATAACTAGTGTCACAGGAATGATCAAAACATACACAGTAGGAAGAGTCATTCTTCTTGTACTTAAGTCGGCATTGTGCCTTTTGTATTTAATTCGGATGCAATTTCTGTGTTTCATCGTCAATAGGAAGGTCAGAGGGATACAGTAAAACTGGAGTGAAGCATCGGAATCTATAACTAGTGTCACAGGAATGGTTTTAAACAAATCCAGTAAGAAGAGTCAGTCTTTTTGTACTTGAGTAGGCATTGTGCCATTTGTATTTAATTCCGATGCAATTTCTATGTTTCATCGTCAATAAGAAGGTCCGAGGGATACAGTAAACCTGGAGTGAAGCATCGGAATCTATAACTAGTGTCACAGGAATGGTTTTAAACATAGACAGTAAGAAGAGTCAGTCTTCTTATACTTAAGTCAGCATTGTGCCTTTTGTATTTAATTACGATGCAATTTCTGTGTTTCATCGTCAAAAAGAAGGTCCAAGGGATACAGTAGCCCTGAATTGAAGCATCGGAATCTATAAGTAGTGTCACAGGAATGGTTCAAATCATAAACATTAAGAAGAGTCAGTTTTCTTGTACTTAAGTCGGCATTGTGCCTTTTGTATTTAATTCCGATGCAATTTCTGTGTTTCATCGTCAATAGGAAGGTCAGAGATATACAGTAAACCTGGAGTGAAGCATCGGATTCTATAACTAGTGTCACAGGAATGGTCAAGACATAGACAGTCGGAAGAACTAGTCTTCTTGTATTTAAGTCGGCATTGTGCCTTTTGAATTTAATTCGGATGCAATTTCTGTGTTTCATCGTCAATAGGAAAGTCAGAGGGATACAATAAACCTGAAGTGACTCATCGGAATCTATAACTAGTGTCACAGGAATGGTTCAAAACATAGACATTAAGAGGTGTCAGTCTTCTTGTACTTAAGTCGGCATTGTGCCTTTTCTATTTAAATCTGATGCAATTTCTGTGTTTCATCGTCAATAAGAAGGTCAAAGGGATACAGTAAACTTGGAGTGAAGCACCGGAATCTATAACTAGTGTCACAGGACTGGTTCAAAACATAGACTGTAAGAAGCATCAGTCTTCTTGTACTTAACTCGGCATTGTGCCTTTTCTATTTAATTCCGATGCAATATCTGTGTTTCATCGTCAATTACAAGGTCAGAAGGATACAGTAATCCTGAAGTGAAACATCGGAATCTATAACTAGTGTCACAGGCATGGAAAAAAAAATTGTCAGTAAGAAGAGTCAGTCTTCTTGTACTAAAGTCGGCATTGTGGCTTTTGTATTGAATTCTGATGCAATATCTGTGTTTCATCGTCAATAAGAAGGTCCAAGGGATACTGTAAACCTGAAATGAAGCATCGGAGTCTTTAACTAGTGGCAGAGGAATGGTTCAAAACATAGTCAGTTAGAAGCGTCAGTCTTCTTGTACTGAAGTCGGCATTGTGCCTTTTCTATTTAATTCTGATGCAATTCCTGTGTTTCATCGTCAATAAGAAGGCCCAAGGGAATCAGTTAACCTATAGTGAAGCACCGGAATCTATAACTAGTGTCACAGGAATGGTTCAAAACATGGACTGTTAGAAGAGTCAGTCTTCTTGTACTTTAGTCAGCATTGTGCCTTTTGTATTTAATTCCGATGCAATTTCTGTGTTTCATCGTCAATAAGAAGGTCCAAGGGATACAGTAAACCTGACGTCAAGCATCTGAATCTATAACTAGAGTCACAGGAATGGTTCAAAACATAGACAGTAAGAAGAGTCAGTCTTCTTGAGCTAAAGTCGGCATTGTGCCTTTTGTATTTAATTCCAATGCAATTTCTGTGTTTCATAGTCAATAAGAAGGTCCAAGGGATACAGTAAACCTGGAGTGAAACATCGGAATCTATAACTAGTGTCACAAGAATGGTTCAAAACATTGTCAGTAAGAAGAGTCAGTCTTTTTGTAGTTATGTCGGCATTGTGCCTTTTGTATTTAATTCCGATGCAATTTCTGTGTTTCATCGTCAATAAGAAGTTTAGAGGGATACAGTAGACCTGGAGTGAAGCATCGGAATCTATAACTAGTGTCACAGGAATTGTCAAGACATAGACAGTAGGAAGAGTCAGTCTTCTTGTACTTAAGTCGGCATTGTGCCTTTTGAATTTAATTCGGATAAAACATCTGTGTTTCATCGTCAATAGGAAGGTCAGAGGGATACATAAAACCTGAAGTGACTCATCGGAATCTATAACTAGTGTCACAGGAATGCTTCAAAACATAGACAGTAAGAAGTGTCAGTCTTCTTGTACTTAAGTCGGCATTGTGCTTTTTGTATTGAATTCCGATTCAATTTCTGTGTTTCATCGTCAACAAGAAGGTCCAAGGGATACAGTATACCTGAAGTGAAGCATCGGAATCTATAACTAGTGTCACAGGAATGGTTCAAACATAGAAAGTAAGAAGAGTCAGTCTTCTTGTACTTAAGTCGGCATTGTGCCTTTTGTATTTCATTCCGATGCAATTTCTGTATTTCATCGTCAATAAGAAGGTCCAAGGGATACAGTAAACCTGGAGTGAAGCATCGGAATCTATAACTAGTGTCAATGGAATGGTTCAAATCATAGACAGTAAGAAGAGTCAGTCTTCTTGTACTTAAGTCGGCATTGTGCCTTTTGTATTTAATTCCGATGCAATTTCTGTGTTTCATCGTCAATAAGAACGTCAGAGGGATACAGTAAACCTGAAGTGAAGCATTGGAATCTATAACTAGTGTCACAGGAATGGTTCAAACTTAGTCAGTAGGAAGAGTCAGTCTTCTTGTCCTTAAGTTGGCATTGTGAATTTCGTATATAATTCCGATGCAATTTCTGTGTTTCATCGTAAATAAGAAGGTCCAAGGGATACAGTAAACCTGGAGTGAAGCATCGGAATCTATAGCTAGAATCGCAGGAATGGTTCAAAACATAGACAGTAAGAAGAGTCAGTCTTCTTGTACTTAAGTCGGCATCGTGCCTTTTGTATTTAATTCCGATGCAATTTCTGTGTTTCATCGTCAATAAGAGGGTCAGAGGAATACAGTAAACCAGAGGTGAAGCATCGGAATCTACAGCTAGTGTCACAGGAATGGTTTAAAACATAGACAGCTGGAAGAGTCAGTCTTCTTGTACTTAAGTCGGCATTGTGTCTTTGTATTTAATTCCGGTGCAATATCTGTGTTTCATCGTCAATAAGAAGGTCCAAGGGATACAGTAAACCTGAAGTGAGGCATCGGAATCCACAACTAGTGTCACAGGAATGGTTCAAAACATAAACAGTAAGAAGATTCAGACTTCTTGTACTTAAGTCGGCATTTTGCCTTTTGTATTTAATTCCGATGCAATTTCTGTGTTTCATCGTCAATAAATAGGTCCGAGGGATACAGTAAACCTGGTGTGAAGCATCGAAATCTATAACTAGTGTCACAGGAATGGTTTTGAACATAGACAGTAAGAAGAGTCAGTCTTCTTGTACTTAAGTCGGCATTGTGCCTTTTCTATTTAATTCCGATGCAATTTCTGTGTTTCATCGTCAATAAGAAGGTCCAAGGGATACAGTAGACCTGAATTGAAGCATCGGAATCTATAACTAGTGTCACAGGAATGGTTCAAAACATAGACAGTAAGAAGAGTCAGTCTTGTTGTACTTAAGTCGGCATTGTGCCTTTTGTATTTAATTCCGATGCAATTTCTGTGTTTCATCGTCAATAAAAAGGTCAGAGGGATACAGTAAACCTGAAGTGAAGCATCGGAATCTATAACTAGGGTCACAGGAATGGTTCAAAACATAGACAGTAAGAAGAGTCAGTCTTCTTGAACTGAAGTCGGCATTGTGCCTTTTGTATTTAACTCCGATGCAATTTACATGTTTCATCGTCAATAAGACGGTCCAAGGGATACAGTAATCCTGGAGTGAAGCATCGGAATCTATACCTAGTGTCACAAGAATGGTTCAAAACATAGTCAGTAAGAAGAGTCAGTCTTCTTGTAGCTAAGTCGGCATTGTGCCTTTTGTATTTAATTCCAAGGCATTTTCTGTGTTACATCGTCAATAAGAAGGTCAGAGGGATACAGTAAACCTGAAGTGAAGCATCGGAATCTATAACTAGTGTCACAGGAATGATCAAAACATACACAGTAGGAAGAGTCATTCTTCTTGTACTTAAGTCGGCATTGTGCCTTTTGTATTTAATTCGGATGCAATTTCTGTGTTTCATCGTCAATAGGAAGGTCAGAGGGATACAGTAAAACTGGAGTGAAGCATCGGAATCTATAACTAGTGTCACAGGAATGGTTTTAAACAAAGCCAGTAAGAAGAGTCAGTCTTTTTGTACTTGAGTAGGCATTGTGCCATTTGTATTTAATTCCGATGCAATTTCTATGTTTCATCGTCAATAAGAAGGTCCGAGGGATACAGTAAACCTGGAGTGAAGCATCGGAATCTATAACTAGTGTCACAGGAATGGTTTAAACATAGACAGTAAGAAGAGTCAGTCTTCTTATACTTAAGTCAGCATTGTGCCTTTTGTATTTAATTACGATGCAATTTCTGTGTTTCATCGTCAATAAGAAGGTCCAAGGGATACAGTAGCCCTGAATTGAAGCATCGGAATCTATAAGTAGTGTCACAGGAATGGTTCAAATCATAAACATTAAGAAGAGTCAGTTTTCTTGTACTTAAGTCGGCATTGGGCCTTTTGTATTTAATTCCGATGCAATTTCTGTGTTTCATCGTCAATAGGAAGGTCAGAGATATACAGTAAACCTGGAGTGAAGCATCGGATTCTATAACTAGTGTCACAGGAATGGTCAAGACATAGACAGTCGGAAGAACTAGTCTTCTTGTATTTAAGTCGGCATTGTGCCTTTTGAATTTAATTCGGATGCAATTTCTGTGTTTCATCGTCAATAGGAAAGTCAGAGGGATACAATAAACCTGAAGTGACTCATCGGAATCTATAACTAGTGTCACAGGAATGGTTCAAAACATAGACATTAAGAGGTGTCAGTCTTCTTGTACTTAAGTCGGCATTGTGCCTTTTCTATTTAAATCTGATGCAATTTCTGTGTTTCATCGTCAATAAGAAGGTCAAAGGAATACAGTAAACTTGGAGTGAAGCACCGGAATCTATAACTAGTGTCACAGGACTGGTTCAAAACATAGACTGTAAGAAGAATCAGTCTTCTTGTACTTAACTCGGCATTGTGCCTTTTCTATTTAATTCCGATGCAATATCTGTGTTTCATCGTCAATTAGAAGGTCAGAAGGATACAGTAATCCTGAAGTGAAACATCGGAATCTATAACTAGTGTCACAGGCATGGAAAAAAAAATTGTCAGTAAGAAGAGTCAGTCTTCTTGTACTAAAGTCGGCATTGTGGCTTTTGTATTGAATTCTGATGCAATATCTGTGTTTCATCGTCAATAAGAAGGTCCAAGGGATACTGTAAACCTGAAATGAAGCATCGGAGTCTTTAACTAGTGGCAGAGGAATGGTTCAAAACATAGTCAGTTAGAAGCGTCAGTCTTCTTGTACTGAAGTCGGCATTGTGCATTTTCTATTTAATTCTGATGCAATTCCTGTGTTTCATCGTCAATAAGAAGGCCCAAGGGAATCAGTTAACCTATAGTGAAGCACCGGAATCTATAACTAGTGTCACAGGAATGGTTCAAAACATGGACTGTTAGAAGAGTCAGTCTTCTTGTACTTTAGTCAGCATTGTGCCTTTTGTATTTAATTCCGATGCAATTTCTGTGTTTCATCGTCAATAAGAAGGTCCAAGGGATACAGTAAACCTGACGTCAAGCATCTGAATCTATAACTAGAGTCACAGGAATGGTTCAAAACATAGACAGTAAGAAGAGTCAGTCTTCTTGAGCTAAAGTCGGCATTGTGCCTTTTGTATTTAATTCCAATGCAATTTCTGTGTTTCATAGTCAATAAGAAGGTCCAAGGGATACAGTAAACCTGGAGTGAAACATCGGAATCTATAACTAGTGTCACAAGAATGGTTCAAAACATTGTCAGTAAGAAGAGTCAGTCTTTTTGTAGTTATGTCGGCATTGTGCCTTTTGTATTTAATTCCGATGCAATTTCTGTGTTTCATCGTCAATAAGAACTTTAGAGGGATACAGTAGACCTGGAGTGAAGCATCGGAATCTATAACTAGTGTCACAGGAATTGTCAAGACATAGACAGTAGGAAGAGTCAGTCTTCTTGTACTTAAGTCGGCATTGTGCCTTTTGAATTTAATTCGGATAAAACATCTGTGTTTCATCGTCAATAGGAAGGTCAGAGGGATACATAAAACCTGAAGTGACTCATCGGAATCTATAACTAGTGTCACAGGAATGCTTCAAAACATAGACAGTAAGAAGTGTCAGTCTTCTTGTACTTAAGTCGGCATTGTGCTTTTTGTATTGAATTCCGATTCAATTTCTGTGTTTCATCGTCAACAAGAAGGTCCAAGGGATACAGTATACCTGAAGTGAAGCATCGGAATCTATAACTAGTGTCACAGGAATGGTTCAAACATAGAAAGTAAGAAGAGTCAGTCTTCTTGTACTTAAGTCGGCATTGTGCCTTTTGTATTTCATTCCGATGCAATTTCTGTGTTTCATCGTCAATAAGAAGGTCCAAGGGATACAGTAAACCTGGAGTGAAGCATCGGAATCTATAACTAGTGTCAATGGAATGGTTCAAATCATAGACAGTAAGAAGAGTCAGTCTTCTTGTACTTAAGTCGGCATTGTGCCTTTTGTATTTAATTCCGATGCAATTTCTGTGTTTCATCGTCAATAAGAACGTCAGAGGGATACAGTAAACCTGAAGTGAAGCATTGGAATCTATAACTAGTGTCACAGGAATGGTTCAAACTTAGTCAGTAGGAAGAGTCAGTCTTCTTGTCCTTAAGTTGGCATTGTGAATTTCGTATATAATTCCGATGCAATTTCTGTGTTTCATCGTAAATAAGAAGGTCCAAGGGATACAGTAAACCTGGAGTGAAGCATCGGAATCTATAGCTAGAATCGCAGGAATGGTTCAAAACATAGACAGTAAGAAGAGTCAGTCTTCTTGTACTTAAGTCGGCATCGTGCCTTTTGTATTTAATTCCGATGCAATTTCTGTGTTTCATCGTCAATACGAAGGTCCATGGGATACAGTAAACCTGAAGTGAAGCATCGGAAACTATAACTAGTGTCTCAGGAATGGTTCAAAACAAAGTCAGTAAGAAGAGTCAGTCTTCTTGTCCTTATGTCGGCATTGTGCCTTTTGTATTTAATTCCGTTGCAAATTCTGTGTTTCATCGTCAATAAGAAGGTCCAAGGGATACAGTAAACCTGGAGTGTAGCATCGGAATCTATAACTAGTGTCACAGGGATGGTTCAAAGCATAGACAGTAAGAAGAGTCAGTCTTCGTGTACTTAAGTCGACATTTTGAGTTTTGTATTTAATTCCGATGCAATTTCTGTGTTTCATCGTCAATAAGAAGGTCCAAGGGATACAGTAAACCAGAAGTGAAGCATCGGAATCTATAACTAGTGTCACAGGAATGGTTCAAAACATAGACAGTAAGAAGAGTCAGTCTTCGTGTACTTAAGTCGACATTTTGAGTTTTGTATTTAATTCCGATGCAATTTCTGTGTTTCATCGTCAATAAGAAGGTCCAAGGGATACAGTAAACCAGAAGTGAAGCATCGGAATCTATAACTAGTGTCACAGGAATGGTTCAAAACATAGTCAGTAAGAAGAGTCAGTCTTCTTGTACTTATGTCGGCATTGTGCCTTTTCTATTTAATTCCAATGCTATTTCTGTGTTTCATCGTCAATACGATGGTCCAAGGGATACAGTAAACCTGAAGTGAATCATCGGAATCTATAACTAGTGTCACAGGAATGGTTCAAAAAATAGTCAGTAGGAAGAGTCGGTCTTCATGTACTTAAGCCGGCATTGTGCATTTGTATTTAATTCCGATGCAACTTCTGTGTTTCATCGTCAATAAGAAGGTCCAAGGGATACAGTAAACCAGAAGTGAAGCATCAGGATCTATAACTAGTGTCACAGGAATGGTTCGAAACATAGACAGTAAGAAAAGTCAGTCGTCTTGTATTTAACTCGGCATTGTTCATTTTCTATTTAATTCCGATGCAATTTCTGTGTTTCATCGTCAATACGATGGTCCAAGGGATACAGTAAACCTGAAGTGAAGCATCGGAATCTATAACTAGTGTCACAGGAATGGTTCAAAACATAGTCAGTAGGAAGAGTCGGTCTTCATGTACTTAAGCCGGCATTGTGCATTTGTATTTAATTCCGATGCAATTTCTGTGTTTCATCGGCAATAAGGTCAGAGAGATACAGTAAACCTCAAGTGAAGCATCGGAATCAATAACTAGTGTCACAGGAATGTTTCAAAGCATAGTCAGTAAGAAGTGTCAGTCTTCTTGTTCTTAAGTCGGCATTGTGCCATTTCTATTTAATTCCGATGCTATTTCTGTGTTTCATCGTCAATAAGAAGGTCCAAGGGAGACAGTAAACCTGGAGTGAAGCATCGGAATCCATAACTAGTGTCACAGGAATGGTTCAAATCATAGTCAGTAAGAACAGTCAGTCTTCTTGTACTTAAGTCGGCATTGTGCCTTTTGTGTTTAATTCCGATGCAATTTCTGTGTTTCATCGTCAATAAAAAGGTCCAAGGTATACAGTAAACCTGGAGTGTAGCATCGGAATCTATAACTAGTGTCACAGGAATGGTTCAAAACACAGACAGTAAGAAGAGTCAGTCTTCTTGTACTTAAGTCGGCATTGTGCCTTTTGTATTTAATTCGGATGCAACTTCTGTGTTTCATCGTCAATAGGAAGGTCAGAGGGATACAGTAAACCTGGAGTGAAGCATCGGAATCTATAACTAGTGTCACAGGAATGGTTTTAAACATAGACAATAAGAAGAGTCAGTCTTCTTGTACTTAAGTCGGCATTGTGCCTTTTGTATTTAATTCCGATGCAATTTCTGTGTTTCATCGTCAATAAGAAGGTCCAAGGGATACAGTAGCCCTGAATTGAAGCATCGGAATCTATAACTAGTGTCACAGGAATGGTTCAAAACATAAACAGTAAGAAGAGTCAGTTTTCTTGTACTTAAGTCGGCATTGTGCATTTTGTATTTAATTCCGATGCAATTTCTGTGTTTCATCGTCAATAGGAAGGTCAGAGGGATACAGTAAACCTGGAGTGAAGCATCGGAATCTATAACTAGTGTCACAGGAATGTTCAAGACATAGACAGTACGAAGAACTAGTCCTCTTGTACTTAAGTCGGCATTGTGCCTTTTGAATTTAATTTGGATGCAATTTCTGTGTTTCATCGTCAATAGGAAGGTCAGAGGGATACAATAAACCTGAAGTGACTCATCGGAATCTATAACTATTGTCACAGGAATGGTTCAAAACATAGACAGTAAGAGGTGTCAGTCTTCTTGTACTTAAGTCGGCATTGTGCCTTTTCTATTTAAATCTGATGCAATTTCTGTGTTTCATCGTCAATAAGAAGGTCCAAGGGATACAGTAAACTTGGAGTGAAGCACCGGAATCTATAACTAGTGTCACAGGACTGGTTCAAAACATAGACTGTAAGAAGAATCAGTCTTCTTGTACTTTAGTCGGTATTGTGCGTTTTGTATTTAATTCCGATGCAATTTCTGTGTTTCATCGTCAATTAGAAGGTCAGAGGGATACAGTAATCCTGAAGTGAAACATTGGAATCTATAACTAGTGTCACAGGCATGGAAAAAAAAATAGTCAGTAAGAAGAGTCAGTCTTCTTGTATTTAAGTCGGCATTGTGGCTTTTGTATTGAATTCTGATGCAATTTCTGTGTTTCATCGTCAATAAGAAGGTCCACGGGATACAGTATACCTGAAGTGAAGCATCTGAATCTATAACTAGTGTCACAGGAATGGTTCAAAACATAGACAGTAGCAAGAGTCAGTCCTCTTGTACTTACGTCGGCAGTGTGCTTTTGTATTTAATTCCGATGCAATTTCTGTGTTTCATCGTCAATAGGAAAGTCAGAGGGATACAATAAACCTGAAGTGACTCATCGGAATCTATAACTAGTGTCACAGGAATGGTTCAAAACATAGACATTAAGAGGTGTCAGTCTTCTTGTACTTAAGTCGGCATTGTGCCTTTTCTATTTAAATCTGATGCAATTTCTGTGTTTCATCGTCAATAAGAAGGTCAAAGGAATACAGTAAACTTGGAGTGAAGCACCGGAATCTATAACTAGTGTCACAGGACTGGTTCAAAACATAGACTGTAAGAAGAATCAGTCTTCTTGTACTTAACTCGGCATTGTGCCTTTTCTATTTAATTCCGATGCAATATCTGTGTTTCATCGTCAATTAGAAGGTCAGAAGGATACAGTAATCCTGAAGTGAAACATCGGAATCTATAACTAGTGTCACAGGCATGGAAAAAAAAATTGTCAGTAAGAAGAGTCAGTCTTCTTGTACTAAAGTCGGCATTGTGGCTTTTGTATTGAATTCTGATGCAATATCTGTGTTTCATCGTCAATAAGAAGGTCCAAGGGATACTGTAAACCTGAAATGAAGCATCGGAGTCTTTAACTAGTGGCAGAGGAATGGTTCAAAACATAGTCAGTTAGAAGCGTCAGTCTTCTTGTACTGAAGTCGGCATTGTGCCTTTTCTATTTAATTCTGATGCAATTCCTGTGTTTCATCGTCAATAAGAAGGCCCAAGGGAATCAGTTAACCTATAGTGAAGCACCGGAATCTATAACTAGTGTCACAGGAATGGTTCAAAACATGGACTGTTAGAAGAGTCAGTCTTCTTGTACTTTAGTCAGCATTGTGCCTTTTGTATTTAATTCCGATGCAATTTCTGTGTTTCATCGTCAATAAGAAGGTCCAAGGGATACAGTAAACCTGACGTCAAGCATCTGAATCTATAACTAGAGTCACAGGAATGGTTCAAAACATAGACAGTAAGAAGAGTCAGTCTTCTTGAGCTAAAGTCGGCATTGTGCCTTTTGTATTTAATTCCAATGCAATTTCTGTGTTTCATAGTCAATAAGAAGGTCCAAGGGATACAGTAAACCTGGAGTGAAACATCGGAATCTATAACTAGTGTCACAAGAATGGTTCAAAACATTGTCAGTAAGAAGAGTCAGTCTTTTTGTAGTTATGTCGGCATTGTGCCTTTTGTATTTAATTCCGATGCAATTTCTGTGTTTCATCGTCAATAAGAACTTTAGAGGGATACAGTAGACCTGGAGTGAAGCATCGGAATCTATAACTAGTGTCACAGGAATTGTCAAGACATAGACAGTAGGAAGAGTCAGTCTTCTTGTACTTAAGTCGGCATTGTGCCTTTTGAATTTAATTCGGATAAAACATCTGTGTTTCATCGTCAATAGGAAGGTCAGAGGGATACATAAAACCTGAAGTGACTCATCGGAATCTATAACTAGTGTCACAGGAATGCTTCAAAACATAGACAGTAAGAAGTGTCAGTCTTCTTGTACTTAAGTCGGCATTGTGCTTTTTGTATTGAATTCCGATTCAATTTCTGTGTTTCATCGTCAACAAGAAGGTCCAAGGGATACAGTATACCTGAAGTGAAGCATCGGAATCTATAACTAGTGTCACAGGAATGGTTCAAACATAGAAAGTAAGAAGAGTCAGTCTTCTTGTACTTAAGTCGGCATTGTGCCTTTTGTATTTCATTCCGATGCAATTTCTGTGTTTCATCGTCAATAAGAAGGTCCAAGGGATACAGTAAACCTGGAGTGAAGCATCGGAATCTATAACTAGTGTCAATGGAATGGTTCAAATCATAGACAGTAAGAAGAGTCAGTCTTCTTGTACTTAAGTCGGCATTGTGCCTTTTGTATTTAATTCCGATGCAATTTCTGTGTTTCATCGTCAATAAGAACGTCAGAGGGATACAGTAAACCTGAAGTGAAGCATTGGAATCTATAACTAGTGTCACAGGAATGGTTCAAACTTAGTCAGTAGGAAGAGTCAGTCTTCTTGTCCTTAAGTTGGCATTGTGAATTTCGTATATAATTCCGATGCAATTTCTGTGTTTCATCGTAAATAAGAAGGTCCAAGGGATACAGTAAACCTGGAGTGAAGCATCGGAATCTATAGCTAGAATCGCAGGAATGGTTCAAAACATAGACAGTAAGAAGAGTCAGTCTTCTTGTACTTAAGTCGGCATCGTGCCTTTTGTATTTAATTCCGATGCAATTTCTGTGTTTCATCGTCAATACGAAGGTCCATGGGATACAGTAAACCTGAAGTGAAGCATCGGAAACTATAACTAGTGTCTCAGGAATGGTTCAAAACAAAGTCAGTAAGAAGAGTCAGTCTTCTTGTCCTTATGTCGGCATTGTGCCTTTTGTATTTAATTCCGTTGCAAATTCTGTGTTTCATCGTCAATAAGAAGGTCCAAGGGATACAGTAAACCTGGAGTGTAGCATCGGAATCTATAACTAGTGTCACAGGGATGGTTCAAAGCATAGACAGTAAGAAGAGTCAGTCTTCGTGTACTTAAGTCGACATTTTGAGTTTTGTATTTAATTCCGATGCAATTTCTGTGTTTCATCGTCAATAAGAAGGTCCAAGGGATACAGTAAACCAGAAGTGAAGCATCGGAATCTATAACTAGTGTCACAGGAATGGTTCAAAACATAGACAGTAAGAAGAGTCAGTCTTCGTGTACTTAAGTCGACATTTTGAGTTTTGTATTTAATTCCGATGCAATTTCTGTGTTTCATCGTCAATAAGAAGGTCCAAGGGATACAGTAAACCAGAAGTGAAGCATCGGAATCTATAACTAGTGTCACAGGAATGGTTCAAAACATAGTCAGTAAGAAGAGTCAGTCTTCTTGTACTTATGTCGGCATTGTGCCTTTTCTATTTAATTCCAATGCTATTTCTGTGTTTCATCGTCAATACGATGGTCCAAGGGATACAGTAAACCTGAAGTGAATCATCGGAATCTATAACTAGTGTCACAGGAATGGTTCAAAAAATAGTCAGTAGGAAGAGTCGGTCTTCATGTACTTAAGCCGGCATTGTGCATTTGTATTTAATTCCGATGCAACTTCTGTGTTTCATCGTCAATAAGAAGGTCCAAGGGATACAGTAAACCAGAAGTGAAGCATCAGGATCTATAACTAGTGTCACAGGAATGGTTCGAAACATAGACAGTAAGAAAAGTCAGTCGTCTTGTATTTAACTCGGCATTGTTCATTTTCTATTTAATTCCGATGCAATTTCTGTGTTTCATCGTCAATACGATGGTCCAAGGGATACAGTAAACCTGAAGTGAAGCATCGGAATCTATAACTAGTGTCACAGGAATGGTTCAAAACATAGTCAGTAGGAAGAGTCGGTCTTCATGTACTTAAGCCGGCATTGTGCATTTGTATTTAATTCCGATGCAATTTCTGTGTTTCATCGGCAATAAGGTCAGAGAGATACAGTAAACCTCAAGTGAAGCATCGGAATCAATAACTAGTGTCACAGGAATGTTTCAAAGCATAGTCAGTAAGAAGTGTCAGTCTTCTTGTTCTTAAGTCGGCATTGTGCCATTTCTATTTAATTCCGATGCTATTTCTGTGTTTCATCGTCAATAAGAAGGTCCAAGGGAGACAGTAAACCTGGAGTGAAGCATCGGAATCCATAACTAGTGTCACAGGAATGGTTCAAATCATAGTCAGTAAGAACAGTCAGTCTTCTTGTACTTAAGTCGGCATTGTGCCTTTTGTGTTTAATTCCGATGCAATTTCTGTGTTTCATCGTCAATAAAAAGGTCCAAGGTATACAGTAAACCTGGAGTGTAGCATCGGAATCTATAACTAGTGTCACAGGAATGGTTCAAAACACAGACAGTAAGAAGAGTCAGTCTTCTTGTACTTAAGTCGGCATTGTGCCTTTTGTATTTAATTCGGATGCAACTTCTGTGTTTCATCGTCAATAGGAAGGTCAGAGGGATACAGTAAACCTGGAGTGAAGCATCGGAATCTATAACTAGTGTCACAGGAATGGTTTTAAACATAGACAATAAGAAGAGTCAGTCTTCTTGTACTTAAGTCGGCATTGTGCCTTTTGTATTTAATTCCGATGCAATTTCTGTGTTTCATCGTCAATAAGAAGGTCCAAGGGATACAGTAGCCCTGAATTGAAGCATCGGAATCTATAACTAGTGTCACAGGAATGGTTCAAAACATAAACAGTAAGAAGAGTCAGTTTTCTTGTACTTAAGTCGGCATTGTGCATTTTGTATTTAATTCCGATGCAATTTCTGTGTTTCATCGTCAATAGGAAGGTCAGAGGGATACAGTAAACCTGGAGTGAAGCATCGGAATCTATAACTAGTGTCACAGGAATGTTCAAGACATAGACAGTACGAAGAACTAGTCCTCTTGTACTTAAGTCGGCATTGTGCCTTTTGAATTTAATTTGGATGCAATTTCTGTGTTTCATCGTCAATAGGAAGGTCAGAGGGATACAATAAACCTGAAGTGACTCATCGGAATCTATAACTATTGTCACAGGAATGGTTCAAAACATAGACAGTAAGAGGTGTCAGTCTTCTTGTACTTAAGTCGGCATTGTGCCTTTTCTATTTAAATCTGATGCAATTTCTGTGTTTCATCGTCAATAAGAAGGTCCAAGGGATACAGTAAACTTGGAGTGAAGCACCGGAATCTATAACTAGTGTCACAGGACTGGTTCAAAACATAGACTGTAAGAAGAATCAGTCTTCTTGTACTTTAGTCGGTATTGTGCGTTTTGTATTTAATTCCGATGCAATTTCTGTGTTTCATCGTCAATTAGAAGGTCAGAGGGATACAGTAATCCTGAAGTGAAACATTGGAATCTATAACTAGTGTCACAGGCATGGAAAAAAAAATAGTCAGTAAGAAGAGTCAGTCTTCTTGTATTTAAGTCGGCATTGTGGCTTTTGTATTGAATTCTGATGCAATTTCTGTGTTTCATCGTCAATAAGAAGGTCCACGGGATACAGTATACCTGAAGTGAAGCATCTGAATCTATAACTAGTGTCACAGGAATGGTTCAAAACATAGACAGTAGCAAGAGTCAGTCCTCTTGTACTTACGTCGGCAGTGTGCTTTTGTATTTAATTCCGATGCAATTTCTGTGTTTCATCGTCAATAAGACGGTCAGAGGAATACAGTAAACCAGAAGTAAAGCATCGGAATCTACAGCTAGTGTCACAGGAATGGTTTAAAACATAGACAGTTGGAAGAGTCAGTCTTCTTGTACTTAAGTCGGCATTGTGTCTTTGTATTTAATTCCGATGCAATATCTGTGTTTCATCGTCAATAAAAAGGTCCAAGGGATACAGTAAACCTGAAGTGAGGCATCATAATCCACAACTAGTGTCACAGGAATGGTTCAAAACATAAACAGTAAGAAGATTCAGTCTTCTTGTACTTAAGTCGGCATTTTGCCTTTTGTATTTAATTCCGATGCAATTTCTGTGTTTCATCGTCAATAAGAAGGTCCGAGGGATACAGTAAACCTGGTGTGAAGCATCGAAATCTATAACTAGTGTCACAGGAATGGTTTTAAACTTAGACACTAAGAAGAGTCAGTCTTCTTGTAGTTAAGTCGGCATTGTGCCTTTTGTATTTAATTCCAATGCATTTTCTGTGTTACATCGTCAATAAGAAGGTCAGAGGGATACAGTAAACCTAAAGTGAAGCATCGGAATCTATAACTAGTGTCACAGGAATGGTTTTAAACAAAGCCAGTAAGAAGAGTCAGTCTTTTTGTACTTAAGTAGGCATTGTGCCATTTGTATTTAATCCGATGCAATTTCTATGTTTCATCGTCAATAAGAAGGTCCGGGGGATACAGTAAACCTGGAGTGAAGCATCGGAAACTATAACTAGTGTCACAGGAATGGTTTTAAACATAGACAGTAAGAAGTGTCAGTCTTCTTGCACTTAAGTCGGCATTGTGCCTTTTCTATTTTATTCCGATGCATTATCTGTGTTTCATCGTCAATAAGAAGATCCAAGGGATACAGTTAGCCTGAAGTAAAGCATCGGAATCTATAACTAGTGTCACAGGAATGGTTCAAAGCATAGACAGTAAGAGGTGTTAGTCTTCTTGTACTTAAATCGGCATTGTGCCTTTTCTATTTAAATCTGATGCAATTTCTGTGTTTCATCGTCAATAAGAAGGTCCAAGGGATACAGTAAACTTGGAGTGAAGCACCGGAATCTATAACTAGTGTCACAGGACTGGTTCAAAACATAGACTGTAAGAAGAATCAGTCTTCTTGTACTTAAGTCGGCATTGTGCCTTTTCTATTTAATTCCGATGCAATGTCTGTGTTTCATCGTCAATTAGAAGGTCAGAGGGATACAGTAATCCTGAAGTGAAACATCGGAATCTATAACTAGTGTCACAGGCATGGAAAAAAAAAATTGTCAGTAAGAAGAGTCAGTCTTCTTGTACTTACGTCGGCAGTGTGCCTGTTGTATTTAATTCCGATGCAATTTCTGTGTTTCATCGTCAATAAGACCGTCAGAGGAATACAGTAAACCAGAAGTGAAGCATCGGAATCTATAGCTAGTGTCACAGGAATGGTTTAAAACATAAACAGTAAGAAGATTCAGTCTTCTTGTACTTAAGTCGGCATTGTGCCTTTTCTAAATAATTCCGATGCAATATCTGTGTTTCATCGTCAATAAGAAGGTCCAAGGGATACAGTAAACCTGAAATGAAGCATCGGAGTCTTTAACTAGTGGCAGAGGAATGGATCAAAACGTAGTCAGTATGAAGCGTCAGTCTTCTTGTACTGAAGTCGGCATTGTGGCTTTTCTATTTAATTCTGATGCAATTCCTGTGTTTCATCGTCAATAAGAAGGTCCAAGGGATACAGTAAACCTGGAGTGAAACATCGGAATCTATAACTAGTGTCACAAGAATGGTTCAAAACATTGTCAGTAAGAAGAGTCAGTCTTTTTGTAGTTATGTCGGCATTGTGCCTTTTGTATTTAATTCCGATGCAATTTCTGTGTTTCATCGTCAATAAGAAGGTCAGAGGGATACAGTAAACCTGGAGTGAAGCATCGGAATCTATAACTAGTGTCACAGGAATTGTCAAGACATAGACAGTAGGAAGAGTCAGTCTTCTTGTACTTAAGTCGGCATTGTGCCTTTTGAATTTAATTCGGATAAAACATCTGTGTTTCATCGTCAATAGGAAGGTCAGAGGGATACAATAAACCTGAAGTGACTCATCGGAATCTATAACTAGTGTCACAGGAATGGTTCAAAACATAGACAGTAAGAAGTGTCAGTCTTCTTGTACTTAAGTCGGCATTGTGCTTTTTGTATTGAATTCCGATTCAATTTCTGTGTTTCATCGTCAACAAGAAGGTCCAAGGGATACAGTATACCTGAAGTGAAGCATCGGAATCTATAACTAGTGTCACAGGAATGGTTCAAACATAGAAAGTAAGAAGAGTCAGTCTTCTTGTACTTAAGTCGGCATTGTGCCTTTTGTATTTAATTCCGATGCAATTTCTGTGTTTCATCGTCAATAAGAACGTCAGAGGGATACAGTAAACCTGAAGTGAAGCATTGGAATCTATAACTAGTGTCACAGGAATGTTTCAAACTTAGTCAGTAGGAAGAGTCAGTCTTCTTGTCCTTAAGTTGGCATTGTTAATTTCGTATTTAATTCCGATGCAATTTCTGTGTTTCATCGTAAATAAGAAGGTCCAAGGGATACAGTAAACCTGGAGTGAAGCATCGGAATCTATAGCTAGAATCGCAGGAATGGTTCAAAACATAGACAGTAAGAAGAGTCAGTCTTCTTGTACTTAAGTCGGCATTGTGCCTTTTGTATTTCATTCCGATGCAATTTCTGTGTTTCATCGTCAATAAGAAGGTCCAAGGGATACAGTAAACCTGGAGTGAAGCATCGGAATCTATAACTAGTGTCAATGGAGTGGTTCAAATCATGGACAGTAAGAAGAGTCAGTCTTCTTGTACTTAAGTCGGCATTGTGCCTTTTGTATTTCATTCCGATGCAATTTCTGTGTTTCATCGTCAATAAGAAGGTCCAAGGGATACAGTAAACCTGACGTCAAGCATCTGAATCCATAACTAGAGTCACAGGAATGGTTCAAAACATAGACAGTAAGAAGTGTCAGTCTTCTTGAGCTAAAGTCGGCATTGTGCCTTTTGTATTTAATTCCAATGCAATATCTGTGTTTCATAGTCAATAAGAAGGTCCAAGGGATACAGTAAACCTGGAGTGAAACATCGGAATCTATAACTAGTGTCACAAGAATGGTTCAAAACATTGTCAGTAAGAAGAGTCAGTCTTTTTGTAGTTATGTCGGCATTGTGCCTTTTGTATTTAATTCCGATGCAATTTCTGTGTTTCATCGTCAATAAGAGGGTCAGAGGGATACAGTAAACCTGGAGTGAAGCATCGGAATCTATAACTAGTGTCACAGGAATTGTCAAGACATAGACAGTAGGAAGAGTCAGTCTTCTTGTACTTAAGTCGGCATTCTGCCTTTTGAATTTAATTCGGATAAAACATCTGTGTTTCATCGTCAATAGGAAGGTCAGAGGGATACAATAAACCTGAAGTGACTCATCGGAATCTATAACTAGTGTCACAGGAATGGTTCAAAACATAGACAGTAAGAAGTGCCAGTCTTCTTGTACTTAAGTCGGCATTGTGCTTTTTGTATTGAATTCCGATTCAATTTCTGTGTTTCATCGTCAACAAGAAGGTCCAAGGGATACAGTATACCTGAAGTGAAGCATCAGAATCTATAATTAGTGTTACAGGAATGGTTCAAACATAGAAAGTAAGAAGAGTCAGTCTTCTTGTACTTGAGTCGGCATTGTGCCTTTTGTATTTAATTCCGATGCAATTTCTGTGTTTCATCGTCAATACGAACGTCAGAGGGATACAGTAAACCTGAAGTGAAGCATTGGAATCTATAACTAGTGTCACAGGAATGGTTCGAACTTAGTCAGTAGGAAGAGTCAGTCTTCTTGTCCTTAAGTTGGCATTGTAAATTTCGTATTTAATTCCGATGCAATTTCTGTGTTTCATCGTAAATAAGAAGGTCCAAGGGATACAGTAAACCTGGAGTGAAGCATCGGAATCTATAGCTAGAATCGCAGGAATGGTTCAAAACATAGACAGTAAGAAGAGTCAGTCTTCTTGTACTTAGGTCGGCATTGTGCCTTTTGTATTTCATTCCGATGCAATTTCTGTGTTTCATCGTCAATAAGGAGGTCCAAGGGATACAGTAAACCTGGAGTGAAGCATCGGAATCTATAACTAGTGTCAATGGAGTGGTTCAAATCATAGACAGTAAGAAGAGTCAGTCTTCTTGTACTTAAGTCGGCATTGTGCCTTTTGTATTTTATTCCGATGCAATTTTTGTGTTTCATCGTTAATAAGAAGGTCCAAGGGATACAGTAAATCTGAAGTGAAACATCGGAATCTATAACTAGTGTCACAGGAATGGTTCAAAGCATAGACAGTAGGAAGAGTCAGTTTTCTTGTACTTAAGTCGGCATTGTGCCTTTTGTATTTAATTCCGATGCAATTTCTGTGTTTCATCGTCAATACGAAGGTCCATGGGATACAGTAAACCTGAAGTGAAGCATAGGAAACTATAACTAGTGTCTCAGGAATGGTTCAATACAAAGTCAGTAAGAAGAGTCAGTCTTCTTGTCCTTATGTCGGCATTGTGCCTTTTGTATTTAATTCCGATGCAAATTCTGTGTTTCATCGTCAATAAGAAGGTCCAAGGGATACAGTAAACCCAGAGTGTAGCATCGGAATCTATAACTAGTGTCACAGGGATGGTTCAAAACATAGACAGTAAGAAGAGTCTGTCTTCGTGTACTTAAGTCGACATTTTGAGTTTTGTATTTAATTCCGATGCAATTTCTGTGTTTCATCGTCAATAAGAAGGTCCAAGGGATACAGTAAACCAGAAGTGAAGCATCGGAATCTATAACTAGTGTCACAGGAATGGTTCAAAACATAGTCAGTAAGAAGAGTCAGTCTTCTTGTACTTATGTCGGCATTGTGCCTTTTCTATTTAATTCCGATGCTATTTCTGTGCTTCATCGTCAATACGATGGTCCAAGGGATACAGTAAACCTGAAGTGAATCATCGGAATCTATAAATAGTGTCACAGGAATGGTTCAAACATAGTCAGTGGGAAGAGTCGGTCTTCATGTACTTAAGCCGGCATTGTGCATTTGTATTTAATTCCCATGCAACTTCTGTGTTTCATCGTCAATAAGAAGGTCCAAGGGATACAGTAAACCAGAAGTGAAGCATCGGAATCTATAACTAGTGTCACAGGAATGGTTCGAAACATAGACAGTAAGAAAAGTCAGTCGTCTTGTATTTAACTCGGCATTGTGCATTTTCTATTTAATTCCGATGCAATTTCTGTGTTTCATCGCCAATACGATGGTCCAAGGGATACAGTAAACCTGAAGTGAATCATCGGAATCTATAACTAGTGTCACAGGAATGGTTCAAAACATAGTCAGTAGGAAGAGTCGGTCTTCATGTACTTAAGCCGGCATTGTGCATTTGTATTTAATTCCGATGCAATTTCTGTGTTTCATCGTCAATAAGAAGGTCCAAGGGATACAGTAAACCTGAAGTGAATCATCGGAGTCTATAACTAGGGTCACAGGAATGGTTCAAAAATAGTCAGTAATAAGAGTCGATCCTCATGTACTTAAGTCGGCATTACGCATTTGTATTTAATTCCGATGCAATTTCCGTGTTTCATCGTCAATAAGAAGGTCCAAGGGATACAGTAATCCTGGAGTGAAGCATCGGAATCTATAACTAGTGTCAATGGAATTATTCAAATCATAGACAGTAAGAAGTGTCAGTCTTCTTGTACTTAAGTCGGCGTTGTGCCTTTTGTATTTTATTCCGATGCAATTTTTGTGTTTCATCGTCAATAAGAAGGTCCAAGTGATACAGTAAATCTGAAGTGAAACATCGGAATCTATAACTAGTGTCACAGGAATGGTTCAAAACATAGACAGTAGGAAGAGTCAGTCTTCTTGTACTTAAGTCGGCATTTTGCCTTTTGTATTTAATTCCGATGCAATTTCTGTGTTTCATCGGCAATAAGGTCAGAGAGATACAGTAAACCTCAAGTGAAGCATCGGAATCAATAACTAGTGTCACAGGAATGGTTCAAAACATAGACAGTAGGAAGAGTCAGTCTTCTTGAACTGAAGTCGGCATTGTGCCTTTTGTATTTAATTACGATGCAATTTCTGTGTTTCATCGTCAATAAGACGGTCAGAGGAATACAGTAAACCAGAAGTAAAGCATCGGAATCTACAGCTAGTGTCACAGGAATGGTTTAAAACATAGACAGTTGGAAGAGTCAGTCTTCTTGTACTTAAGTCGGCATTGTGTCTTTGTATTTAATTCCGATGCAATATCTGTGTTTCATCGTCAATAAAAAGGTCCAAGGGATACAGTAAACCTGAAGTGAGGCATCATAATCCACAACTAGTGTCACAGGAATGGTTCAAAACATAAACAGTAAGAAGATTCAGTCTTCTTGTACTTAAGTCGGCATTTTGCCTTTTGTATTTAATTCCGATGCAATTTCTGTGTTTCATCGTCAATAAGAAGGTCCGAGGGATACAGTAAACCTGGTGTGAAGCATCGAAATCTATAACTAGTGTCACAGGAATGGTTTTAAACTTAGACACTAAGAAGAGTCAGTCTTCTTGTAGTTAAGTCGGCATTGTGCCTTTTGTATTTAATTCCAATGCATTTTCTGTGTTACATCGTCAATAAGAAGGTCAGAGGGATACAGTAAACCTAAAGTGAAGCATCGGAATCTATAACTAGTGTCACAGGAATGGTTTTAAACAAAGCCAGTAAGAAGAGTCAGTCTTTTTGTACTTAAGTAGGCATTGTGCCATTTGTATTTAATCCGATGCAATTTCTATGTTTCATCGTCAATAAGAAGGTCCGGGGGATACAGTAAACCTGGAGTGAAGCATCGGAAACTATAACTAGTGTCACAGGAATGGTTTTAAACATAGACAGTAAGAAGTGTCAGTCTTCTTGCACTTAAGTCGGCATTGTGCCTTTTCTATTTTATTCCGATGCATTATCTGTGTTTCATCGTCAATAAGAAGATCCAAGGGATACAGTTAGCCTGAAGTAAAGCATCGGAATCTATAACTAGTGTCACAGGAATGGTTCAAAGCATAGACAGTAAGAGGTGTTAGTCTTCTTGTACTTAAATCGGCATTGTGCCTTTTCTATTTAAATCTGATGCAATTTCTGTGTTTCATCGTCAATAAGAAGGTCCAAGGGATACAGTAAACTTGGAGTGAAGCACCGGAATCTATAACTAGTGTCACAGGACTGGTTCAAAACATAGACTGTAAGAAGAATCAGTCTTCTTGTACTTAAGTCGGCATTGTGCCTTTTCTATTTAATTCCGATGCAATGTCTGTGTTTCATCGTCAATTAGAAGGTCAGAGGGATACAGTAATCCTGAAGTGAAACATCGGAATCTATAACTAGTGTCACAGGCATGGAAAAAAAAAATTGTCAGTAAGAAGAGTCAGTCTTCTTGTACTTACGTCGGCAGTGTGCCTGTTGTATTTAATTCCGATGCAATTTCTGTGTTTCATCGTCAATAAGACCGTCAGAGGAATACAGTAAACCAGAAGTGAAGCATCGGAATCTATAGCTAGTGTCACAGGAATGGTTTAAAACATAAACAGTAAGAAAAATTCAGTCTTCTTGTACTTAAGTCGGCATTGTGCCTTTTCTAAATAATTCCGATGCAATATCTGTGTTTCATCGTCAATAAGAAGGTCCAAGGGATACAGTAAACCTGAAATGAAGCATCGGAGTCTTTAACTAGTGGCAGAGGAATGGATCAAAACGTAGTCAGTATGAAGCGTCAGTCTTCTTGTACTGAAGTCGGCATTGTGGCTTTTCTATTTAATTCTGATGCAATTCCTGTGTTTCATTGTCAATAAGAAGGTCCAAGAGATACAGTAAACCTGGAGTGAAACATCGGAATCTATAACTAGTGTCACAAGAATGGTTCAAAACATTGTCAGTAAGAAGAGTCAGTCTTTTTGTAGTTATGTCGGCATTGTGCCTTTTGTATTTAATTCCGATGCAATTTCTGTGTTTCATCGTCAATAAGAAGGTCAGAGGGATACAGTAAACCTGGAGTGAAGCATCGGAATCTATAACTAGTGTCACAGGAATTGTCAAGACATAGACAGTAGGAAGAGTCAGTCTTCTTGTACTTAAGTCGGCATTGTGCCTTTTGAATTTAATTCGGATAAAACATCTGTGTTTCATCGTCAATAGGAAGGTCAGAGGGATACAATAAACCTGAAGTGACTCATCGGAATCTATAACTAGTGTCACAGGAATGGTTCAAAACATAGACAGTAAGAAGTGTCAGTCTTCTTGTACTTAAGTCGGCATTGTGCTTTTTGTATTGAATTCCGATTCAATTTCTGTGTTTCATCGTCAACAAGAAGGTCCAAGGGATACAGTATACCAGAAGTGAAGCATCGGAATCTATAACTAGTGTCACAGGAATGGTTCAAACATAGAAAGTAAGAAGAGTCAGTCTTCTTGTACTTAAGTCGGCATTGTGCCTTTTGTATTTAATTCCGATGCAATTTCTGTGTTTCATCGTCAATAAGAACGTCAGAGGGATACAGTAAACCTGAAGTGAAGCATTGGAATCTATAACTAGTGTCACAGGAATGTTTCAAACTTAGTCAGTAGGAAGAGTCAGTCTTCTTGTCCTTAAGTTGGCATTGTTAATTTCGTATTTAATTCCGATGCAATTTCTGTGTTTCATCGTAAATAAGAAGGTCCAAGGGATACAGTAAACCTGGAGTGAAGCATCGGAATCTATAGCTAGAATCGCAGGAATGGTTCAAAACATAGACAGTAAGAAGAGTCAGTCTTCTTGTACTTAAGTCGGCATTGTGCCTTTTGTATTTCATTCCGATGCAATTTCTGTGTTTCATCGTCAATAAGAAGGTCCAAGGGATACAGTAAACCTGGAGTGAAGCATCGGAATCTATAACTAGTGTCAATGGAGTGGTTCAAATCATGGACAGTAAGAAGAGTCAGTCTTCTTGTACTTAAGTCGGCATTGTGCCTTTTGTATTTCATTCCGATGCAATTTCTGTGTTTCATCGTCAATAAGAAGGTCCAAGGGATACAGTAAACCTGACGTCAAGCATCTGAATCCATAACTAGAGTCACAGGAATGGTTCAAAACATAGACAGTAAGAAGTGTCAGTCTTCTTGAGCTAAAGTCGGCATTGTGCCTTTTGTATTTAATTCCAATGCAATATCTGTGTTTCATAGTCAATAAGAAGGTCCAAGGGATACAGTAAACCTGGAGTGAAACATCGGAATCTATAACTAGTGTCACAAGAATGGTTCAAAACATTGTCAGTAAGAAGAGTCAGTCTTTTTGTAGTTATGTCGGCATTGTGCCTTTTGTATTTAATTCCGATGCAATTTCTGTGTTTCATCGTCAATAAGAAGGTCAGAGGGATACAGTAAACCTGGAGTGAAGCATCGGAATCTATAACTAGTGTCACAGGAATTGTCAAGACATAGACAGTAGGAAGAGTCAGTCTTCTTGTACTTAAGTCGGCATTCTGCCTTTTGAATTTAATTCGGATAAAACATCTGTGTTTCATCGTCAATAGGAAGGTCAGAGGGATACAATAAACCTGAAGTGACTAATCGGAATCTATAACTAGTGTCACAGGAATGGTTCAAAACATAGACAGTAAGAAGTGCCAGTCTTCTTGTACTTAAGTCGGCATTGTGCTTTTTGTATTGAATTCCGATTCAATTTCTGTGTTTCATCGTCAACAAGAAGGTCCAAGGGATACAGTATACCTGAAGTGAAGCATCGGAATCCATAACTAGTGTCACAGGAATGGTTCAAACATAGAAAGTAAGAAGAGTCAGTCTTCTTGTACTTAAGTCGGCATTGTGCCTTTTGTATTTAATTCCGATGCAATTTCTGTGTTTCATCGTCAATAAGAACGTCAGAGGGATACAGTAAACCTGAAGTGAAGCATTGGAATCTATAACTAGTGTCACAGGAATGGTTCGAACTTAGTCAGTAGGAAGAGTCAGTCTTCTTGTCCTTAAGTTGGCATTGTAAATTTCGTATTTAATTCCGATGCAATTTCTGTGTTTCATCGTAAATAAGAAGGTCCAAGGGATACAGTAAACCTGGAGTGAAGCATCGGAATCTATAGCTAGAATCGCAGGAATGGTTCAAAACATAGACAGTAAGAAGAGTCAGTCTTCTTGTACTTAAGTCGGCATTGTGCCTTTTGTATTTTATTCCGATGCAATTTTTGTGTTTCATCGTCAATAAGAAGGTCCAAGGGATACAGTAAACCTGAAGTGAAACATCGGAATCTATAACTAGTGTCACAGGAATGGTTCAAAACATAGACAGTAGGAAGAGTCAGTTTTCTTGTACTTAAGTCGGCATTGTGCCTTTTGTATTTAATTCCGATGCAATTTCTGTGTTTCATCGTCAATACGAAGGTCCATGGGATACAGTAAACCTGAAGTGAAGCATAGGAAACTATAACTAGTGTCTCAGGAATGGTTCAATACAAAGTCAGTAAGAAGAGTCAGTCTTCTTGTCCTTATGTCGGCATTGTGCCTTTTGTATTTAATTCCGATGCAAATTCTGTGTTTCATCGTCAATAAGAAGGTCCAAGGGATACAGTAAACCCAGAGTGTAGCATCGGAATCTATAACTAGTGTCACAGGGATGGTTCAAAACATAGACAGTAAGAAGAGTCTGTCTTCGTGTACTTAAGTCGACATTTTGAGTTTTGTATTTAATTCCGATGCAATTTCTGTGTTTCATCGTCAATAAGAAGGTCCAAGGGATACAGTAAACCAGAAGTGAAGCATCGGAATCTATAACTAGTGTCACAGGAATGGTTCAAAACATAGTCAGTAAGAAGAGTCAGTCTTCTTGTACTTATGTCGGCATTGTGCCTTTTCTATTTAATTCCGATGCTATTTCTGTGCTTCATCGTCAATACGATGGTCCAAGGGATACAGTAAACCTGAAGTGAATCATCGGAATCTATAAATAGTGTCACAGGAATGGTTCAAACATAGTCAGTGGGAAGAGTCGGTCTTCATGTACTTAAGCCGGCATTGTGCATTTGTATTTAATTCCCATGCAACTTCTGTGTTTCATCGTCAATAAGAAGGTCCAAGGGATACAGTAAACCAGAAGTGAAGCATCGGAATCTATAACTAGTGTCACAGGAATGGTTCGAAACATAGACAGTAAGAAAAGTCAGTCGTCTTGTATTTAACTCGGCATTGTGCATTTTCTATTTAATTCCGATGCAATTTCTGTGTTTCATCGTCAATACGATGGTCCAAGGGATACAGTAAACCTGAAGTGAATCATCGGAATCTATAACTAGTGTCACAGGAATGGTTCAAAACATAGTCAGTAGGAAGAGTCGGTCTTCATGTACTTAAGCCGGCATTGTGCATTTGTATTTAATTCCGATGCAATTTCTGTGTTTCATCGTCAATAAGAAGGTCCAAGGGATACAGTAAACCTGAAGTGAATCATCGGAGTCTATAACTAGGGTCACAGGAATGGTTCAAAAATAGTCAGTAATAAGAGTCGATCCTCATGTACTTAAGTCGGCATTACGCATTTGTATTTAATTCCGATGCAATTTCTGTGTTTCATCGTCAATAAGAAGGTCCAAGGGATACAGTAATCCTGGAGTGAAGCATCGGAATCTATAACTAGTGTCAATGGAATTATTCAAATCATAGACAGTAAGAAGTGTCAGTCTTCTTGTACTTAAGTCGGCATTGTGCCTTTTGTATTTTATTCCGATGCAATTTTTGTGTTTCATCGTCAATAAGAAGGTCCAAGGGATACAGTAAACCTGAAGTGAAACATCGGAATCCATAACTAGTGTCACAGGAATGGTTCAAAACATAGACAGTAGGAAGAGTCAGTCTTCTTGTACTTAAGTCGGCATTTTGCCTTTTGTATTTAATTCCGATGCAATTTCTGTGTTTCATCGGCAATAAGGTCAGAGAGATACAGTAAACCTCAAGTGAAGCATCGGAATCAATAACTAGTGTCACAGGAATGGTTCAAAACATAGACAGTAGGAAGAGTCAGTCTTCTTGAACTGAAGTCGGCATTGTGCCTTTTGTATTTAATTACGATGCAATTTCTGTGTTTCATCGTCAATAAGAAGGGCAGAGGGATACAGTAATCCTGAAGTGAAGCATCGGAATCCAAAACCAGTGTCACAGGAATGGTTCAAAACATAGACAGTAGGAAGAGTCAGTTTTCTTGTACTTAAGTCGGCATTGTGCCTTTTGTATTTAATTCCGATGCAAAATCTGTGTTTCATCGTCAATAAGAGGGTCCAAGGTATACAGTAAACCTGAAGTGACGAATCGGAATCTATAACTAGTGTCACAGGAATGGTTCAAAGCATAGTCAGTAAGAAGTGTCAGTCTTCTTGTTCTGTAGTCGGCATTGTGCCATTTCTATTTAATTCCGATGCTATTTCTGTGTTTCATCGTCAATAAGAAGGTCCAAGGGAGACAGTAAACCTGGAGTGAAGCATCAGAATCCATAACTAGTGTCACAGGAATGGTTCAAATCATAGTCAGTAAGAACAGTCAGTCTTCTTGTACTTAAGTCGGCATTGTGCCTTTTGTGTTTAATTCCGATGCAATTTCTGTGTTTCATCGTCAATAAAAAGGTCCAAGGTATACAGTAAACCTGGAGTGTAGCATCGGAATCTATAACTAGTGTCACAGGAATGGTTCAAAAAAAGACAGTAAGAAGAGTCAGTCTTCTTGTACTTAAGTCGGCATTGTACCTTTTGTATTTAATTCGGATGCAATTTCTGTGTTTCATCGTCAATAGGAAGGTCAGAGGGATACAGTAAACCTGGAGTGAAGCATCGGAATCTATAACTAGTGTCACAGGAATGGTTTTAAACATAGACAATAAGAAGAGTCAGTCTTCTTGTACTTAAGTCGGCATTGTGCCTTTTGTATTAGATTCCGATGCAATTTCTGTGTTTCATCGTCAATAGGAAGGTCAGAGGGATACAGTAATCCTGAAGTGAAGCATCGGAATCCAAAACCAGTGTCACAGGAATGGTTTTAAACATAGACAGTAGGAAGAGTCAGTTTTCTTGTACTTAAGTCGGCATTGTGCCTTTTGTATTTAATTCCGATGCAAAATCTGTGTTTCATCGTCAATAAGAGGGTCCAAGGTATACAGTAAACCTGAAGTGACGAATCGGAATCTATAACTAGTGTCACAGGAATGGTCAAGACATAGACAGTAGGAAGAACTAGTCTTCTTGTACTTAAGTCGGCATTGCGCCTTTTGAATTTAATTTGGATGCAATTTCTGTGTTTCATCGTCAATAGGAAGGTCAGAGGGATACAATAAACCTGAAGTGACTCATCGGAATCTATAACTAGTGTCACAGGAATGGTTCAAAACATAGACAGTAAGAACAGTCAGTCTTCTTGTACTTAAGTCGGCATTGTGCCTTTTGTGTTTAATTCCGATGCAATTTCTGTGTTTCATCGTCAATAAAAAGGTCCAAGGTATACAGTAAACCTGGAGTGTAGCATCGGAATCTATAACTAGTGTCACAGGAATGGTTCAAAAAAAGACAGTAAGAAGAGTCAGTCTTCTTGTACTTAAGTCGGCATTGTGCCTTTTCTATTTAAATCTGATGCAATTTCTGTGTTTCATCGTCAATAAGAAGGTCCAAGGGATACAGTAAACTTGGAGTGAAGCACCGGAATCTATAACTAGTGTCACAGGACTGGTTCAAAACATAGACTGTAAGAAGAATCAGTCTTCTTGTACTTTAGTCGGTATTGTGCCTTTTGTATTTAATTCCGATGCAATTTCTGTGTTTCATCGTCAGTAAAAAGGTCCAAGGGATACAGTAAACCTGGAGTGAAACATCGGAATCTATAACTAGTGTCACAGGAATGGTTGAAGACATAAACAGTAAGAAGAGTCAGTCTTCTTGTACTTAAGTCGTCATTGTGCCTTTTCTATTTAATTCCGATGCAATATCTGTGTTTCATCGTCAATTAGAAGGTCAGAGGGATACAGTAATCCTGAATTGAATCATTGGAATCTATAACTAGTGTCACAGGCATGGAAAAAAAAATAGTCAGTAAGAAGAGTCAGTCTTCTTGTACTTAAGTCGGCATTGTGGCTTTTGTATTGAATTCTGATGCAATTTCTGTGTTTCATCGTCAATAAGAATGTCCAAGGGATACAGTATACCTGAAGTGAAGCATCTGAATCTATAACTAGTGTCACAGGAATGGTTCAAAACATAGACAGTAGCAAGAGTCAGTCTTCTTGTACTTACGTCGGCAGTGTGCTTTTTGTATTTAATTCAGATGCAATTTCTGTGTTTCATCGTCAATAAGACGGTCAGAGGAATAAAGTAAACCAGAAGTAAAGCATCGGAATCTACAGCTAGTGTCACAGGAATGGTTTAAAACATAGACAGTTGGAAGAGTCAGTCTTCTTGTACTTAAGTCGGCATTGTGTCTCTGTATTTAATTCCGATGCAATATCTGTGTTTCATCGTCAATAAGAAGGTCCAAGGGATACAGTAAACCTGAAGTGAGGCATCGGAATCCACAACTAGTGTCACAGGAATGGTTCAAAACATAAACAGTAAGAAGATTCAGTCTTCTTGTTCTTAAGTCGGCATATTGACTTTTGTATTTAATTCCGATGCAATTTCTGTGTTTCATCGTCAATAAGAAGGTCCAAGGGATACAGTAAACCTGGTGTGAAGCATCGAAATCTATAACTAGTGTCACAGGAATGGTTTTAAACTTAGACAGTAAGAAGAGTCAGTCTTCTTGTAGTTAAGTCGGCATTGTGCCTTTTGTATTTAATTCCAATGCATTTTCTGTGTTACATCATCAATAAGAAGGTCAGAGGGATACAGTAAACCTGAAGTGAAGCATCGGAATCTATAACTAGTGTCACAGGAATGGTTTTAAACAAAGCCAGTAAGAAGAGTCAGTCTTTTTGTACTTAAGTAGGCATTGTGACATTTGTATTTAATTCCGATGCAATTTCTATGTTTCATCGTCAATAAGAAGGTCCGAGGGATACAGTAAACCTGGAGTGAAGCATCGGAAACTATAACTAGTGTCACAGGAATGGTTTTAAACATAGACAGTAAGAAGTGTCAGTCTTCTTGTACTTAAGTCGGCATTGTGCCTTTTCTATTTAATTCCGATGCATTATCTGTGTTTCATCGTCAATAAGAAGATCCAAGGGATACAGTAAACCTGAAGTAAAGCATTGGAATCTATAACTGGTGTCACAGGAATGGTTCAATGCATAGACAGTAAGAGGTGTTAGTCTTCTTGTACTTAAGTCGGCATTGTGCCTTTGCTATTTAAATCTGATGCAATTTCTGTGTTTCATCGTCAATAAGAAGGTCCAAGGGATACAGTAAACTTGGAGTGAAGCACCGGAATCTATAACTAGTGTCACAGGACTGGTTCAAAACATAGACTGTAAGAAGAATCAGTCTTCTTGCACTTAAGTCGGCATTGTGCCTTTTCTATTTAATTCCGATGCAATATCTGTGTTTCATCGTCAATTAGAAGGTCAGAGGGATACAGTAATCCTGAAGTGAAACATCGGAATCTATAACTAGTGTCACAGGCATGGAAAAAAAAATTGTCAGTAAGAAGAGTCAGTCTTCTTGTACTTAAGTCGGAATTGTGGCTTTTGTATTGAATTCTGATGCAATTTCTGTGTTTCATCGTCAATAAGAAGGTCCAAGGGATACAGTATACCTGAAGTGAATCATCGGAATCTATAACTAGTGTCACAGGAATGGTTCAAAACATAGTCAGTAGGAAGAGTCGGTCTTCATGTACTTAAGCCGGCATTGTGCATTTGTATTTAATTCCGATGCAATTTCTGTGTTTCATCGTCAATAAGAAGGTCCAAGGGATACAGTAAACCTGAAGTGAATCATCGGAGTCTATAACTAGGGTCACAGGAATGGTTCAAATATAGTCAGTAATAAGAGTCGATCCTCATGTACTTAAGTCGGCATTACGCATTTGTATTTAATTCCGATGCAATTTCTGTGTTTCATCGTCAATAAGAAGGTCCAAGGGATACAGTAAACCTGGAGTGAAGCATCGGAATCTATAACTAGTGTCAATGGAATTATTCAAATCATAGACAGTAAGAAGTGTCAGTCTTCTTGTACTTAAGTCGGCATTGTGCCTTTTGTATTTTATTCCGATGCAATTTTTGTGTTTCATCGTCAATAAGAAGGTCCAAGGGATACAGTAAACCTGAAGTAAAACATCGGAATCTATAACTAGTGTCACAGGAATGGTTCAAAACATAGACAGTAGGAAGAGTCAGTCTTCTTGTACTTAAGTCGGCATTTTGCCTTTTGTATTTAATTCCGATGCAATTTCTGTGTTTCATCGGCAATAAGGTCAGAGAGATACAGTAAACCTCAAGTGAAGCATCGGAATCAATAACTAGTGTCACAGGAATGGTTCAAAACATAGACAGTAGGAAGAGTCAGTCTTCTTGAACTGAAGTCGGCATTGTGCCTTTTGTATTTAATTACGATGCAATTTCTGTGTTTCATCGTCAATAAGAAGGGCAGAGGGATACAGTAATCCTGAAGTGAAGCATCGGAATCCAAAACCAGTGTCACAGGAATGGTTCAAAACATAGACAGTAGGAAGAGTCAGTTTTCTTGTACTTAAGTGGGCATTGTGCCTTTTGTATTTAATTCCGATGCAAAATCTGTGTTTCATCGTCAATAAGAGGGTCCAAGGTATATAGTAAACCTGAAGTGACGAATCGGAATCTATAACTAGTGTCACAGGAATGGTTCAAAGCATAGTCAGTAAGAAGTGTCAGTCTTCTTGTTCTGTAGTCGGCATTGTGCCATTTCTATTTAATTCCGATGCTATTTCTGTGTTTCATCGTCAATAAGAAGGTCCAAGGGAGACAGTAAACCTGGAGTGAAGCATCGGAATCCATAACTAGTGTCACAGGAATGGTTCAAATCATAGTCAGTAAGAACAGTCAGTCTTCTTGTACTTAAGTCGGCATTGTGCCTTTTGTGTTTAATTCCGATGCAATTTCTGTGTTTCATCGTCAATAAAAAGGTCCAAGGAATACAGTAAACCTGGAGTGTAGCATCGGAATCTATAACTAGTGTCACAGGAATGGTTCAAAAAAAGACAGTAAGAAGAGTCAGTCTTCTTGTACTTAAGTCGGCATTGTGCCTTTTGCATTTAATTCGGATGCAATTTCTGTGTTTCATCGTCAATAGGAAGGTCAGAGGGATACAGTAAACCTGGAGTGAAGCATCGGAATCTATAACTAGTGTCACAGGAATGGTTTTAAACATAGACAATAAGAAGAGTCAGTCTTCTTGTACTTAAGTCGGCATTGTGCCTTTTGTATTAGATTCCGATGCAATATCTGTGTTTCATCGTCAATAAGAAGGTCCAAGGGATACAGTAGCCCTGAATTGAAGCATCGGAATCTATAACTAGTGTCACAGGAATGGTTCAAAACATAAACAGTAAGAAGAGTCAGTTTTCTTGTACTTAAGTCGGCATTGTGCATTTTGTATTTAAATCCGATGCAATTTCTGTGTTTCATCGTCAATAGGAAGGTCAGAGGGATACAGTAAACCTGGAGTGAAGCATCGGAATCTATAACTAGTGTCACAGGAATGGTCAAGACATAGACAGTAGGAAGAACTAGTCTTCTTGTACTTAAGTCGGCATTGCGCCTTTTGAATTTAATTTGGATGCAATTTCTGTGTTTCATCGTCAATAGGAAGGTCAGAGGGATACAATAAACCTGAAGTGACTCATCGGAATCTATAACTAGTGTCACAGGAATGGTTCAAAACATAGACAGTAAGAACAGTCAGTCTTCTTGTACTTAAGTCGGCATTGTGCCTTTTGTGTTTAATTCCGATGCAATTTCTGTGTTTCATCGTCAATAAAAAGGTCCAAGGTATACAGTAAACCTGGAGTGTAGCATCGGAATCTATAACTAGTGTCACAGGAATGGTTCAAAAAAAGACAGTAAGAAGAGTCAGTCTTCTTGTACTTAAGTCGGCATTGTGCCTTTTCTATTTAAATCTGATGCAATTTCTGTGTTTCATCGTCAATAAGAAGGTCCAAGGGATACAGTAAACTTGGAGTGAAGCACCGGAATCTATAACTAGTGTCACAGGACTGGTTCAAAACATAGACTGTAAGAAGAATCAGTCTTCTTGTACTTTAGTCGGTATTGTGCCTTTTGTATTTAATTCCGATGCAATTTCTGTGTTTCATCGTCAGTAAGAAGGTCCAAGGGATACAGTAAACCTGGAGTGAAACATCGGAATCTATAACTAGTGTCACAGGAATGGTTCAAGACATAAACAGTAAGAAGAGTCAGTCTTCTTGTACTTAAGTCGTCATTGTGCCTTTTCTATTTAATTCCGATGCAATATCTGTGTTTCATCGTCAATTAGAAGGTCAGAGGGATACAGTAATCCTGAAGTGAAACATTGGAATCTATAACTAGTGTCACAGGCATGGAAAAAAAAATAGTCAGTAAGAAGAGTCAGTCTTCTTGTACTTAAGTCGGCATTGTGGCTTTTGTATTGAATTCTGATGCAATTTCTGTGTTTCATCGTCAATAAGAATGTCCAAGGGATACAGTATACCTGAAGTGAAGCATCTGAATCTATAACTAGTGTCACAGGAATGGTTCAAAACATAGACAGTAGCAAGAGTCAGTCTTCTTGTACTTACGTCGGCAGTGTGCTTTTTGTATTTAATTCCGATGCAATTTCTGTGTTTCATCGTCAATAAGACGGTCAGAGGAATACAGTAAACCAGAAGTAAAGCATCGGAATCTACAGCTAGTGTCACAGGAATGGTTTAAAACATAGACAGTTGGAAGAGTCAGTCTTCTTGTACTTAAGTCGGCATTGTGTCTCTGTATTTAATTCCGATGCAATATCTGTGTTTCATCGTCAATAAGAAGGTCCAAGGGATACAGTAAACCTGAAGTGAGGCATCGGAATCCACAACTAGTGTCACAGGAATGGTTCAAAACATAAACAGTAAGAAGATTCAGTCTTCTTGTACTTAAGTCGGCATTTTGACTTTTGTATTTAATTCCGATGCAATTTCTGTGTTTCATCGTCAATAAGAAGGTCCAAGGGATACAGTAAACCTGGTGTGAAGCATCGAAATCTATAACTAGTGTCACAGGAATGGTTTTAAACTTAGACAGTAAGAAGAGTCAGTCTTCTTGTAGTTAAGTCGGCATTGTGCCTTTTGTATTTAATTCCAATGCATTTTCTGTGTTACATCGTCAATAAGAAGGTCAGAGGGATACAGTAAACCTGAAGTGAAGCATCGGAATCTATAACTAGTGTCACAGGAATGGTTTTAAACAAAGCCAGTAAGAAGAGTCAGTCTTTTTGTACTTAAGTAGGCATTGTGACATTTGTATTTAATTCCGATGCAATTTCTATGTTTCATCGTCAATAAGAAGGTCCGAGGGATACAGTAAACCTGGAGTGAAGCATCGGAAAATATAACTAGTGTCACAGGAATGGTTTTAAACATAGACAGTAAGAAGTGTCAGTCTTCTTGTACTTAAGTCGGCATTGTGCCTTTTCTATTTAATTCCGATGCATTATCTGTGTTTCATCGTCAATAAGAAGATCCAAGGGATACAGTAAACCTGAAGTAAAGCATCGGAATCTATAACTAGTGTCACAGGAATGGTTCAATGCATAGACAGAAAGAGGTGTTAGTCTTCTTGTACTTAAGTCGGCATTGTGCCTTTGCTATTTAAATCTGATGCAATTTCTGTGTTTCATCGTCAATAAGAAGGTCCAAGGGATACAGTAAACTTGGAGTGAAGCACCGGAATCTATAACTAGTGTCACAGGACTGGTTCAAAACATAGACTGTAAGAAGAATCAGTCTTCTTGTACTTAAGTCGGCATTGTGCCTTTTCTATTTAATTCCGATGCAATATCTGTGTTTCATCGTCAATTAGAAGGTCAGAGGGATACAGTAATCCTGAAGTGAAACATCGGAATCTATAACTAGTGTCACAGGCATGGAAAAAAAAAATTGTCAGTAAGAAGAGTCAGTCTTCTTGTACTTAAGTCGGCATTGTGCCTTTGCTATTTAAATCTGATGCAATTTCTGTGTTTCATCGTCAATAAGAAGGTCCAAGGGATACAGTAAACTTGGAGTGAAGCACCGGAATCTATAACTAGTGTCACAGGACTGGTTCAAAACATAGACTGTAAGAAGAATCAGTCTTCTTGTACTTAAGTCGGCATTGTGCCTTTTCTATTTAATTCCGATGCAATTTCTGTGTTTCATCGGCAATAAGGTCAGAGAGATACAGTAAACCTCAAGTGAAGCATCGGAATCAATAACTAGTGTCACAGGAATGGTTCAAAACATAGACAGTAGGAAGAGTCAGTCTTCTTGAACTGAAGTCGGCATTGTGCCTTTTGTATTTAATTACGATGCAATTTCTGTGTTTCATCGTCAATAAGAAGGGCAGAGGGATACAGTAATCCTGAAGTGAAGCATCGGAATCCAAAACCAGTGTCACAGGAATGGTTCAAAACATAGACAGTAGGAAGAGTCAGTTTTCTTGTACTTAAGTGGGCATTGTGCCTTTTGTATTCAATTCCGATGCAAAATCTGTGTTTCATCGTCAATAAGAGGGTCCGAGGTATACAGTAAACCTGAAGTGACGAATCGGAATCTATAACTAGTGTCACAGGAATGGTTCAAAGCATAGTCAGTAAGAAGTGTCAGTCTTCTTGTTCTGTAGTCGGCATTGTGCCATTTCTATTTAATTCCGATGCTATTTCTGTGTTTCATCGTCAATAAGAAGGTCCAAGGGAGACAGTAAACCTGGAGTGAAGCATCGGAATCCATAACTAGTGTCACAGGAATGGTTCAAATCATAGTCAGTAAGAACAGTCAGTCTTCTTGTACTTAAGTCGGCATTGTGCCTTTTGTGTTTAATTCCGATGCAATTTCTGTGTTTCATCGTCAATAAAAAGGTCCAAGGAATACAGTAAACCTGGAGTGTAGCATCGGAATCTATAACTAGTGTCACAGGAATGGTTCAAAAAAAGACAGTAAGAAGAGTCAGTCTTCTTGTACTTAAGTCGGCATTGTGCCTTTTGCATTTAATTCGGATGCAATTTCTGTGTTTCATCGTCAATAGGAAGGTCAGAGGGATACAGTAAACCTGGAGTGAAGCATCGGAATCTATAACTAGTGTCACAGGAATGGTTTTAAACATAGACAATAAGAAGAGTCAGTCTTCTTGTACTTAAGTCGGCATTGTGCCTTTTGTATTAGATTCCGATGCAATATCTGTGTTTCATCGTCAATAAGAAGGTCCAAGGGATACAGTAGCCCTGAATTGAAGCATCGGAATCTATAACTAGTGTCACAGGAATGGTTCAAAACATAAACAGTAAGAAGAGTCAGTTTTCTTGTACTTAAGTCGGCATTGTGCATTTTGTATTTAAATCCGATGCAATTTCTGTGTTTCATCGTCAATAGGAAGGTCAGAGGGATACAGTAAACCTGGAGTGAAGCATCGGAATCTATAACTAGTGTCACAGGAATGGTCAAGACATAGACAGTAGGAAGAACTAGTCTTCTTGTACTTAAGTCGGCATTGCGCCTTTTGAATTTAATTTGGATGCAATTTCTGTGTTTCATCGTCAATAGGAAGGTCAGAGGGATACAATAAACCTGAAGTGACTCATCGGAATCTATAACTAGTGTCACAGGAATGGTTCAAAACATAGACAGTAAGAACAGTCAGTCTTCTTGTACTTAAGTCGGCATTGTGCCTTTTGTGTTTAATTCCGATGCAATTTCTGTGTTTCATCGTCAATAAAAAGGTCCAAGGTATACAGTAAACCTGGAGTGTAGCATCGGAATCTATAACTAGTGTCACAGGAATGGTTCAAAAAAAGACAGTAAGAAGAGTCAGTCTTCTTGTACTTAAGTCGGCATTGTGCCTTTTCTATTTAAATCTGATGCAATTTCTGTGTTTCATCGTCAATAAGAAGGTCCAAGGGATACAGTAAACTTGGAGTGAAGCACCGGAATCTATAACTAGTGTCACAGGACTGGTTCAAAACATAGACTGTAAGAAGAATCAGTCTTCTTGTACTTTAGTCGGTATTGTGCCTTTTGTATTTAATTCCGATGCAATTTCTGTGTTTCATCGTCAGTAAGAAGGTCCAAGGGATACAGTAAACCTGGAGTGAAACATCGGAATCAATAACTAGTGTCACAGGAATGGTTCAAGACATAAACAGTAAGAAGAGTCAGTCTTCTTGTACTTAAGTCGTCATTGTGCCTTTTCTATTTAATTCCGATGCAATATCTGTGTTTCATCGTCAATTAGAAGGTCAGAGGGATACAGTAATCCTGAAGTGAAACATTGGAATCTATAACTAGTGTCACAGGCATGGAAAAAAAAATAGTCAGTAAGAAGAGTCAGTCTTCTTGTACTTAAGTCGGCATTGTGGCTTTTGTATTGAATTCTGATGCAATTTCTGTGTTTCATCGTCAATAAGAATGTCCAAGGGATACAGTATACCAGAAGTGAAGCATCTGAATCTATAACTAGTGTCACAGGAATGGTTCAAAACATAGACAGTAGCAAGAGTCAGTCTTCTTGTACTTACGTCGGCAGTGTGCTTTTTGTATTTAATTCCGATGCAATTTCTGTGTTTCATCGTCAATAAGACGGTCAGAGGAATACAGTAAACCAGAAGTAAAGCATCGGAATCTACAGCTAGTGTCACAGGAATGGTTTAAAACATAGACAGTTGGAAGAGTCAGTCTTCTTGTACTTAAGTCGGCATTGTGTCTCTGTATTTAATTCCGATGCAATATCTGTGTTTCATCGTCAATAAGAAGGTCCAAGGGATACAGTAAACCTGAAGTGAGGCATCGGAATCCACAACTAGTGTCACAGGAATGGTTCAAAACATAAACAGTAAGAAGATTCAGTCTTCTTGTACTTAAGTCGGCATTTTGACTTTTGTATTTAATTCCGATGCAATTTCTGTGTTTCATCGTCAATAAGAAGGTCCAAGGGATACAGTAAACCTGGTGTGAAGCATCGAAATCTATAACTAGTGTCACAGGAATGGTTTTAAACTTAGACAGTAAGAAGAGTCAGTCTTCTTGTAGTTAAGTCGGCATTGTGCCTTTTGTATTTAATTCCAATGCATTTTCTGTGTTACATCGTCAATAAGAAGGTCAGAGGGATACAGTAAACCTGAAGTGAAGCATCGGAATCTATAACTAGTGTCACAGGAATGGTTTTAAACAAAGCCAGTAAGAAGAGTCAGTCTTTTTGTACTTAAGTAGGCATTGTGACATTTGTATTTAATTCCGATGCAATTTCTATGTTTCATCGTCAATAAGAAGGTCCGAGGGATACAGTAAACCTGGAGTGAAGCATCGGAAAATATAACTAGTGTCACAGGAATGGTTTTAAACATAGACAGTAAGAAGTGTCAGTCTTCTTGTACTTAAGTCGGCATTGTGCCTTTTCTATTTAATTCCGATGCATTATCTGTGTTTCATCGTCAATAAGAAGATCCAAGGGATACAGTAAACCTGAAGTAAAGCATCGGAATCTATAACTAGTGTCACAGGAATGGTTCAATGCATAGACAGTAAGAGGTGTTAGTCTTCTTGTACTTAAGTCGGCATTGTGCCTTTGCTATTTAAATCTGATGCAATTTCTGTGTTTCATCGTCAATAAGAAGGTCCAAGGGATACAGTAAACCTGGAGTGAAGCACCGGAATCTATAACTAGTGTCACAGGACTGGTTCAAAACATAGACTGTAAGAAGAATCAGTCTTCTTGTACTTAAGTCGGCATTGTGCCTTTTCTATTTAATTCCGATGCAATATCTGTGTTTCATCGTCAATTAGAAGGTCAGAGGGATACAGTAATCCTGAAGTGAAACATCGGAATCTATAACTAGTGTCACAGGCATGGAAAAAAAAAATTGTCAGTAAGAAGAGTCAGTCTTCTTGTACTTAAGTCGGCATTGTGGCTTTTGTATTGAATTCTGATGCACTTTCTGTGTTTCATCGTCAATAAGAAGGTCCGAGGGATACAGTATACCTGAAGTGAAGCATCGGAATCTATAACTAGTGTCACAGGAATGGTTCAAAACATAGACAGTAGGAAGAGTCAGTCTTCTTGTACTTACGTCGGCAGTGTGCCTTTTGTATTTAATTCCGATGCAATTTCTGTGTTTCATCGTCAATAAGACGGTCAGAGGAATACAGTAAACCAGAAGTGAAGCATCGGAATCTATAGCTAGTGTCACAGGAATGGTTTAAAACATAGACAGTTGGGAGAGTCAGTCTTGTTGTACTTAAGTCGGCATTGTGTCTTTGTATTTAATTCCGATGCAATATCTGTGTTTCATCGTCAATAAGAAGGTCCAAGGGATACAGTAAACCTGAAGTGAGGCATCGGAATCCACAACTAGTGTCACAGGAATGGTTCAAAACATAAACAGTAAGAAGATTCTGTCTTCTTGTACTTAAGTCGGCATTGTGCCTTTTCTACTTAATTCCGATGCAATATCTGTGTTTCATCGTCAATAAGAAGGTCCAAGGGATACAGTAAACCTGAAATGAAGCATCGGAGTCTTTAACTAGTGGCAGAGGAATGGTTCAAAACGTAGTCAGTATGAAGCGTCAGTCTTCTTGTACTGAAGTCGGCATTGTGCCTTTTCTATTTAATTCTGATGCAATTCCTGTGTTTCATCGTCAATAAGAAGGTCCAAGGGATACAGTAAACCTGACGTCAAGCATCTGAATCTATAACTAGAGTCACAGGAATGGTTCAAAACATAGACAGTAAGAAGAGTCAGTCTTCTTGAGCTAAAGTCGGCATTGTGCCTTTTGTATTTAATTCCAATGCAATTTCTGTGTTTCATAGTCAATAAGAAGGTCCAAGGCATACAGTAAACCTGGAGTGAAACATCGGAATCTATAACTAGTGTCACAAGAATGGTTCAAAACATAGTCAGTAAGAAGAGTCAGTCTTTTTGTAGTTATGTCGGCATTGTGCCTTTTGTATTTAATTCCGATGCAATTTCTGTGTTTCATCGTCAATAAGAAGGTCAGAGGGATACAGTAAACCTGGAGTGAGGCATCGGAATCTATACTAGTGTCACAGGAATGGTCAAGACGTAGACAGTAGGAAGAGTCAGTCTTCTTGTACTTACGTCGGCACTGTGCCTTTTGAATTTAATTCGGATAAAACATCTGTGTTTCATCGTCAATAGGAAGGTCAGAGGGATACAATAAACCTGAAGTGACTCATCGGAATCTATAACTAGTGTCACAGGAATGGTTCAAAACACAGACAGTAAGAAGTGTCAGTCTTCTTGTACTTAAGTCGGCATTGTGCTTTTTGTATTGAATTCCGATTCAATTTCTGTGTTTCATCGTCAATAAGAAGGTCCAAGGGATACAGCATACCTGATGTGAAGCATCGGAATCTATAACTAGTGTCACAGGAATGGTTCAAACATAGAAAGTAAGAAGAGCCAGTCTTCTTGTACTTAAGTCGGCATTGTGCCTTTTGTATTTAATTCCGATGCAATTTCTGTGTTTCATCGTCAATAAGAACGTCAGAGGGATACAGTAAACCTGAAGTGAAGCATTGGAATCTATAACTAGTGTCACAGGAATGGTTCAAACTTAGTCAGTAGGAAGAGTCAGTCTTCTTGTCCTTAAGTTGGCATTGTGAATTTCGTATTTAATTCCGATGCAATTTCTGTGTTTCATCGTAAATAAGAAGGTCCAAGGGATACAGTAAACCTGAAGTGAAACATCGGAACCTATAACTAGTGTCACAGGGATGGTTCAAAACATAGACAGTAGGAAGAGTCAGTTTTCTTGTACTTATGTCGGCATTGTGCCTTTTGTATTTAATTCCGATGCAATTTCTGTGTTTCATCGTCAATACGTAGGTCCATGGGATACAGTAAACCTGAAGTGAAACATCGGAACCTATAACTAGTGTCACAGGGATGGTTCAAAACATAGACAGTAGGAAGAGTCAGTTTTCTTGTACTTATGTCGGCATTGTGCCTTTTGTATTTAATTCCGATGCAATTTCTGTGTTTCATCGTCAATACGTAGGTCCATGGGATACAGTAACCCTGAAGTGAAGCATCGGAAACTATAACTAGTTCTCAGGAATGGTTCAAAACAAAGTCAGTAAGAAGAGTCAGTCTTCTTGTCCTTATGTCGGCATTGTGCCTTTTGTATTTAATTCCGATGCAAATTCTGTGTTTCATCGTCAATAAGAAGGTCCAAGGGAACCAGTAAACCTGGAGTGTAGCATCGGAATCTATAACTAGTGTCACAGGGATGGTTCAAAACATAGACAGTAAGAAGAGTCAGTCTTCGTGTACTTAAGTCGACATTTTGAGTTTTGTATTTAATTCCGAGGCAATTTCTGTGTTTCATCGTCAATAAGAAGGGCCAAGGGATACAGTAAACCTGAGGTGAATCATCGGAATCTATAACTAGTGTCACAGGAATGGTTCAAAACATAGTCAGTAAGAAGAGTCAGTCTTCTTGTACTTATGTCGGCATTGTGCCTTTTCTATTTAATTCCGATGCAATTTCTGTGTTTCATCGTCAATAAGAAGGTCCAAGGGATACAGTAAACCTGAAGTGAAGCATCGGAATCTATAACTAGTGTCACAGGAATGGTTCATAACATAGACAGTAGGATGAGTCAGTCTTCTTGTTCCTAAGTCGGCATTGTGCCATTTGTATTTAATTCCGATGCAATTTCTGTGTTTCATCGTCAATAAGAATGTCCAAGGGATACAGTAAACCAGAAGTGAAGCATCGGAATCTATAACTAGTGTCACAGGAATGGTTCGAAACATAGACAGTAAGAAAAGTCAGTCGTCTTGTACTTAACTCGGCATTGTGCATTTTCTATTTAATTCCGATGCAATTTCTGTGTTTCATCGTCAATACGATGGTCCAAGGGATACGGTAAACCTGAAGTGAATCATCTGAATCTATAACTAGAGTCACAGGAATGGTTCAAAACATAGTCAGGAGGAAGAGTCGGTCTTCATGTACTTAAGCCGGCATTGTGCATTTGTATTTAATTCCGATGCAATTTCTGTGTTTCATCGTCAATAAGAAGGTCCAAGGGATACAGTAAACCAGAAGTGAAGCATCGGAATCTATCACTAGTGTCACAGGAATGGTTCGAAACATAGACAGCAAGAAAAGTCAGTCGTCTTGTATTTAACTCGGCATTGTGCATTTTCTATTTAATTCCGATGCAATTTCTGTGTTTCATCGTCAATACGATGGTCCAAGGGATACAGTAAACCTGAAGTGAATCATCGGAATCTATAACTAGTGTTACAGGAATGGTTCAAAACATAGTCAGTAGGAAGAGTCGGTCTTCATGTACTTAAGCCGGCATTGTGCATTTGTATTTAAATCCGATGCAATTTCTGTGTTTCATCGTCAATAAGAAGGTCCAAGGGATACAGTAAACCTGAAGTGAATCATCGAAGTCTATAACTATTGTCACAGGAATGGTTCAAAACATAGACAGTAGGAAGAGTCAGTCTTCTTGTTCTTAAGTCGGCATTGTGCCTTTTGTATATAATTCCGATGCAATTTCTGTTTTTCGTCGTCAATAAGAAGGTCCAAGGGATACAGTAAACCTGAAGTGAAGCATCGGAATCTATAAGTAGTGTCACAGGAATGGTTCAAAACATAGTCAGTAAGAAGAGTCAGTCTTCTTGTATTTAAGTCGGCATTGTGCCTCTTCTATTTAATTCCGAAGCAATTTCTGTGTTTCATCGTCAATAAGAAGGTCCAAGGGATACAGTAAACCTGGAGTGAAGCTTCGAAATCTATAACTAGTGTCAATGGAATGGTTCAAACATAGTCAGTAAGAAGAGTCAGTCTTCGTGTCCTTAAGTCGGCATTGTGCCTTTTGTATTTAATTCCGATGCAATATCTGTGTTTCATCGTCAATAAGACGGTCAGAGGAATACAGTAAACCAGAAGTGAAGCATCGGAATCTACAGCTAGTGTCACAGGAATGGTTTTAAACATAGACAGTTGGAAGAGTCAGTCTTCTTGTACTTAAGTCGGCATTGTGTCTTTATATTTAATTCCGATGCAATATCTGTGTTTCATCGTCGATAAGAAGGTCCGAGGAATACAGTAAACATGAAGTGAGGCATCGGAATCCACAACTAGTGTCACAGGAATGGTTCAAAACATAATCAGTAAGAAGATTCAGTCTTCTTGTACTTAAGTCGGCATTTTGCCTTTTGTATTTAATTCCGATGCAATTTCTGTGTTTCATCGTCAATAAGAAGGTCCGAGGGATACAGTAAACCTGGTGTGAAGCATCGAAATCTATAACTAGTGTCACAGGAATGGTTCAAAACATAGACAGTAAGAAGAGTTAGTCTTGTTGTACTTAAGTCGGCATTGTGCCTTTTGTATTTAATTCCGATGCAATTTCTGTGTTTCATCGTCAATAAGAAGGTCCGAGGGATACAGTAAACCTGGTGTGAAGCATCGAAATCTATAACTAGTGTCACAGGAATGGTTCAAACATAGTCAGTGGGAAGAGTCGGTCTTCATGTACTTAAGCCGGCATTGTGCATTTGTATTTAATTCCCATGCAACTTCTGTGTTTCATCGTCAATAAGAAGGTCCAAGGGATACAGTAAACCAGAAGTGAAGCATCGGAATCTATAACTAGTGTCACAGGAATGGTTCAAAACATAGTCAGTAAGAAGAGTCAGTCTTCTTGTACTTATGTCGGCATTGTGCCTTTTCTATTTAATTCCGATGCTATTTCTGTGCTTCATCGTCAATACGATGTCCAAGGGATACAGTAAACCTGAAGTGAATCATCGGAATGTATAACTAGTGTCACAGGAATGGTTCAAACATAGTCAGTGGGAAGAGTCGGTCTTCATGTACTTAAGCCGGCATTGTGCATTTGTATTTAATTCCCATGCAACTTCTGTGTTTCATCGTCAATAAGAAGGTCCAAGGGATACAGTAAACCAGAAGTGAAGCATCGGAATCTATAACTAGTGTCACAGGAATGGTTCGAAACATAGACAGTAAGAAAAGTCAGTCGTCTTGTATTTAACTCGGCATTGTGCATTTTCTATTTAATTCCGATGCAATTTCTGTGTTTCATCGTCAATACGATGGTCCAAGGGATACAGTAAACCTGAAGTGAATCATCGGAATCTATAACTAGTGTCACAGGAATGGTTCAAAACATAGTCAGTAGGAAGAGTCGGTCTTCATGTACTTAAGCCGGCATTGTGCATTTGTATTTAATTCCGATGCAATTTCTGTGTTTCATCGTCAATAAGAAGGTCCAAGGGATACAGTAAACCTGAAGTGAATCATCGGAGTCTATAACTAGGGTCACAGGAATGGTTCAAAAATAGTCAGTAATAAGAGTCGATCCTCATGTACTTAAGTCGGCATTACGCATTTGTATTTAATTCCGATGCAATTTCTGTGTTTCATCGTCAATAAGAAGGTCCAATGGATACAGTAAACCTGGAGTGAAGCATCGGAAGCTATAACTAGTGTCAATGGAATTATTCACATCATAGACAGTAAGAAGAGTCAGTCTTCTTGTACTTAAGTCGGCATTGTGCCTTTTGTATTTTATTCCGATGCAATTTTTGTGTTTCATCGTCAATAAGAAGGTCCAATGGATACAGTAAACCTGAAGTGAAACATCGGAATCTATAACTAGTGTCACAGGAATGAATCAAAACATAGACAGTAGGAAGAGTCAGTCTTCTTGTACTTAAGTCGGCATTTTGCCTTTTGTATTTAATTCCGATGCAATTTCTGTGTTTCATCGACAATAAGGTCAGAGAGATACAGTAAACCTCAAGTGAAGCATCGGAATCAATAACTAGTGTCACAGGAATAGTTCAAAACATAGACAGTAGGAAGAGTCAGTCTTCTTGAACTGAAGTCGGCATTGTGCCTTTTGTATTTAATTACGGTGCAATTTCTGTGTTTCATCGTCAATAAGAAGGGCAGAGGGATACAGTAATCCTGAAGTGAAGCATCGGAATCCAAAACCAGTGTCACAGGAATGGTTCAAAACATAGACAGTAGGAGGAGTCAGTTTTCTTGTACTTAAGTCGGCATTGTGCCTTTTGTATTTAATTCCGATGCAAAATCTGTGTTTCATCGTCAATAAGAGGGTCCAAGGTATACAGTAAACCTGAAGTGACGAATCGGAATCTATAACTAGTGTCACAGGAATGGTTCAAAGCATAGTCAGTAAGAAGTGTCAGTCTTCTTGTTCTTTAGTCGGCATTGTGCCATTTCTATTTAATTCCGATGCTATTTCTGTGTTTCATCGTCAATAAGAAGGTCCAAGGGAGACAGTAAACCTGGAGTGAAGCATCGGAATCCATAACTAGTGTCACAGGAATGGTTCAAATCATAGTCAGTAAGAACAGTCAGTCTTCTTGTACTTAAGTCGGCATTGTGCCTTTTGTGTTTAATTCCGATGCAATTTCTGTGTTTCATCGTCAATAAAAAGGTCCATGGTATACAGTAAACCTGGAGTGTAGCATCGGAATCTACAACTAGTGTCACAGGAATGGTTCAAAGAAAGACAGTAAGAAGAGTCAGTCTTCTTGTACTTAAGTCGGCATTGTGCCTTTTGTATTTAATTCGGATGCAATTTCTGTGTTTCATCGTCAATAGGAAGGTCAGAGGGATACAGTAAACCTGGAGTGAAGCATCGGAATCTATAACTAGTGTCACAGGAATGGTTTTAAACATAGACAATAAGAAGAGTCAGTCTTCTTGTACTTAAGTCAGCATTGTGCCTTTTGTATTAGATTCCGATGCAATTTCTGTGTTTCATCGTCAATAAGAAGGTCCAAGGGATACAGTAGCCCTGAATTGAAGCATCGGAATCTATTACTAGTGTCACAGGAATGGTTCAAAACATAAACAGTAAGAAGAGTCAGTTTTCTTGTACTTAAGTCGGCATTGTGCATTTTGTATTTAATTCCGATGCAATTTCTGTGTTTCATCGTCAATAGGAAGGTCAGAGGGATACAGTAAACCTGGAGTGAAGCATCGGAATCTATAACTAGTGTCACAGGAATGGTCAAGACATAGACAGTAGGAAGAACTAGTCTTCTTGTACTTAAGTCGGCATTGTGCCTTTTGAATTTAATTTGGATGCAATTTCTGTGTTTCATCGTCAATAGGAAGGTCAGAGGGATACAATAAACCTGAAGTGACTCATCGGAATCTATAACTAGTGTCACAGGAATGGTTCAAAACATAGACAGTAAGAGGTGTCAGTCTTCTTGTACTTAAGTCGGCATTGTGCCTTTTCTATTTAAATCTGATGCAATTTCTGTGTTTCATCGTCAATAAGAAGGTCCAAGGGATACAGTAAACTTGGAGTGAAGCACCGGAATCTATAACTAGTGTCACAGGACTGGTTCAAAACATAGACTGTAAGAAGAATCAGTCTTCTTGTACTTTAGTCGGTATTGTGCCTTTTGTATTTAATTCCGATGCAATTTCTGTGTTTCATCGTCAGTAAGAAGGTCCAAGGGATACAGTAAACCTGGAGTGAAACATCGGAATCTATAACTAGTGTCACAGGAATGGTTCAAGACATAAACAGTAAGAAGAGTCAGTCTTCTTGTACTTAAGTCGTCATTGTGCCTTTTCTATTTAATTCCGATGCAATATCTGTGTTTCATCGTCAATTAGAAGGTCAGAGGCATACAGTAATCCTGAAGTGAAAGATTGGAATCTATAACTAGTGTCACAGGCATGGAAAAAAAAATATTCAGTAAGAAGAGTCAGTCTTCTTGTACTTAAGTCGGCATTGTGGCTTTTGTATTGAATTCTGATGTAATTTCTGTGTTTCATCGTCAATAAGAATGTCCAAGGGATACAGTATACCTGAAGTGAAGCTTCTGAATCTATAACTAGTGTCACAGGAATGGTTCAAAACATAGACAGTAGCAAGAGTCAGTCTTCTTGTACTTACGTCGGCAGCGTGCTTTTTGTATTTAATTCCGATGCAATTTCTGTGTTTCATCGTCAATAAGACGGTCAGAGGAATACAGTAAACCAGAAGTAAAGCATCGGAATCTACAGCTAGTGTCACAGGAATGGTTTAAAACATAGACAGTTGGAAGAGTCAGTCTTCTTGTACTTAAGTCGGCATTGTGTCTTTGTATTTAATTCCGATGCAATATCTGTGTTTCATCGTCAATAAGAAGGTCCAAGGGATACAGTAAACCAGAAGTGAGGCATCGGTATCCACAACTAGTGTCACAGGAATGGTTCAAAACATAAACAGTAAGAAGATTCAGTCTTCTTGTACTTAAGTCGGCATTTTGATTTTTGTATTTAATTCCGATGCAATTTCTGTGTTTCATCGTCAATAAGAAGGTCCAAGGGATACAGTAAACCTGGTGTGAAGCATCGAAATCTATAACTAGTGTCACAGGAATGGTTTTAAACTTAGACAGTAAGAAGAGTCAGTCTTCTTGTAGTTAAGTCGGCATTGTGCCTTTTGTATTTAATTCCAATGCATTTTCTGTGTTACATCGTCAATAAGAAGGTCAGAGGGATACAGTAAACCTGAAGTGAAGCATCGGAATCTATAACTAGTGTCACAGGAATGGTTTTAAACAAAGCCAGTAAGAAGAGTCAGTCTTTTTGTACTTAAGTAGGCATTGTGACATTTGTATTTAATTCCGATGCAATTTCTATGTTTCATCGTCAATAAGAAGGTCCGAGGGATACAGTAAACCTGGAGTGAAGCATCGGAAACTATAACTAGTGTCACAGGAATGGTTTTAAACATAGACAGTAAGAAGTGTCAGTCTTCTTGTACTTAAGTCGGCATTGTGCCTTTTCTATTTAATTCCGATGCATTATCTGTGTTTCATCGTCAATAAGAAGATCCAAGGGATACAGTAAACCTGAAGTAAAGCATCGGAATCTATAACTAGTGTCACAGGAATGGTTCAAAGCATAGACAGTAAGAGGTGTTAGTCTTCTTGTACTTAAGTCGGCATTGTGCCTTTTCTATTTAAATCTGATGCAATTTCTGTGTTTCATCGTCAATAAGAAGGTCCAAGGGATACAGTAAACTTGGAGTGAAGCGGCGGAATCTATAACTAGTGTCACAGGACTGGTTCAAAACATAGACTGTAAGAAGAATCAGTCTTCTTGTACTTAAGTCGGCATTGTGCCTTTTCTATTTAATTCCGATGCAATATCTGTGTTTCATCGTCAATTAGATGGTCAGAGGGATACAGTAATCCTGAAGTGAAACATCGGAATCTATAACTAGTGTCACAGGCATGGAAAAAAAAAATTGTCAGTAAGAAGAGTCAGTCTTCTTGTACTTAAGTCGGAATTCTGGCTTTTGTATTGAATTCTGATGCAATTTGTGTGTTTCATCGTCAATAAGAAGGTCCAAGGGAAACAGTATACCTGAAGTGAAGCATCGGAATCTATAACTAGTGTCTCAGGAATGGTTCAAAACATAGACAGTAGGAAGAGTCAGTCTTCTTGTACTTACGTCGGCAGTGTGCCTTTTGTATTTAATTCCGATGCAATTTCTGTGTTTCATCGTCAATAAGACGGTCAGAGGAATACAGTAAACCAGAAGTGAAGCATCGGAATCTATAGCTAGTGTTACAGGAATGGTTTAAAACATAGACAGTTGGAAGAGTCAGTCTTGTTGTACTTAAGTCGGCATTGTGTCTTTGTATTTAATTCCGATGCAATATCTGTGTTTCATCGTCAATAAGAAGGTCCAAGGGATACAGTAAACCTGAAGTGAGGCATCGGAATCCACAACTAGTGTCACAGGAATGGTTCAAAACATAAACAGTAAGAAGATTCAGTCTTCTTGTAGTTAAGTCGGCATTGTGCCTTTTCTACTTAATTCCGATGCAATATCTGTGTTTCATCGTCAATAAGAAGGTCCAAGGGATACAGTAAACCTGAAATGAAGCATCGGAGTCTTTAACTAGTGGCAGAGGAATGGTTCAAAACGTAGTCAGTATGAAGCGTCAGTCTTCTTGTACTGAAGTCGGCATTGTGCCTTTTCTATTTAATTCTGATGCAATTCCTGTGTTTCATCGTCAATAAGAAGGTCCAAGGGATATAGTAAACCTGACGTCAAGCATCTGAATCTATAACTAGAGTCACAGGAATGGTTCAAAACATAGACAGTAAGAAGAGTCAGTCTTCTTGAGCTAAAGTCGGCATTGTGCCGTTTGTATTTAATTCCAATGCAATTTCTGTGTTTCATAGTCAATAAGAAGGTCCAAGGCATACAGTAAACCTGGAGTGAAACATCGGAATCTATAACTAGTGTCACAAGAATGGTTCAAAACATAGTCAGTAAGAAGAGTCAGTCTTTTTGTAGTTATGTCGGCATTGTGCCTTTTGTATTTAATTCCGATGCAATTTCTGTGTTTCATCGTCAATAAGAAGGTCAGAGGGATACAGTAAACCTGGAGTGAGGCATCGGAATCTATAACTAGTGTCACAGGAATGGTCAAGACATAGACAGTAGGAAGAGTCAGGCTTCTTGTACTTACGTCGGCAGCGTGCTTTTTGTATTTAATTCCGATGCAATTTCTGTGTTTCATCGTCAATAAGACGGTCAGAGGAATACAGTAAACCAGAAGTAAAGCATCGGAATCTACAGCTAGTGTCACAGGAATGGTTTAAAACACAGACAGTTGGAAGAGTCAGTCTTCTTGTACTTAAGTCGGCATTGTGTCTTTGTATTTAATTCCGATGCAATATCTGTGTTTCATCGTCAATAAGAAGGTCCAAGGGATACAGTAAACCTGAAGTGAGGCATCGGAATCCACAACTAGTGTCACAGGAATGGTTCAAAACATAAACAGTAAGAAGATTCAGTCTTCTTGTACTTAAGTCGGCATTTTGATTTTTGTATTTAATTCCGATGCAATTTCTGTGTTTCATCGTCAATAAGAAGGTCCAAGGGATACAGTAAACCTGGTGTGAAGCATCGAAATCTATAACTAGTGTCACAGGAATGGTTTTAAACTTAGACAGTAAGAAGAGTCAGTCTTCTTGTAGTTAAGTCGGCATTGTGCCTTTTGTATTTAATTCCAATGCATTTTCTGTGTTACATCGTCAATAAGAAGGTCAGAGGGATACAGTAAACCTGAAGTGAAGCATCGGAATCTATAACTAGTGTCACAGGAATGGTTTTAAACAAAGCCAGTAAGAACAGTCAGTCTTTTTGTACTTAAGTAGGCATTGTGACATTTGTATTTAATTCCGATGCAATTTCTATGTTTCATCGTCAATAAGAAGGTCCGAGGGATACAGTAAACCTGGAGTGAAGCATCGGAAACTATAACTAGTGTCACAGGAATGGTTTTAAACATAGACAGTAAGAAGTGTCAGTCTTCTTGTACTTAAGTCGGCATTGTGCCTTTTCTATTTAATTCCGATGCATTATCTGTGTTTCATCGTCAATAAGAAGATCCAAGGGATACAGTAAACCTGAAGTAAAGCATCGGAATCTATAACTAGTGTCACAGGAATGGTTCAAAGCATAGACAGTAAGAGGTGTTAGTCTTCTTGTACTTAAGTCGGCATTGTGCCTTTTCTATTTAAATCTGATGCAATTTCTGTGTTTCATCGTCAATAAGAAGGTCCAAGGGATACAGTAAACTTGGAGTGAAGCGGCGGAATCTATAACTAGTGTCACAGGACTGGTTCAAAACATAGACTGTAAGAAGAATCAGTCTTCTTGTACTTAAGTCGGCATTGTGCCTTTTCTATTTAATTCCGATGCAATATCTGTGTTTCATCGTCAATTAGAAGGTCAGAGGGATACAGTAATCCTGAAGTGAAACATCGGAATCTATAACTAGTGTCACAGGCATGGAAAAAAAAAATTGTCAGTAAGAAGAGTCAGTCTTCTTGTACTTAAGTCGGAATTCTGGCTTTTGTATTGAATTCTGATGCAATTTGTGTGTTTCATCGTCAATAAGAAGGTCCAAGGGAAACAGTATACCTGAAGTGAAGCATCGGAATCTATAACTAGTGTCACAGGAATGGTTCAAAACATAGACAGTAGGAAGAGTCAGTCTTCTTGTACTTACGTCGGCAGTGTGCCTTTTGTATTTAATTCCGATGCAATTTCTGTGTTTCATCGTCAATAAGACGGTCAGAGGAATACAGTAAACCAGAAGTGAAGCATCGGAATCTATAGCTAGTGTCACAGGAATGGTTTAAAACATAGACAGTTGGAAGAGTCAGTCTTGTTGTACTTAAGTCGGCATTGTGTCTTTGTATTTAATTCCGATGCAATATCTGTGTTTCATCGTCAATAAGAAGGTCCATGGGATACAGTAAACCTGAAGTGAGGCATCGGAATCCACAACTAGTGTCACAGGAATGGTTCAAAACATAAACAGTAAGAAGATTCAGTCTTCTTGTAGTTAAGTCGGCATTGTGCCTTTTCTACTTAATTCCGATGCAATATCTGTGTTTCATCGTCAATAAGAAGGTCCAAGGGATACAGTAAACCTGAAATGAAGCATCGGAGTCTTTAACTAGTGGCAGAGGAATGGTTCAAAACGTAGTCAGTATGAAGCGTCAGTCTTCTTGTACTGAAGTCGGCATTGTGCCTTTTCTATTTAATTCTGATGCAATTCCTGTGTTTCATCGTCAATAAGAAGGTCCAAGGGATACAGTAAACCTGACGTCAAGCATCTGAATCTATAACTAGAGTCACAGGAATGGTTCAAAACATAGACAGTAAGAAGAGTCAGTCTTCTTGAGCTAAAGTCGGCATTGTGCCTTTTGTATTTACTTCCAATGCAATTTCTGTGTTTCATAGTCAATAAGAAGGTCCAAGGCATACAGTAAACCTGGAGTGAAACATCAGAATCTATAACTAGTGTCACAAGAATGGTTCAAAACATAGTCAGTAAGAAGAGTCAGTCTTTTTGTAGTTATGTCGGCATTGTGCCTTTTGTATTTAATACCGATGCAATTTCTGTGTTTCATCGTCAATAAGAAGGTCAGAGGGATACAGTAAACCTGGAGTGAGGCATCGGAATCTATAACTAGTGTCACAGGAATGGTCAAGACATAGACAGTAGGAAGAGTCAGTCTTCTTGTACTTACGTCGGCATTGTGCCTTTTGTATTTAATTCCGATGCAATTTCTGTGTTTCATCGTCAATAAGAACGTCAGAGGGATACAGTAAACCTGAAGTGAAGCATTGGAATCTATAACTAGTGTCACAGGAATGGTTCAAACTTAGTCAGTAGGAAGAGTCAGTCTTCTTGTCCTTAAGTTGGCATTGTGAATTTCGTATTTAATTCCGATGCAATTTCTGTGTTTCATCGTAAATAAGAAGGTCAAAGGGATACATTAAACCTGGAGGGAAGCATCGGAATCTATAGCTAGAATCGCAGGAATGGTTCAAAACATAGACAGTAAGAAGAGTCAGTCTTCTTGTACTTAAGTCGGCATTGTGCCTTTTGTATTTCATTCCGATGCAATTTCTGTGTTTCATCGTCAACAAGAACGTCCAAGGGATACAGTAAACCTGGAGTGAAGCATCGGAATCTATAACTAGTGTCAATGGAATGGTTCAAATCATAGACAGTAAGAAGAGTCAGTCTCCTTGTACTTAAGTCGGCATTGTGCCTTTTGTATTTTATTCCGATGCAATTTTTGTGTTTCATCGTCAATAAGAAGGTCCAAGGGATACAGTAAACCTGAAGTGAAACATCGGAATCTATATCTAGTGTCACAGGGATGGTTCAAAACATAGACAGTAGGAAGAGTCAGTTTTCTTGTACTTATGTCGGCATTGTGCCTTTTGTATTTAATTCCGATGCAATTTCTGTGTTTCATCGTCAATACGTAGGTCCATGGGATACAGTAAACCTGAAGTGAAGCATCGGAAACTATTACTAGTTCTCAGGAATGGTTCAAAACAAAGTCAGTAAGAAGAGTCAGTCTTCTTGTCCTTATGTCGGCATTGTGCCTTTTGTATTTAATTCCGATGCAAATTCTGTGTTTCATCGTCAATAAGAAGGTCCAAGGGAACCAGTAAACCTGGAGTGTAGCATCGGAATCTATAACTAGTGTCACAGGGATGGTTCAAAACATAGACAGTAAGAAGAGTCAGTCTTCGTGTACTTAAGTCGACATTTTGAGTTTTGTATTTAATTCCGAGGCAATTTCTGTGTTTCATCGTCAATAAGAAGAGCCAAGGGATACAGTAAACCTGAGGTGAATCATCGGAATCTATAACTAGTGTCACAGGAATGGTTCAAAACATAGTCAGTAAGAAGAGTCAGTCTTCTTGTACTTACGTCGGCATTGTGCCTTTTCTATTTAATTCCGATGCAATTTCTGTGTTTCATCGTCAATAAGAAGGTCCAAGGGATACAGTAAACCTGAAGCGAAGCATCGGAATCTATAACTAGTGTCACAGGAATGGTTCAAAACATAGTCAGGAGGAAGAGTCGGTCTTCATGTACTTAAGCCGGCATTGTGCATTTGTATTTAATTCCGATGCAATTTCTGAGATTCATCGTGAATAAGAAGGTCCAAGGGATACAGTAAATCAGAAGTGAAGCATCGGAATCTATCACTAGTGTCACAGGAATGGTTCGAAACATAGACAGTAAGAAAAGTCAGTCGTCTTGTATTTAACTCGGCATTGTGCATTTTCTATTTAATTCCGATGCAATTTCTGTGTTTCATCGTCAATTCGATGGTCCAAGGGATACAGTAAACCTGAAGTGAATCATCGAAGTCTATAACTATTGTCACAGAAATGGTTCAAAACATAGTCAGTAATAAGAGTCGGTCCTCATGTACTTAAGTCCGCATTGTGCATTTGTATTTAATTCCGATGCAATTTCTGTGTTTCATCGTCAATAAGAAGGTCCAAGGGATACAGTAAACCTGAAGTGAATCATCGAAGTCTATAACTATTGTCACAGAAATGGTTCAAAACATAGTCAGTAATAAGAGTCGGTCCTCATGTACTTAAGTCCGCATTGTGCATTTGTATTTAATTCCGATGCAAGTTCTGTGTTTCATCGTCAATAAGAAGGTCCAAGGGATACAGTAAACCTGGAGTGAAGCACCGGAATCTATAACTAGTGTCACAGGAATGGTTCAAAACATAGACAGTAGGAAGAGTCAGTCTTCTTGTTCTTAAGTCGGCATTGTGCCTTTTGTATATAATTCCGATGCAATTTCGGTTTTTCATCGTCAATAAGAAGGTCCAAGGGATACAGTAAACCTGAAGTGAAGCATCGGAATCTATAAGTAGTGTCACAATAATGGTTCAAAACATAGTCAGTAAGAAGAGTCAGTCTTCTTGTATTTAAGTCGGCATTGTGCCTCTTCTATTTAATACCGAAGCAATTTCTGTGTTTCATCGTCAATAAGAAGGTCCAAGGGATGCAGTAAACCTGGAGTGAAGCATCGAAATCTATAACTAGTGTCAATGGAATGGTTCAAACATAGTCAGTAAGAAGAGTCAGTCTTCGTGTCCTTAAGTCGGCATTGTGCCTTTTGTATTTAATTCCGATGCAATTTCTGTGTTTCATCGTCAATAAGACGGTCAGAGGAATACAGTAAACCAGAAGTGAAGCATCGGAATCTACAGCTAGTGTCACAGGAATGGTTTTAAACATAGACAGTTGGAAGAGTCAGTCTTCTTGTACTTAAGTCGGCATTGTGTCTTTATATTTAATTCCGATGCAATATCTGTGTTTCATCGTCGATAAGAAGGTCCGAGGGATACAGTAAACATGAAGTGAGGCATCGGAATCCACAACTAGTGTCACAGGAATGGTTCAAAACATAATCAGTAAGAAGATTCAGTCTTCTTGTACTTAAGTCGGCATTTTGCCTTTTGTATTTAATTCCGATGCAATTTCTGTGTTTCATCGTCAATAAGAAGGTCCGAGGGATACAGTAAACCTGGTGTGAAGCATCGAAATCTATAACTAGTGTCACAGGAATGGTTTTAAACTTAGACAGTAAGAAGAGTCAGTCTTCTTGTACTTAAGTCGGCATTGTGCCTTTTCTCTTTAATTCCGATGCAATTTCTGTGTTTCATCGTCAATAAGAAGGTCCAAGGGATACAGTAGACCTGAATTGAAGCATCGGAATCTATAACTAGTGTCACAGGAATGGTTCAAAACATAGACAGTAAGAAGAGTCAGTCTTGTTGTACTTAAGTCGGCATTGTGCCTTTTGTATTTAATTCCGATGCAATTTCTGTGTTTCATCGTCAATAAGAAGGTCAGAGGGATACAGTAAACCTGAAGTGAAGCATCGGAATCTATAACTAGGGTCACAGGAATGGTTCAAAACATAGACAGTAAGAAGAGTCAGTCTTCTTGAACTGAAGTCGGCATTGTGCCTTGTGTATTTAACTCCGATGCAATTTATATGTTTCATCGTCAACAAGAAAGTCCAAGGGATACAGTAATCCTGGAGTGAAGCATCGGAATCTATACCTAGTGTCACAAGAATGGTTCAAACATAGTCAGTAAGAAGAGTCAGTCTTCTTGTAGTTAAGTCGGCATTGTGCCTTTTGTATATAATTCCAATGCATTTTCTGTGTTACATCGTCAATAAGAAGGTCAGAGGGATACAGTATACCTGAAGTGAAGCATCGGAATCTATAACAAGTGTCACAGGAATGGTTCAAAACATAGACAGTAGGAAGAGTCAATCTTCTTGTACTTACGTCGGCAGTGTGCCTTTTGTATTTAATTCCGATGTAATTTCTGTGTTTCATCGTCAATAAGACGGTCAGAGGAATACAGTAAACCAGAAGTGAAGCATCGGAATCTATAGCTAGTGTCACAGGAATGGTTTAAAACATAGACAGTTGGAAGAGTCAGTCTTCTTGTACTTAAGTCGGCATTGTGGCTTTGTATTTAATTCCGATGCAATATCTGTGTTTCATCGTCAATAAGAAGGTCCAAGGGATACAGTAAACCTGAAGTGAGGCATCGGAATCCACAACTAGTGTCACAGGAATGGTTCAAAACATAGTCAGTATGAAGCGTCAGTCTTCTTGTACTGAAGTCGGCATTGTGCCTTTTCTATTTAATTCTGATGCAATTCCTGTGTTTCATCGTCAATAAGAAGGTCCAAGGGAATCAGTTAACCTGGAGTGAAGCACCGGAATCTATAACTAGTGTCACAGGAATGGTTCAAAACATAGACTGTTAGAAGAGTCAGTCTTCTTGTACTTTAGTCAGCATTGTGCCTTTTGTATTTCATTCCGATGCAATATCTGTGTTTCATCGTCAATAAGAAGGTCCATGGGATACAGTAAACCTGACGTCAAGCATCTGAATCTATAACTAGAGTCACAGGAATGGTTCAAAACATAGACAGTAAGAAGAGTCAGTCTTCTTGAGCTAAAGTCGGCATTGTGCCTTTTGTATTTAATTCCAATGCAATTTCTGTGTTTCATAGTCAATAAGAAGGTCCAAGGGATACAGTAAACCTGGAGTGAAACATCGGAATCTATAACTAGTGTCAAAAGAATGGTTCAAAACATAGTCAGTAAGAAGAGTCAGTCTTTTTGTAGTTATGTCGGCATTGTGCCTTTTGTATTTAATTCCGATGCAATTTCTGTGTTTCATCGTCAATAAGAAGGTCAGAGGGATACAGTAAACCTGGAGTGAAGCATCGGAATCTATAACTAGTGTCACAGGAATGGTCAAGACATAGACAGTAGGTAGAGTCAGTCTTCTTGTAGTTAAGTCGGCATTGTGCCTTTTGAATTTAATTCGGATAAAACATCTGTGTTTCATCGTCAATAGGAAGGTCAGAGGGATACAATACACCTGAAGTGACTCATCGGAATCTATAACTAGTGTCACAGGAATGGTTCAAAACATAGACAGTAAGAAGTGTCAGTCTTTTTGTACTTAAGTCGGCATTGTGCTTTTTGTATTGAATTCCGATTCAATTTCTGTGTTTCATCGTCAATAAGAAGGTCCAAGGGATACAGTATACCTGAAGTGAAGCATCGGAATCTATAACTAGTGTCACAGGAATGGTTCAAACATAGAAAGTAACAAGAGTCAGTCTTCTTGTACTTAAGTCGGCATTGTGCCTTTTGTATTTAATTCCGATGCAATTTCTGTGTTTCATCGTCAATAAGAACGTCAGAGGGATACAGTAAACCTGAAGTGAAGCATTGGAATCTATAACTAGTGTCACAGGAATGGTTCAAACTTAGTCAGTAGGAAGAATCAGTCTTCTTGTCCTTAAGTTGGCATTGTGAATTTCGTATTTAATTCCGATGCAGTTTCTGTGTTTCATCGTAAATAAGAAGGTCCAAGGGATACAGTAAACCTGGAGTGAAGCATCGGAATCTATAGCTAGAATCGCAGGAATGGTTCAAAACATAGACAGTAAGAAGAGTCAGTCTTCTTGTACTTAAGTCGGCATTGTGCCTTTTGTATTTCATTCCGATGCAATTTCTGTGTTTCATCGTCAATAAGAAGGTCCAAGGGATACAGTAAACCTGGAGTGAAGCATCGGAATCTATAACTAGTGTCAATGGAATGGTTCAAATCATAGACTGTAAGAAGAGTCAGTCTTCTTGTACTTAAGTCGGCATTGTGCCTTTTGTATTTTATTCCGATGCAATTTTTGTGTTTCATCGTCAATAAGAAGGTCCAAGGGATACAGTAAACCTGAAGTGAAACATCGGAATCTATAACTAGTGTCACAGGAATGGTTCAAAACATAGACAGTAGGAAGAGTCAGTTTTCTTGTACTTAAGTCGGCATTGTGCCTTTTGTATTTAATTCCGATGCAATTTCTGTGTTTCATCGTCAATACGAAGGTCCATGGGATACGGTAAACCTGAAGTGAAGCATCGGAAACTATAACTAGTGTCTCAGGAATGGTTCAAAACAAAGTCAGTAAGAAGAGTCAGTCTTCTTGTCCTTATGTCGGCATTGTGCCTTTTGTATTTAATTCCGATGCAAATTCTGTGTTTCATCGTCAATAAGAAGGTCCAAGGGATACAGTAAACCTGGAGTGTAGCATCGGAATCTATAACTAGTGTCACAGGGATGGTTCAAAACATAGACAGTAAGAAGAGTCAGTCTTCGTGTACTTAAGTCGACATTTTGAGTTTTGTATTGAATTCCGATGCAATTTCTGTGTTTCATCGTCAATAAGAAGGTCCAAGGGATACAGTAAACCTGAGGTGAATCATCGGAATCTATAACTAGTGTCACAGGAATGGTTCAAAACATAGTCAGTAAGAAGAGTCAGTCTTCTTGTACTTATGTTGGCATTGTGCCTTTTCTATTTAATTCCTATGCAATTTCTGTGTTTCATCGTCAATAAGAAGGTCCAAGGAATACAGTAAACCTGAAGTGAAGCATCGGAATCTATAACTAGTGTCACAGGAATGGTTCAAAACATAGACAGTAGGATGAGTCAGTCTTGTTGTTCTTAAGTCGGCATTGTGCCATTTGTATTTCATTCCGATGCAATTTCTGTGTTTCATCGTCAATAAGAAGGTCCAAGGGATACAGTTAACCAGAAGTGAAGCATCGGAATCTATAACTAGTGTCACAGGAATGGTTCGAAACATAGACAGTAAGAAAAGTCAGTCGTCTTGTACTTAACTCGGCATTGTGCATTTTCTATTTAATTCCGATGCAATTTCTGTGTTTCATCGTCAATACGATGGTCCAAGGGATACAGTAAACCTGAAGTGAATCATCGGAATCTATAACTAGTGTCACAGGAATGGTTCAAAACATAGTCAGTAGGAAGAGACGGTCTTGATGTACTTAAAACGGCATTGTGCATTTGTATTTAATTCCGATGCAATTTCTGTGTTTCATCGTCAATAAGAAGGTCCAAGGGATACAGTAAACCAGAAGTGAAGCATCGGAATCTATAACTAGTGTCACAGGAATGGTTCGGGACATAGACAGTAAGAAAAGTCAGTCGTCTTGTATTTAACTCGTCATTGTGCATTTTCTATTTAATTCCGATGCAATTTCTGTGTTTCATCGTCAATACGATGGTCCAAGGGATACAGTAAATCTGAAGTGAATCATCGGAATCTATAACTAGTGTCACAGGAATGGTTCAAAACATAGTCTGTTGTAAGAGTCGGTCTTCATGTACTTAAGCCGGCATTGTGCATTTGTATTTAATTCCGATGCAATTTCTGTGTTTCATCGTCAATAAGGAGGTCCAAGGGATACAGTAAACCTGAAGTGAATCATCGGAGTCTATAACTAGGGTCACAGGAATGGTTCAAAACATTGTCAGTAATAAGAGTCGGTCCTCATGTACTTAAGTCGGCATTGTGCATTTGTATTTAATTCCGATGCAATTTCTGTGTTTCATCGTCAATAAGAAGGTCCAAGGGATACAGTAAACCTGGAGTGAAGCATCGGAATCTATAACAAGTGTCAATGGAATGGTTGAAATCATAGACAGTAAGAAGAGTCAGTCTTCTTGTAGTTAAGTCGGCATTGTGCCTTTTGTATTTAATTCCAATGCATTTTCTGTGTTACATCGTCAATAAGAAGGTCAGAGGGATACAGTAAACCTGAAGTGAAGCATCGCAATCTATAACTAGTGTCACAGAAATGGTCAAAACATACACAGTAGGAAGAGTCATTCTTTCAGTACTTAAGTCGGCATTGTGCCTTTTGTATTTAATTCGGATGCAATTTCTCTGTTTCATCGTCAATAGGAACGTCAGAGGGATACAGTAAACCTGGAGTCTTCTTCTTCTTCGGTTATCAACCCACAGGTTGGTTGGCAGCAGCACGCCATTCCGCTCTTTTGTCAACTTTCTTCTTCATATCTGCATAGGTCTGGCACCCGATGTCATTTATTACTTGTTGAATGTAGCTTAATCTAGGTCGTCCTCGGCGAGTTCTTCCTTCAATGATTCCTTCTAATATTCTCTTAATGAAATTGTTATGCCGTAAAATGTGACCTATGAAGGTTATTCTTCTTTTCTGTATATTTCGCCAAAGAGATCTGTTTTCTTTCACTCTTCTGAGGACATCTTCGTTTGTAGCCTTGTCTCGCCAGCTGATTTTTTCCATTCTCCGGTAGCACCACATTTCGAATGCCTCTAATCTTCTCTTTTCTTCTTTTCCACAAGTCCAAGTTTCACATCCGTAAAGGGCTGTACTCCACACATAGGTTTTCATGACTCTCTTTCTTACGTCTAAACTAACATTTCTACTCGTCAGTAAGTTTCTTTTTCCATTGAATGCTATTTTGGCAAGTTGTATTCTGGAGTGAAGCATCGGAATCTATAACTAGTGTCACAGGAATGGTTTTAAACAAAGCCAGTAAGAAGAGTCAGTCTTTTTGTACTTAAGTAGGCATTGTGCCATTTGTATTTAATTCTGATGCAATTTCTGTGTTTCATCTTCAATAAGAATGTCCAAGGGAAACAGTATACCTGAAGTGAAGCATCGGAATCTATAACTACTGTCACAGGAATGGTTCACAACAAAGACAGTAAGAAGAGTCAGTCTTCTTGTACTTAAGTCGGCATTGTGCCATTTGTATTTAATTCCGATGCAATTTCTGTGTATCATCGTCAATAAGAAGGTCCAAGGGATACAGTAAACCTGGAGTGAAGCATCGGATTCTATAACTAGTGTCACAGAAATGGTTCAAAACAAAGTCAGTAAGAAGAGTCAGTCTTCCTGTCCTTATGCCGGCATTGTGCCTTTTGTATTTAATTCCGATGCAAATTCTGTGTTTCATCGTCAATAAGAAGGTCCAAGGGATACAGTAAACCTGGAGTGAAGCATCGGAATCTATAACTAGTGTCAATGGAATGGTTCAAATCATAGACAGTAAGAAGAGTCAGTCTTCTTGTACTTAAGTCGGCATTGTGCCTTTTGTATTTTATTCCGATGCAATTTTTGTGTTTCATCGTCAATAAGAAGGTCCAAGGGATACAGTAAACCTGAAGTGAAACATCGGAATCTATAACTAGTGTCACAGGAATGGTTCAAAACATAGACAGTAGGAAGAGTCAGTTTTCTTGTACTTAAGTCGGCATTGTGCCTTTTGTATTTAATTCCGATGCAGTTTCTGTGTTTCATCGTCAATACGAAGGTCCATGGGATACAGTAAACCTGAAGTGAAGCATCGGAAACTATAACTAGTGTCTCAGGAATGGTTCAAAACAAAGTCAGTAAGAAGAGTCAGTCTTCTTGTCCTTATGTCGGCATTGTGCCTTTTGTATTTAATTCCGATGCAAATTCTGTGTTTCATCGTCAATAAGAAGGTCCAAGGGATACAGTAAACCTGGAGTGTAGCATCGGAATCTATAACTAGTGTCACAGGGATGGTTCAAAACATAGACAGTAAGAAGAGTCAGTCTTCGTGTACTTAAGTCGACATTTTGAGTTTTGTATTTAATTCCGATGCAATTTCTGTGTTTCATCGTCAATAAGAAGGTCCAAGGGATACAGTAAACCTGAGGTGAATCATCGGAATCTATAACTAGTGTCACAGGAATGGTTCGAAACATAGTCAGTAAGAAGAGTCAGTCTTCTTGTACTTATGTCGGCATTGTGCCTTTTCTATTTAATTCCGATGCAATTTCTGTGTTTCATCGTCAATAAGAAGGTCCAAGGGATACAGTAAACCTGAAGTGAAGCATCGGAATCTATAACTAGTGTCACAGGAATGGTTCAAAACATAGACAGTAGGATGAGTCAGTCTTGTTGTTCTTAAGTCGGCGTTGTGCAATTTGTATTTAATTCCGATGCAATTTCTGTGTTTCATCGTCAATAAGAAGGTACAAGGGATACAGTAAACCAGAAGTGAAGCATCGGAATCTATAACTAGTGTCACAGGAATGGTTCGAAACATAGACAGTAAGAAAAGTCAGTCGTCTTGTACTTAACTCGGCATTGTGCATTTTCTATTTAATTCCGATGCAATTTCTGTGTTTCATCGTCAATACGATGGTCCAAGGGATACAGTAAAACTGAAGCGAATCATCGGAATCTATAACTAGTGTCACAGGAATGGTTCAAAACATAGTCAGTAGGAAGAGACGGTCTTGATGTACTTAAAACGGCATTGTGCATTTGTATTTAATTCCCATGCAATTTCTGTGTTTCATCGTCAATAAGAAGGTCCAAGGGATACAGTAAACCAGAAGTGAAGCATCGGAATCTATAACTAGTGTCACAGGAATGGTTCGGAACATAGACAGTAAGAAAAGTCAGTCGTCTTGTATTTAACTCGGCATTGTGCATTTTCTATTTAATTCCGATGCAATTTCTGTGTTTCATCGTCAATAAGAAGGTCCAAGGGATACAGTAAACCTGAAGTGAATCATCGGAGTCTATAACTAGGGTCACAGGAATGGTTCAAATCATTGTCAGTAATAAGAGTCGGTCCTCATGTACTTAAGTCGGCATTGTGCATTTGTATTTAATTCCGATGCAATTTCTGTGTTTCATCGTCAATAAGAAGGTCCAAGGGATACAGTAAACCTGGAGTGAAGCATCGGAATCTATAACTAGTGTCAATGGAATGGTTGAAATCATAGACAGTAAGAAGAGTCAGTCTTCTTGTACTTAAGTCGGCATTGTGACTTTTGTATTTTATTCTGATGCAATTTTTGTGTTTCATCGTCAATAAGAAGGTCCAAGGGATACAGTAAACCTGAAGTGAAACATCGGAATCTATAACTAGTGTCACAGGAATGGTTCAAAACATAGACAGTAGGAAGAGTCAGTTTTCTTGTACTTAAGTCGGCATTGTGCCTTTTGTATTTAATTCCGATGCAATTTCTGTGTTTCATCGTTAATACGAAGGTCCATGGGATACAGTAAACCTGAAGTGAAGCATCGGAAACTATAACTAGTGTCTCAGGAATGGTTCAAAACAAAGTCAGTAAGAAGAGTCAGTCTTCCTGTCCTTATGCCGGCATTGTGCCTTTTGTATTTAATTCCGATGCAAATTCTGTGTTTCATCGTCAATAAGAAGGTCCAAGGGATACAGTAAACCTGGAGTGTAGCATCGGAATCTATAACTAGTGTCACAGGGATGGTTCAAAACATAGTCAGTAAGAAGAGTCAGTCTTCTTGTGGTTAAGTCGGCATTGTGCCTCTTGTATTTAATTCCAATGCATTTTCTGTGTTACATCGTCAATAAGAAGGTCAGAGGGATACAGTAAACCTGAAGAGAAGCATCGCAATCTATAACTAGTGTCACAGAAATGGTCAAAACATACACAGTAGGAAGAGTCATTCTTTCTGTACTTAAGTCGGCATTGTGCCTTTTGTATTTAAATTCGGATGCAATTTCTCTGTTTCATCGTCAATAGGAACGTCAGAGGGATACAGTAAACCTGGAGTGAAGCATCGGAATCTATAACTAGTGTCACAGGAATGGTTTTAAACAAAGCCAGTAAGAAGAGTCAGTCTTTTTGTACTTAAGTAGGCATTGTGCCATTTGTATTTAATTCTGATGCAATTTCTGTGTTTCATCTTCAATAAGAATGTCCAAGGGAAACAGTATACCTGAAGTGAAGCATCGGAATCTATAACTACTGTCACAGGAATGGTTCACAACAAAGACAGTAAGAAGAGTCAGTCTTCTTGTACTTAAGTCGGCTTTGTCCCATTTGTATTTAATTCCGATGCAATTTCTGTGTTTCATCGTCAATAAGAAGGTCCAAGGGATACAGTAAACCTGGAGTGAAGCATCGGATTCTATAACTAGTGTCACAGAAGTGGTTCAAAACATAGACAGTAGGAAGAGTCAGTCTTCTTGTACTTAAGTCCGCATTGTGCCTTTTGTATTTAATTCTGATGCAATTTCTGTGTTTCATCTTCAATAAGAATGTCCAAGGGAAACAGTATACCTGAAGTGAAGCTTCGGAATCTATAACTACTGTCACAGGAATGGTTCAAAACAAAGACAGTAAGAAGAGTCAGTCTTCTTGTACTTAAGTCGGCATTGTGGCTTTTGTATTTAATTCCTATGCAATTTCTATGTTTCATCGTCAATAAGAAGGTCAGAGGGATACAGTAAACTTGAAGTGAAGCATCGGAATCTATAACTAGTGTCACAGGAATGGTTCAAAACATAGACAGTAGGAAGAGTCAGTCTTCTTGAACTGAAGTCGGCATTGTGCCTTTTGTATTTAATTACGATGCAATTTCTGTGTTTCATCGTCAATAAGAAGGGCAGAGGGATACAGTAATCCTGAAGTGAAGCATCGGAATCCAAAACCAGTGTCACAGGAATGGTTCAAAACATAGACAGTAGGAAGAGACGTTCTTCATGTACTTAAGCCGGCATTGTCCATTTGTATTTAATACCGATGCAATTTCTGTGTTTCATCGTCAATACGAAGGTCCAAGGGATACAGTAGACCAGAAGTGAAGCATCGGAATCTATAACTAGTGTCACAGGAATGGTTCGGAACACAGACAGTAAGAAAAGTCAGTCGTCTTGTATTTAACTCGGCATTTTGCATTTTCTTTTTAATTCCGATGCAATTTCTGTGTTTCATCGTCAATACGATGGTCCAAGGCATACAGTAAATCTGAAGTGAATCATCGGATTCTATAACTAGTGTCACAGGAATGGTTCAAAACATATTCAGTAGGAAGGGTCGGTCTTCTTGTACTTAAGCCGGCATTGTGCATTTGTATTTAATTCCGATGCAATTTCTGTGTTTCATCGTCAATAAGAAGGTCCAAGGGATACAGTAAACCAGAAGTGAAGCATCGGAATCTATAACTAGTGTCACAGGAATGGTTCGGAACATAGACGGTAAGAAAAGTCAGTCGTCTTGTATTTAACTCGGCATTGTGCATTTTCTATTTAATTCCGATGCAATTTCTGTGTTTCATCGTCAATACGATGGTCCAAGGGATACAGTAAATCTGAAGTGAATCATCGGAATCTATAACTAGTGTCACAGGAATGGTTCAAATCATAGTCTGTAGGAAGAGTCGGTCTTCATGTACTTAAGCCGGCATTGTGCATTTGTATTTAATTCCGATGCAATTTCTGTGTTTCATCGTCAATAAGAAGGTCCAAGGGATACAGTAAACCTGAAGTGAATCATCGGAGTCTATAACTAGGGTCACAGGAATGGTTCAAAACATTGTCAGTAATAAGAGTCGGTCCTCATGTACTTAAATCGGCATTGTGCATTTGTATTTAATTCCGATGCAATTTCTGTGTTTCATCGTCAATAAGAAGGTCCAAGGGATACAGTAAACCTGGAGTGAAGCATCGGAATCTATAACTAGTGTCAATGGAATGGTTGAAATCAAAGACAGTAAGAAGAGTCAGTCTTCTTGTACTTAAGTCGGCATTGTGCCTTTTGTATTTTATTCTGATGCAATTTTTGTGTTTCATCGTCAATAAGAAGGTCCAAGGGATACAGTAAACCTGAAGTGAAACATCGGAATCTATAACTAGTGTCACAGGAATGGTTCAAAACATAGACAGTAGGAAGAGTCAGTTTTCTTGTACTTAAGTCGGCATTGTGCCTTTTGTATTTAATTCCGATGCAATTTCTGTGTTTCATCGTTAATACGAAGGTCCATGGGATACAGTAAACCTGAAGTGAAGCATCGGAATCTATAACAAGTGTCAATGGAATGGTTGAAATCATAGACAGTAAGAAGAGTCAGTCTTCTTGTAGTTAAGTCGGCATTGTGCCTTTTGTATTTAATTCCAATGCATTTTCTGTGTTACATCGTCAATAAGAAGGTCAGAGGGATACAGTAAACCTGAAGTGAAGCATCGCAATCTATAACTAGTGTCACAGAAATGGTCAAAACATACACAGTAGGAAGAGTCATTCTTTCAGTACTTAAGTCGGCATTGTGCCTTTTGTATTTAATTCGGATGCAATTTCTCTGTTTCATCGTCAATAGGAACGTCAGAGGGATACAGTAAACCTGGAGTGAAGCATCGGAATCTATAACTAGTGTCACAGGAATGGTTTTAAACAAAGCCAGTAAGAAGAGTCAGTCTTTTTGTACTTAAGTAGGCATTGTGCCATTTGTATTTAATTCTGATGCAATTTCTGTGTTTCATCTTCAATAAGAATGTCCAAGGGAAACAGTATACCTGAAGTGAAGCATCGGAATCTATAACTACTGTCACAGGAATGGTTCACAACAAAGACAGTAAGAAGAGTCAGTCTTCTTGTACTTAAGTCGGCATTGTGCCATTTGTATTTAATTCCGATGCAATTTCTGTGTATCATCGTCAATAAGAAGGTCCAAGGGATACAGTAAACCTGGAGTGAAGCATCGGATTCTATAACTAGTGTCACAGAAATGGTTCAAAACAAAGTCAGTAAGAAGAGTCAGTCTTCCTGTCCTTATGCCGGCATTGTGCCTTTTGTATTTAATTCCGATGCAAATTCTGTGTTTCATCGTCAATAAGAAGGTCCAAGGGATACAGTAAACCTGGAGTGAAGCATCGGAATCTATAACTAGTGTCAATGGAATGGTTCAAATCATAGACAGTAAGAAGAGTCAGTCTTCTTGTACTTAAGTCGGCATTGTGCCTTTTGTATTTTATTCCGATGCAATTTTTGTGTTTCATCGTCAATAAGAAGGTCCAAGGGATACAGTAAACCTGAAGTGAAACATCGGAATCTATAACTAGTGTCACAGGAATGGTTCAAAACATAGACAGTAGGAAGAGTCAGTTTTCTTGTACTTAAGTCGGCATTGTGCCTTTTGTATTTAATTCCGATGCAGTTTCTGTGTTTCATCGCCAATACGAAGGTCCATGGGATACAGTAAACCTGAAGTGAAGCATCGGAAACTATAACTAGTGTCTCAGGAATGGTTCAAAACAAAGTCAGTAAGAAGAGTCAGTCTTCTTGTCCTTATGTCGGCATTGTGCCTTTTGTATTTAATTCCGATGCAAATTCTGTGTTTCATCGTCAATAAGAAGGTCCAAGGGATACAGTAAACCTGGAGTGTAGCATCGGAATCTATAACTAGTGTCACAGGGATGGTTCAAAACATAGACAGTAAGAAGAGTCAGTCTTCGTGTACTTAAGTCGACATTTTGAGTTTTGTATTTAATTCCGATGCAATTTCTGTGTTTCATCGTCAATAAGAAGGTCCAAGGGATACAGTAAACCTGAGGTGAATCATCGGAATCTATAACTAGTGTCACAGGAATGGTTCAAAACATAGTCAGTAAGAAGAGTCAGTCTTCTTGTACTTATGTCGGCATTGTGCCTTTTCTATTTAATTCCGATGCAATTTCTGTGTTTCATCGTCAATAAGAAGGTCCAAGGGATACAGTAAACCTGAAGTGAAGCATCGGAATCTATAACTAGTGTCACAGGAATGGTTCAAAACATAGACAGTAGGATGAGTCAGTCTTGTTGTTCTTAAGTCGGCGTTGTGCAATTTGTATTTAATTCCGATGCAATTTCTGTGTTTCATCGTCAATAAGAAGGTCCAAGGGATACAGTAAACCAGAAGTGAAGCATCGGAATCTATAACTAGTGTCACAGGAATGGTTCGAAACATAGACAGTAAGAAAAGTCAGTCGTCTTGTACTTAACTCGGCATTGTGCATTTTCTATTTAATTCCGATGCAATTTCTGTGTTTCATCGTCAATACGATGGTCCAAGGGATACAGTAAAACTGAAGCGAATCATCGGAATCTATAACTAGTGTCACAGGAATGGTTCAAAACATAGTCAGTAGGAAGAGACGGTCTTGATGTACTTAAAACGGCATTGTGCATTTGTATTTAATTCCCATGCAATTTCTGTGTTTCATCGTCAATAAGAAGGTCCAAGGGATACAGTAAACCAGAAGTGAAGCATCGGAATCTATAACTAGTGTCACAGGAATGGTTCGGAACATAGACAGTAAGAAAAGTCAGTCGTCTTGTATTTAACTCGGCATTGTGCATTTTCTATTTAATTCCGATGCAATTTCTGTGTTTCATCGTCAATAAGAAGGTCCAAGGGATACAGTAAACCTGAAGTGAATCATCGGAGTCTATAACTAGGGTCACAGGAATGGTTCAAATCATTGTCAGTAATAAGAGTCGGTCCTCATGTACTTAAGTCGGCATTGTGCATTTGTATTTAATTCCGATGCAATTTCTGTGTTTCATCGTCAATAAGAAGGTCCAAGGGATACAGTAAACCTGGAGTGAAGCATCGGAATCTATAACTAGTGTCAATGGAATGGTTGAAATCATAGACAGTAAGAAGAGTCAGTCTTCTTGTACTTAAGTCGGCATTGTGACTTTTGTATTTTATTCTGATGCAATTTTTGTGTTTCATCGTCAATAAGAAGGTCCAAGGGATACAGTAAACCTGAAGTGAAACATCGGAATCTATAACTAGTGTCACAGGAATGGTTCAAAACATAGACAGTAGGAAGAGTCAGTTTTCTTGTACTTAAGTCGGCATTGTGCCTTTTGTATTTAATTCCGATGCAATTTCTGTGTTTCATCGTTAATACGAAGGTCCATGGGATACAGTAAACCTGAAGTGAAGCATCGGAAACTATAACTAGTGTCTCAGGAATGGTTCAAAACAAAGTCAGTAAGAAGAGTCAGTCTTCCTGTCCTTATGCCGGCATTGTGCCTTTTGTATTTAATTCCGATGCAAATTCTGTGTTTCATCGTCAATAAGAAGGTCCAAGGGATACAGTAAACCTGGAGTGTAGCATCGGAATCTATAACTAGTGTCACAGGGATGGTTCAAAACATAGTCAGTAAGAAGAGTCAGTCTTCTTGTGGTTAAGTCGGCATTGTGCCTCTTGTATTTAATTCCAATGCATTTTCTGTGTTACATCGTCAATAAGAAGGTCAGAGGGATACAGTAAACCTGAAGAGAAGCATCGCAATCTATAACTAGTGTCACAGAAATGGTCAAAACATACACAGTAGGAAGAGTCATTCTTTCTGTACTTAAGTCGGCATTGTGCCTTTTGTATTTAAATTCGGATGCAATTTCTCTGTTTCATCGTCAATAGGAACGTCAGAGGGATACAGTAAACCTGGAGTGAAGCATCGGAATCTATAACTAGTGTCACAGGAATGGTTTTAAACAAAGCCAGTAAGAAGAGTCAGTCTTTTTGTACTTAAGTAGGCATTGTGCCATTTGTATTTAATTCTGATGCAATTTCTGTGTTTCATCTTCAATAAGAATGTCCAAGGGAAACAGTATACCTGAAGTGAAGCATCGGAATCTATAACTACTGTCACAGGAATGGTTCACAACAAAGACAGTAAGAAGAGTCAGTCTTCTTGTACTTAAGTCGGCATTGTGCCATTTGTATTTAATTCCGATGCAATTTCTGTGTTTCATCGTCAATAAGAAGGTCCAAGGGATACAGTAAACCTGGAGTGAAGCATCGGATTCTATAACTAGTGTCACAGAAGTGGTTCAAAACATAGACAGTAGGAAGAGTCAGTCTTCTTGTACTTAAGTCCGCATTGTGCCTTTTGTATTTAATTCTGATGCAATTTCTGTGTTTCATCTTCAATAAGAATGTCCAAGGGAAACAGTATACCTGAAGTGAAGCTTCGGAATCTATAACTACTGTCACAGGAATGGTTCAAAACAAAGACAGTAAGAAGAGTCAGTCTTCTTGTACTTAAGTCGGCATTGTGGCTTTTGTATTTAATTCCTATGCAATTTCTATGTTTCATCGTCAATAAGAAGGTCAGAGGGATACAGTAAACTTGAAGTGAAGCATCGGAATCTATAACTAGTGTCACAGGAATGGTTCAAAACATAGACAGTAGGAAGAGTCAGTCTTCTTGAACTGAAGTCGGCATTGTGCCTTTTGTATTTAATTACGATGCAATTTCTGTGTTTCATCGTCAATAAGAAGGGCAGAGGGATACAGTAATCCTGAAGTGAAGCATCGGAATCCAAAACCAGTGTCACAGGAATGGTTCAAAACATAGACAGTAGGAAGAGACGTTCTTCATGTACTTAAGCCGGCATTGTCCATTTGTATTTAATACCGATGCAATTTCTGTGTTTCATCGTCAATACGAAGGTCCAAGGGATACAGTAGACCAGAAGTGAAGCATCGGAATCTATAACTAGTGTCACAGGAATGGTTCGGAACACAGACAGTAAGAAAAGTCAGTCGTCTTGTATTTAACTCGGCATTTTGCATTTTCTTTTTAATTCCGATGCAATTTCTGTGTTTCATCGTCAATACGATGGTCCAAGGCATACAGTAAATCTGAAGTGAATCATCGGAATCTATAACTAGTGTCACAGGAATGGTTCAAAACATATTCAGTAGGAAGGGTCGGTCTTCTTGTACTTAAGCCGGCATTGTGCATTTGTATTTAATTCCGATGCAATTTCTGTGTTTCATCGTCAATAAGAAGGTCCAAGGGATACAGTAAACCAGAAGTGAAGCATCGGAATCTATAACTAGTGTCACAGGAATGGTTCGGAACATAGACGGTAAGAAAAGTCAGTCGTCTTGTATTTAACTCGGCATTGTGCATTTTCTATTTAATTCCGATGCAATTTCTGTGTTTCATCGTCAATACGATGGTCCAAGGGATACAGTAAATCTGAAGTGAATCATCGGAATCTATAACTAGTGTCACAGGAATGGTTCAAATCATAGTCTGTAGGAAGAGTCGGTCTTCATGTACTTAAGCCGGCATTGTGCATTTGTATTTAATTCCGATGCAATTTCTGTGTTTCATCGTCAATAAGAAGGTCCAAGGGATACAGTAAACCTGAAGTGAATCATCGGAGTCTATAACTAGGGTCACAGGAATGGTTCAAAACATTGTCAGTAATAAGAGTCGGTCCTCATGTACTTAAATCGGCATTGTGCATTTGTATTTAATTCCGATGCAATTTCTGTGTTTCATCGTCAATAAGAAGGTCCAAGGGATACAGTAAACCTGGAGTGAAGCATCGGAATCTATAACTAGTGTCAATGGAATGGTTGAAATCAAAGACAGTAAGAAGAGTCAGTCTTCTTGTACTTATGTCGGCATTGTGCCTTTTGTATTTTATTCTGATGCAATTTTTGTGTTTCATCGTCAATAAGAAGGTCCAAGGGATACAGTAAACCTGAAGTGAAACATCGGAATCTATAACTAGTGTCACAGGAATGGTTCAAAACATAGACAGTAGGAAGAGTCAGTTTTCTTGTACTTAAGTCGGCATTGTGCCTTTTGTATTTAATTCCGATGCAATTTCTGTGTTTCATCGTTAATACGAAGGTCCATGGGATACAGTAAACCTGAAGTGAAGCATCGGAAACTATAACTAGTGTCTCAGGAATGGTTCAAAACAAAGTCAGTAAGAAGAGTCAGTCTTCCTGTCCTTATGCCGGCATTGTGCCTTTTGTATTTAATTCCGATGCAAATTCTGTGTTTCATCGTCAATAAGAAGGTCCAAGGGATACAGTAAACCTGGAGTGTAGCATCGGAATCTATAACTAGTGTCACAGGGATGGTTCAAAACATAGTCAGTAAGAAGAGTCAGTCTTCTTGTAGTTAAGTCGGCATTGTGCCTTTTGTATTTAATTCCAATGCATTTTCTGTGTTACATCGTCAATAAGAAGGTCAGAGGGATACAGTAAACCTGAAGTGAAGCATCGCAATCTATAACTAGTGTCACAGGAATGGTCAATACATACACAGTAGGAAGAGTCATTCTTTCTGTACTTAAGTCGGCATTGTGCCTTTTGTATTTAATTCGGATGCAATTTCTGTGTTTCATCGTCAATAGGAACGTCAGAGGGATACAGTGCACCTGGAGTGAAGCATCGTATTCTATAACTAGTGTCACAGAAATGGTTCAAAACATAGACAGTAGGAAGAGTCAGTCTTCTTGTACTTAAGTCGGCATTGTGCCTTTTGTATTTAATTCTGATGCAATTTCTGTGTTTCATCTTCAATAAGAATGTCCAAGGGAAACAATATACCTGAAGTGAAGCTTCGGAATCTATAACTACTGTCACAGGAATGGTTCAAAACAAAGACAGTAAGAAGAGTCAGTCTTCTTGTACTTAAGTCGGCATTGCGGCTTTTGTATTTAATTCCTATGCAATTTCTTTGTTTCATCGTCAATAAGAAGGTCAGAGGGATACAGTAAACCTGAAGTGAAGCAACGGAATCTATAACTAGTGTCACAGGAATGGTTCAAAACATAGACAGTAGGAAGAGTCAGTCTTCTTGAACTGAAGTCGGCATTGTGCCTTTTCTACTTAATTACGATGCAATGTCTGTGTTTCATCGTCAATAAGAAGGGCAGAGGGATACAGTAATTCTGAAGTGAAGCATCGGAATCCAAAACCAGTGTCTCAGGAATGGTTCAAAACATAGACAGTAGAAAGAGTCAGTTTCCTTGTACTTAAGTCGGCATTGTGCCTTTTGTATTTAATTCCGATGCAAAATCTGTGTTTCATCGTCAATAAGAAGGTCCAAGGTATACAGTAAACCTGAAGTGACGAATCGGAATCTATAACTAGTGTCACAGGAATGGTTCAAAGCATAGTCAGTAAGAAGATTAAGTCTTCTTGTCCTTAAGTCGGCATTGTGCCATTCCTATTTAATTCCGATGCTATTTCTGTGTTTCATCGTCAATAAGAAGGTCCAAGGGAGACAGTAAACCTGGAGTGAAGCATCGGAATCCATAACTAGTGTCACAGGAATGGTTCAAATCATAGTCAGTAAGAACAGTCAGTCTTCTTGTACTTAAGTCGGCATTGTGCCTTTTGTGTTTAATTCCGATGCAATTTCTGTGTTTCATCGTCAATAAGAAGGTCCAAGGTATACAGTAAACCTGGAGTGTAGCATCGGAATCTATAACTAGTGTCACAGGAATGGTTCAAAACACAGACAGTAAGAAGAGTCAGTCTTCGTGTACTTAAGTCGGCATTGTGCCTTTTGTATTTAATTCCGATGCAATTTCTGTGTTTCATCGTCAATAAGAAGGTCCGAGGGATACAGTAAACCTGGTGTGAAGCATCGCAATCTATAACTAGTGTCACAGGAAAGGTTTTAAACATAGACAGTAAGAAGAGTCAGTCTTCTTGTACTTAAGTCGGCATTGTGCCTTTTGTATTTAATTCCAATGCAATTTCTGTGTTTCATCGTCAATAAGAAGGTCTAAGGGATACAGTAAACAAGAAGTGAAGCATCGGAATCTATAACTAGTGTCACAGGAACGGTTCGAAACATAGACAGTAAGAAAAGTCAGTCGTCTTGTACTTAACTCGGCATTGTGCATTTTCTATTTAATTCCGATGCAATTACTGTGTTTCATCGTCAATACGATGGTCCAAGGGATACAGTAAACCTGAAGTGATTCATCGGAATCTATAACTAGTGTCACAGGAATGGTTCAAAACATAGTCAGTAGGAAGAGACGGTCTTGATGTACTTAAAACGGCATTGTGCATTTGTATTTAATTCCGATGCAATTTCTGTGTTTCATCGTCAATACGAAGGTCCAAGGGATACAGTAAACCAGAAGTGAAGCATCGGAATCTATAACTAGTGTCACAGGAATGGTTCGGAACATTGACAGTAAGAAAAGTCAGTCGTCTTGTATTTAACTCGGCATTGTGCATTTTCTATTTAATTCCGATGCAATTTCTGTGTTTCATCGTCAATACGATGGTCCAAGGGATACAGTAAATCTGAAGTGAATCATCGGAATTTATAACTAGTGTCACAGGAATGGTTCAAATTATAGTCTGTAGGAAGAGTCGGTCTTCATGTACGTAAGCCGGCATTGTTCATTTGTATTTAATTCCGATGCAATTTCTGTGTTTCATCGTCAATAAGAAGGTCCAAGGGATACAGTAAACCTGAAGAGAATCATCGGAGTCTATAACTAGGGTCACAGGAATGGTTCAAAACATTGTCAGTAATAAGAGTCGGTCCTCATGTACTTAAGTCGGCATTGTGCATTTGTATTTAATTCCGATGCAATTTCTGTGTTTCATCGTCAATAACAAGGTCCAAGGGATACAGTAAACCTGGAGTGAAGCATCGGAATCTACAACTAGTGTCAATGGAATGGTTGAAATCATAGACAGTAAGAAGAGTCAGTCTTCTTGTACTTAAGTCGGCATTGTGCCTTTTGTATTTAATTCCGATGCAATTTCTGTGTTTCATCGTTAATACGAAGGTCCATGGGATACAGTAAACCTGAAGTGAAGCATCGGAAACTATAACTAGTGTCTCAGGAATGGTTCAAAACAAAGTCAGTAAGAAGAGTCAGTCTTCCTGTCCTTATGCCGGCATTGTGCCTTTTGTATTTAATTCCGATGCAAATTCTGTGTTTCATCGTCAATAAGAAGGTCCAAGGGATACAGTAAACCTGGAGTGTAGCATCGGAATCTATAACTAGTGTCACAGGGATGGTTCAAAACATAGTCAGTAAGAAGAGTCAGTCTTCTTGTGGTTAAGTCGGCATTGTGCCTCTTGTATTTAATTCCAATGCATTTTCTGTGTTACATCGTCAATAAGAAGGTCAGAGGGATACAGTAAACCTGAAGAGAAGCATCGCAATCTACAACTAGTGTCACAGAAATGGTCAAAACATACACAGTAGGAAGAGTCATTCTTTCTGTACTTGAGTCGGCATTGTGCCTTTTGTATTTAAATTCGGATGCAATTTCTCTGTTTCATCGTCAATAGGAACGTCAGAGGGATACAGTAAACCTGGAGTGAAGCATCGGAATCTATAACTAGTGTCACAGGAATGGTTTTAAACAAAGCCAGTAAGAAGAGTCAGTCTTCTTGTACTTAAGTCGGCATTGTGCCATTTGTATTTAATTCCGATGCAATTTCTGTGTTTCATCGTCAATAAGAAGGTCCAAGGGGTACAGTAAACCTGGAGTGAAGCATCGGATTCTATAACTAGTGTCACAGAAATGGTTCAAAACATAGACAGTAGGAAGAGTCAGTCTTCTTGTACTTAAGTCGGCATTGTGCCTTTTGTATTTAATTCTGATGCAATTTCTGTGTTTCATCTTCAATAAGAATGTCCAAGGGAAACAGTATACCTGAAGTGAAGCTTCGGAATCTATAACTACTGTCACAGGAATGGTTCAAAACATAGACAGTAGGAAGAGTCAGTCTTCTTGAACTGAAGTCGGCATTGTGCCTTTTCTATTTAATTACGATGCAATGTCTGTGTTTCATCGTCAATAAGAAGGGCAGAGGGATACAGTAATCCTGAAGTGAAGCATCGGAATCCAAAACCAGTGTCACAGGAATGGTTCAGAACATAGACAGTAGGAAGAGTCAGTTTTCTTGTACTTAAGTCGGCATTGTGCCTTTTGTATTTAATTCCGATGCAAAATCTGTGTTTCATCGTCAATAAGAAGGTCCAAGGTATACAGTAAACCTGAAGTGACGAATCGGAATCTATAACTAGTGTCACAGGAATGGTTCAAAGCATAGTCAGTAAGAAGAGTAAGTCTTCTTGTCCTTAAGTCGGCATTGTGCCATTTCTATTTAATTCCGATGCTATTTCTGTGTTTCATCGTCAATAAGAAGGTCCAAGGGAGACAGTAAACCTGGAGTGAAGCATCGGAATCCATAACTAGTGTCACAGGAATGGTTCAAATCATAGTCAGTAAGAACAGTCAGTCTTCTTGTACTTAAGTCGGCATTGTGCCTTTTGTGTTTAATTCCGATGCAATTTCTGTGTTTCATCGTCAATAAGAAGGTCCAAGGTATAGAGTAAACCTGGAGCGTAGCATCGGAATCTATAACTAGTGTCACAGGAATGGTTCAAAACACAGACAGTAAGAAGAGTCAGTCTTCGTGTACTTAAGTCGGCATTATGCCTTTTGTATTTAAATCCGATGCAATTTCTGTGTTTCATCGTCAATAAGAAGGTCCGAGGGATACAGTAAACCTGGTGTGAAGCATCGCAATCTATAACTAGTGTCACAGGAATGGTTCAAAACATAGACAGTAGGATGAGTCAGTCTTGTTGTTCTTAAGTTGGCATTGTGCCATTTGTATTTAATTCCGATGCAATTTCTGTGTTTCATCGTCAATAAGAAGGTCCAAGGGATACAGTAAACCAGAAGTGAAGCATCGGAATCTATAACTAGTGTCACAGGAATGGTTCGAAACATAGACAGTAAGAAAAGTCAGTCGTCTTGTACTTAACTCGGCATTGTGCATTTTCTATTTAATTCCGATGCAATTTCTGTGTTTCATCGTCAATACGATGGTCCAAGGTATACAGTAAACCTGAAGTGAATCATCGGAATCTATAACTAGTGTCACAGGAATGGTTCAAAACATAGTCAGTAGGAAGAGACGGTCTTGATGTACTTAAAACGGCATTGTGCATTTGTATTTAATTCCGATGCAATTTCTGTGTTTCATCGTCAATAAGAAGGTCCAAGGGATACAGTAAACCAGAAGTGAAGCATCGGAATCTATAACTAGTGTCACAGGAATGGTTCGGAACATAGACAGTAAGAAACGTCAGTCGTCTTGTATTTAACTCGGCATTGTGCATTTTCTATTTAATTCCGATGCAATTTCTGTGTTTCATCGTCAATACGATGGTCCAAGGGATACAGGAAATCTGAAGTGAATCATCGGAATCTATAACTAGTGTCACAGGAATGGTTCAAAACATAGTCTGTAGGAAGAGTCGGTTTTCATGTACTTAAGCCGGCATTGTGCATTTGTATTTAATTCCGATGCAATTTCTGTGTTTCATCGTCAATAAGAAGGTACAAGGGATACAGTAAACCTGAAGTGAATCATCGGAGTCTATAACTAGGGTCACAGGAATGGTTCAAAACATTGTCAGTAATAAGAGTCGGTCCTCATGTACTTAAGTCGGCATTGTGCATTTGTATTTAATTCCGATGCAATTTCTGTGTTTCATCGTCAATAAGAAGGTCCAAGGGATACAGTAAACCTGGAGTGAAGCATCGGAATCTATAACTAGTGTCAATGGAATGGTTGAAATCATAGACAGTAAGAAGAGTCAGTCTTCTTGTACTTAAGTCGGCATTGTGCCTTTTGTATTTTATTCTGATGCAATTTTTGTGTTTCATCGTCAATAAGAAGGTCCAAGGGATACAGTAAACCTGAAGTGAAACATCGGAATCTATAACTAGTGTCACAGGAATGGTTCAAAACATAGACAGTAGGAAGAGTCAGTTATCTTGTACTTAAGTCGGCATTGTGCCTTTTGTATTTAATTCCCATGCAATTTCTGTGTTTCTTCGTAATACGAAGGTCCATGGGATACAGTAAACCTGAAGTGAAGCATCGGAAACTATAACTAGTGTCTCAGGAATGGTTCAAAACAAAGTCAGTAAGAAGAGTCAGTCTTCCTGTCCTTATGCCGGCATTGTGCCTTTTGTATTTAATTCCGATGCAAATTCTGTGTTTCATCGTCAATAAGAAGGTCCAAGGGATACAGTAAACCTGGAGTGTAGCATCGGAATCTATAACTAGTGTCTCAGGGATGGTTCAAAACATAGTCAGTAAGAAGAGTCAGTCTTCTTGTGGTTAAGTCGGCATTGTGCCTCTTGTATTTAATTCCAATGCATTTTCTGTGTTACATCGTCAATAAGAAGGTCAGAGGGATACAGTAAACCTAAAGAGAAGCATCGCAATCTATAACTAGTGTCACAGAAATGGTCAAAACATACACAGTAGGAAGAGTCATTCTTTCTGTACTTAAGTCGGCATTGTGCCTTTTGTATTTAAATTCGGATGCAATTTCTCTGTTTCATCGTCAATAGGAACGTCAGAGGGATACAGTAAACCTGGAGTGAAGCATCGGAATCTATAACTAGTGTCACAGGAATGGTTTTAAACAAAGCCAGTAAGAAGAGTCAGTCTTTTTGTACTTAAGTAGGCATTGTGCCATTTGTATTTAATTCTGATGCAATTTCTGTGTTTCATCTTCAATAAGAATGTCCAAGGGAAACAGTATACCTGAAGTGAAGCATCGGAATCTATAACTACTGTCACAGGAATGGTTCACAACAAAGACAGTAAGAAGAGTCAGTCTTCTTGTACTTAAGTCGGCATTGTGCCATTTGTATTTAATTCCGATGCAATTTCTGTGTTTCATCGTCAATAAGAAGGTCCAAGGGATACAGTAAACCTGGAGTGAAGCATCGGATTCTATAACTAGTGTCACAGAAATGGTTCAAAACATACACAGAAGGAAGAGTCAGTCTTCTTGTACTTAAGTCGGCATTGTGCCTTTTGTATTTAATTCTGATGCAATTTCTGTGTTTCATCTTCAATAAGAATGTCCAAGGGAAACAGTATACCTGAAGTGAAGCTTTGGAATCTATAACTACTGTCACAGGAATGGTTCAAAACAAAGACAGTAAGAAGAGTCAGTCTTCTTGTACTTAAGTCGGCATTGTGGCTTTTGTATTTAATTCCTATGCAATTTCTATGTTTCATCGTCAATAAGAAGGTCAGAGGGATACAGTAAACCTGAAGTGAAGCATCGGAATCTATAACTAGTGTCACAGGAATGGTTCAAAACATAGACAGTAGGAAGAGTCAGTTTTCTTGAACTGAAGTCGGCATTGTTCCTTTTGTATTTAATTACGATGCAATTTCTGTGTTTCATCGTCAATAAGAAGGGCAGAGGGATACAGTAATCCTGAAGTGAAGCATCGGAATCCAAAACCAGTGTCACAGGAATGGTTCAAAACATAGACAGTAGGAAGAGACGTTCTTCATGTACTTAAGCCGGCATTGTGCATTTGTATATAATTCCGATGCAATTTCTGTGTTTCATCGTCAATACGAAGGTCCAAGGGATACAGTAAACCAGAAGTGAAGCATCGGAATCTATAACTAGTGACACAGGAATGGTTCGGAACACAGACAGTAAGAAAAGTCAGTCGTCTAGTATTTAACTCGGCATTTTGCATTTTCTATTTAATTCCGATGCAATTTCTGTGTTTCATCGTCAATACGATGGTCCAAGGCATACAGTAAATCTGAAGTGAATCATCGGAATCTATAACTAGTGTCACAGGAATGGTTCAAAACATATTCAGTAGGAAGAGTCGGTCTTCATGTACTTAAGCCGGCATTGTGCATTTGTATTTAATTCCGATGCAATTTCTGTGTTTCATCGTCAATAAGAAGGTCCAAGGGATACAGTAAACCTGAAGTGAATCATCGGAGTCTATAACTAGGGTCACAGGAATGGTTCAAAACATTGTCAGTAATAAGTGTCGGTCCTCATGTACTTAAGTCGGCATTGTGCATTTGTATTTAATTCCGATGCAATTTCTGTGTTTCATCGTCAATAAGAAGGTCCAAGGGATACAGTAAACCTGGAGTGAAGCATCGGAATCTATAACTAGTGTCAATGGAATGGTTCAAATCATAGACAGTAAGAAGAGTCAGTCTTCTTGTACTTAAGTCGGCATTGTGCCTTTTGTATTTTATTCCGATGCAATTTTTGTGTTTCATCGTCAATAAGAAGGTCCAAGGGATACAGTAAACCTGAAGTGAAACATCGGAATCTATAACTAGTGTCACAGGAATGGTTCAAAACATAGACAGTAGGAAGAGTCAGTTTTCTTGTACTTAAGTCGGCATTGTGCCTTTTGTATTTAATTCCGATGCAATTTCTGTGTTTCATCGTCAATACGAAGGTCCATGGATTACAGTAAACCTGAAGTGAAGCATCGGAAACTATAACTAGTGTCTCAGGAATGGTTCAAAGCAAAGTCAGTAAGAAAAGTCAGTCTTCCTGTCCTTATGTCGGCATTGTGCCTTTTGTATTTAATTCCGATGCAAATTCTGTGTTTCATCGTCAATAAGAAGGTCCAAGGGATACAGTAAACCTGGAGTGTAGCATCGGAATCTATAACTAGTGTCACAGGGATGGTTCAAAACAGAGACAGTAAGAAGAGTCAGTCTTCTTGTACTTAAGTCGGCATTGTGCCTTTTGTATTTAATTCCAATGCATTTTCTGTGTTACATCGTCAATTGGAAGGTCAGAGGGATACAGTAAACCTGAAGTGAAACATCGCAATCTATAACTAGTGTCACAGGGATGGTTCAAAACAGAGACAGTAAGAAGAGTCAGTCTTCTTGTACTTAAGTCGGCATTGTGCCTTTTGTATTTAATTCCAATGCATTTTCTGTGTTTCATCGTCAATAGGAACGTCAGAGGGATACAGTACACCTGGAGTGAAGCATCGGAATCTATAACTAGTGACACAGGAATGGTTTTAAACAAAGCCAGTAAGAAGAGTCAGTCTTTTTGTACTTAAGTAGGCATTGTGCCAGTTGTATTTAATTCTGATGCAATTTCTGTGTTTCATCTTCAATAAGAATGTCCAAGGGAAACAGTATACCTGAAGTGAAGCATCGGAATCTATAACTACTGTCACAGGAATGGTTCAAAACAGAGACAGTAAGAAGAGTCAGTCTTCTTGTACTTAAGTCGGCATTGTGCCATTTGTATTTAATTCCGATGCAATTTCTGTGTTTCATCGTCAATACGAAGGTCCAAGGGATACAGTAAACCTGGAGTGAAGCATCGGATTCTATAACTAGTGTCACAGAAATTGTTCAAAACATAGACAGTAGGAAGAGTCAGTCTTCTTGTACTTAAGTCGGCATTGTGCCTTTTGTATTTAATTCTGATGCAATTTCTGTGTTTCATCTTCAATAAGAATGTCCAAGGGAAACAGTATACCTGAAGTGAAGCTTCGGAATCTATAACTACTGTCACAGGAATGGTTCAAAACAAAGACAGTAAGAAGAGTCAGTCTTCTTGTACTTAAGTCGGCATTGCGGCTTTTGTATTTAATTCCTATGCAATTTCTTTGTTTCATCGTCAATAAGAAGATCAGAGGGATACAGTAAACCTGAAGTGAAGCATCGGAATCTATAACTAGTGTCACAGGAATGGTTCAAAACATAGACAGTAGGAAGGGTCAGTCTTCTTGAACTGAAGTCGGCATTGTGCCTTTTCTATTTAATTACGATGCAATGTCTGTGTTTCATCGTCAATAAGAAGGGCAGAGGGATACAGTAATCCTGAAGTGAAGCATCGGAATCCAAAACCAGTGTCACAGGAATGGTTCAAAACATAGACAGTAGGAAGAGTCAGTTTTCTTGTACTTAAGTCGGCATTGTGCCTTTTGTATTTAATTCCGACGCAAAATCTGTGTTTCATCGTCAATAAGAAGGTCCAAGGGAGACAGTAAACCTGGAGTGAAGCATCGGAATCCATAACTAGTGTCACAGGAATGGTTCAAATCATAGTCAGTAAGAACAGTCAGTCTTCTTGTACTTAAGTCGGCATTGTGCCTTTTGTGTTTAATTCCGATGCAATTTCTGTGTTTCATCGTCAATAAGAAGGTCCAAGGTATAGAGTAAACCTGGAGTGTAGCATCGGAATCTATAACTAGTGTCACAGGAATGGTTCAAAACACAGACAGTAAGAAGAGTCAGTCTTCGTGTACTTAAGTCGGCATTATGCCTTTTGTATTTAATTCCGATGCAATTTCTGTGTTTCATCGTCAATAAGAGGGTCCGAGGGATACAGTAAACCTGGTGTGAAGCATCGCAATCTATAACTAGTGTCACAGGAAAGGTTTTAAACATAGACAGTAAGAAGAGTCAGTCTTCTTGTACTTAAGTCGGCATTGTGCCTTTTGTATTTAATTCCGATGCAATTTCTGTGTTTCATCGTCAATAAGAAGGTCCAAGGGATACAGTAGACCTGAATTGAAGCATCGGAATCTATAACTAGTGTCACAGGAATGGTTCAAAACATAGACAGTAAGAAGAGTCAGTCTTGTTGTACTTAAGTCGGCATTGTGCCTTTTGTATTTAATTCCGATGCAATTTATATGTTTCATCGTCAATAAGATGGTCCAAGGGATACAGTAATCCTGGAGTGAAGCATCGGAATCTATACCTAGTGTCACAAGAATGGTTCAAATATTGTCAGTATGAATAGTCAGTCTTCTAGTAGTTAAGTCGGCATTGTGCATTTTGTATTTAATTCCAATGCATTTTCTGTGTTACATCGTCAATAAGAAGGTCAGAGGGATACAGTAAACCTGAAGTGAAGCATCGGAATCTATAACTAAGTTCACAGGAATGGTCAACACATACACAGTAGGAAGAGTCATTCTTCTTGTACTTAAGTCGGCATTGTGCCTTTTGTATTTAATTCGGATGCAATTTCTGTGTTTCATTGTCAATAGGAAGGTCAGAGGGATACAGTAAACCTGGAGTGAAGCATCGGAATCTATAACTAGTGCCACAGGAATGGTTTTAAAAAAAGCCAGTAAGAAGAGTCAGTCTTTTTGTACTTAAGTAGGCATTGTGCCACTTGTATTTAATTCCGATGCAATTTCTATGTATCATCGTCAATAAGAAGGTCCGAGGGATACAGTAAACCTGGAGTGAAGCATCGGAATCTATAACTAGTGTCACAGGAATGGTTTTAAACATAGACAGTAAGAAGAGTCAGTCTTCTTGTACTTAAGTCGGCATTGTGCCTTTTGTATTTAATTCCGATGCAATTTCTGTGTTTCATCGTCAATAGGAAGGTCAGAGGGATACAGTAAACCTGGAGTGAAGCATCGGAATCTATAACTAGTGTCACAGGAATGGTCAAGACATAGACAGTAGGAAGAACTAGTCTTCTTGTACTTAAGTCGGCATTGTGCCTTTTGAATTTAATTCGGATGCAATTTCTGTGTTTCATCGTCAATAGGAAGGTCAGAGGGATACAATAAACCTGAAGTGACACATCGGAATCTATAACTAGTGTTACAGGAATGGTTCAAAACATAGACAGTAAGAGGTGTCAGTCTTCTTGTACTTAAGTCGGCATTGTACCTTTTCTATTTAAATCTGATGCAATTTCTGTGTTTCATCGTCAATAAGAAGGTCCAAGGGATACAGTAAACTTGGAGTGAAGCACCGGAATCTATAACTAGTGTCACAGGACTGGTTCAAAACATAGACTGTAAGAAGAATCAGTCTTCTTGTACTTTAGTCGGCATTGTGCCTTTTGTATTTAATTCCGATGCAATTTCTGTGTTTCATCGTCAGTAAGAAGGTAAAAGGGATATAGTAAACCTGGAGTGAAGCATCGGAATCTATAACTAGTGTCACAGGAATGGTTCAAAACATAAACAGTTAGAAGAGTCAGTCTTCTTGTACTTAAGTCGGCATTGTGCCTATTCTATTTAATTCCGATGCAATATCTGTGTTTCATCGTCAATTAAAAGGTCAGAGGGATACAGTAATCCTGAAGTGAAACATTGGAATCTATAACTAGTGTCACAGGCATGGAAAAAAAAATAGTCAGTAAGAAGAGTCAGTCTTCTTGTACTTAAGTCGGCATTGTGGCTTTTGTATTGAATTCTGATGCAATTTCTGTGTTTCATCGTCATAAGAAGGTCCAAGGGATACAGTATACCTGAAGTGAAGCATCGGAATCTATAACTAGTGTCACAGGAATGGTTCAAAACATTGACAGTAGCAAGAGTCAGTCTTCTTGTACTTACGTCGGCAGTGTGCTTTTTGTATTTAATTCCGATGCAATTTCTGTGTTTCATCGTCAATAAGACGGTCAGAGGAATACAGTAAACCAGAAGTGAAGCATCGGAATCTACAGCTAGTGTCACAGGAATGGTTTAAAACATAGACAGTTGGAAGAGTCAGTCTTCTTGTACTTAAGTCGGTATTGTGTCTTTGTATTTAATTCCGATGCAATATCTGTGTTTCATCGTCAATAAGAAGGTCAGAGGGATACAGTAAACCTGGAGTGAAGCATCAGAATCTATAACTAGTGTCACAGGAATGGTCAAGACATAGACAGTAGGAAGAACTAGTCTTCTTGCACTTAAGTCGGCATTGTGCCTTTTGAATTTAATTCGGATGCAATTTCTGTGTTTCATCGTCAATAGGAAGGTCAGAGGGATACAATAAACCTGAAGTGACTCATCGGAATCTATAACTAGTGTCACAGGAATGGGTCAAAACATAGACAGTAGCAAGAGTCAGTCTTCTTGTACTTACGTCGGCAGTGTGCTTTTTGTATTTAATTCCGATGCAATTTCTGTGTTTCATCGTCAATAAGACGGTCAGAGGAATACAGTAAACCAGAAGTGAAGCATCGGAATCTACAGCTAGTGTCACAGGAATGGTTTAAAACATAGACAGTTGGAAGAGTCAGTCTTCTTGTACTTAAGTCGGCAATGTGCCTTTTGTATTTTATTCCGATGCAATTTTTGTGTTTCATCGTCAATAAGAAGGTCCAAGGGATACAGTAAACCTGAAGTGAAACATCGGAATCTATAACTAGTGTCACAGGAATGGTTCAAAACATAGACAGTAGGAAGAGTCAGTTTTCTTGTACTTAAGTCGGCATTGTGCCTTTTGTATTTAATTCCGATGCAATTTCTGTGTTTCATCGTCAATACGAAGGTCCATGGGATTCAGTAAACCTCAAGTGAAGCATCGGAAACTATAACTAGTGTCTCAGGAATGGTTCAAAACAAAGTCAGTAAGAAGAGTCAGTCTTCCTGTCCTTATGGCGGCATTGTGCCTTTTGTATTTAATTCGGATGCAATTTCTGTGTTTCATCGTCAATTGGAACGTCAGAGGGATACAGTAAACCTGAAGTGAAGCATCGGAATCTATAACTAGTTTCACAGGAATGGTTTTAAACAAAGCCAGTAAGAAGAGTCAGTCTTTTTGTACTTAAGTAGGCATTGTGCCATTTGTATTTAATTCTGATGCAATTTCTGTGTTTCATCTTCAATAAGAATGTCCAAGGGAAACAGTATACCTGAAGTGAAGCATCGGAATCTATAACTACTGTCACAGGAATGGTTCAAAACAAAGACAGTAAGAAGAGTCAGTCTTCTTGTACTTAAGTCGGCATTGTGCCATTTGTATTTAATTCCGATGCAATTTATATGTTTCATCGTCAATAAGATGGTCCAAGGGATACAGTAAACCTGAAGTGAAGCATCGGAATCTATAACTAGTTTCACAGGAATGGTTTTAAACAAAGACAGTAAGAAGAGTCAGTCTTCTTGTACTTAAGTCGGCATTGTGCCATTTGTATTTAATTCCGATGCAATTTATATGTTTCATCGTCAATAAGATGGTCCAAGGGATACAGTAAACCTGGAGTGAAGCATCAGAATCTATAACTAGTGTCACAGGAATGGTCAAGACATAGACAGTAGGAAGAACTAGTCTTCTTGCACTTAAGTCGGCATTGTGCATTTTGTATTTAATTCCAATGCATTTTCTGTGTTACATCGTCAATAGGAAGGTCAGAGGGATACAATAAACCTGAAGTGACTCATCGGAATCTATAACTAGTGTTACAGGAATGGTTCAAAACATAGACAGTAAGAGGTGTCAGTCTTCTTGTACTTAAGTCGGCATTGTACCTTTTCTATTTAAATCTGATGCAATTTCTGTGTTTCATCGTCAATAAGAAGGTCCAAGGGATACAGTAAACTTGGAGTGAAGCACCGGAATCTATAACTAGTGTCACAGGACTGGTTCAAAACATAGACTGTAAGAAGAATCAGTCTTCTTGTACTTTTGTCGGCATTGCGCCTTTTGTATTTAATTCCGATGCAATTTCTGTGTTTCATCGTCAGTAAGAAGGTCCAAGGGATATAGTAAACCTGGAGTGAAGCATCGGAATCTATAACTAGTGTCACAGGAATGGTTCAAAACATAAACAGTTAGAAGAGTCAGTCTTCTTGTACTTAAGTCGGCATTGTGATTATTCTATTTAATTCCGATGCAATATCTGTGTTTCATCGTCAATTAGAAGGTCAGAGGGATACAGTAATCCTGAAGTGAAACATTGGAATCTATAACTAGTGTCACAGGCATGGAAAAAAAAATAGTCAGTAAGAAGAGTCAGTCTTCTTGTACTTAAGTCGGCATTGTGGCTTTTGTTTTGAATTCTGATGCAATTTCTGTGTTTCATCGTCAATAAGAAGGTCCAAGGGATACAGTAGACCTGAATTGAAGCATCGGAATCTATAACTAGTGTCACAGGAATGGTTCAAAACATAGACAGTAAGAAGAGTCAGTCTTGTTGTACTTAAGTCGGCATTGTGCCTTTTGTATTTAATTCCGATGCAATTTCTGTGTTTCATCGTCAATAAGAAGGTCAGAGGGATACAGTAAACCTGAAGTGAAGCATCGGAATCTATAACTAGAGTCACAGGAATGGTTCAAAACATAGACAGTAAGAAGAGACAGTCTTCTTGAACTAAAGTCGGCATTGTGCCTTTTGTATTTAATTCCGATTCAATTTATATGTTTCATCGACAATAAGATGGTCCAAGGGATACAGTAATCCTGGAGTGAAGCATCGGAATCTATACCTAGTGTCACAAGAATGGTTCAAATATTGTCAGTATGAATAGTCAGTCTTGTAGTAGTTAAGTCGGCATTGTGCATTTTGTATTTAATTCCAATGCATTTTCTGTGTTACATCGTCAATAAGAAGGTCAGAGGGATACAGTAAACCTGAAGTGAAGCATCGGAATCTATAACTAAGTTCACAGGAATGGTCAAAACATACACAGTAGGAAGAGTCATTCTTCTTGTACTTAAGTCGGCATTGTGCCTTTTGTATTTAATTCGGATGCAATTTCTGTGTTTCATTGTCAATAGGAAGGTCAGAGGGATACAGTAAACCTGGAGTGAAGCATCGAAATCTATAACTAGTGTCACAGGAATGGTTTTAAACAAAGCCAGTAAGAAGAGTCAGTCTTTTTGTACTTAAGTAGGCATTGTGCCACTTGTATTTAATTCCGATGCAATTTCTATGTATCATCGTCAATAAGAAGGTCCGAGGGATACAGTAAACTTGGAGTGAAGCATCGGAATCTATAACTAGTGTCACAGGAATGGTTTTAAACATAGACAGTAAGAAGAGTCAGTCTTCTTGTACTTAAGTCGGCATTGTGCCTTTTGTATTTAATTCCGATGCAATTTCTGTGTTTCATCGTCAATAGGAAGGTCAGAGGGATACAGTAAACCTGGAGTGAAGCATCGGAATCTATAACTAGTGTCACAGGAATGGTCAAGACATAGACAGTAGGAAGAACTAGTCTTCTTGTACTTAAGTCGGCATTGTGCCTTTTGAATTTAATTCGGATGCAATTTCTGTGTTTCATCGTCAATAGGAAGGTCAGAGGGATACAATAAACCTGAAGTGACACATCGGAATCTATAACTAGTGTTACAGGAATGGTTCAAAACATAGACAGTAAGAGGTGTCAGTCTTCTTGTACTTAAGTCGGCATTGTACCTTTTCTATTTAAATCTGATGCAATTTCTGTGTTTCATCGTCAATAAGAAGGTCCAAGGGATACAGTAAACTTGGAGTGAAGCACCGGAATCTATAACTAGTGTCACAGGACTGGTTCAAAACATAGACTGTAAGAAGAATCAGTCTTCTTGTACTTTAGTCGGCATTGTGCCTTTTGTATTTAATTCCGATGCAATTTCTGTGTTTCATCGTCAGTAAGAAGGTAAAAGGGATATAGTAAACCTGGAGTGAAGCATCGGAATCTATAACTAGTGTCACAGGAATGGTTCAAAACATAAACAGTTAGAAGAGTCAGTCTTCTTGTACTTAAGTCGGCATTGTGCCTATTCTATTTAATTCCGATGCAATATCTGTGTTTCATCGTCAATTAAAAGGTCAGAGGGATACAGTAATCCTGAAGTGAAACATTGGAATCTATAACTAGTGTCACAGGCATGGAAAAAAAAATAGTCAGTAAGAAGAGTCAGTCTTCTTGTACTTAAGTCGGCATTGTGGCTTTTGTATTGAATTCTGATGCAATTTCTGTGTTTCATCGTCATAAGAAGGTCCAAGGGATACAGTATACCTGAAGTGAAGCATCGGAATCTATAACTAGTGTCACAGGAATGGTTCAAAACATAGACAGTAGCAAGAGTCAGTCTTCTTGTACTTACGTCGGCAGTGTGCGTTTTGTATTTAATTCCGATGCAATTTCTGTGTTTCATCGTCAATAAGACGGTCAGAGGAATACAGTAAACCAGAAGTGAAGCATCGGAATCTACAGCTAGTGTCACAGGAATGGTTTAAAACATAGACAGTTGGAAGAGTCAGTCTTCTTGTACTTAAGTCGGTATTGTGTCTTTGTATTTAATTCCGATGCAATATCTGTGTTTCATCGTCAATAAGAAGGTCAGAGGGATACAGTAAACCTGAAGTGAAGCATCGGAATCTATAGCTAGTGTCACAGGAATGGTCAACACATACACTGTAGGAAGAGTCATTCTTCTTGTACTTATGTCGGCATTGTGCCTTTTGTATTTAATTCGGATGCAATTTCTGTGTTTCATCGTCAATAGGAAGGTCAGAGGGATACAGTAAACCTGGAGTGAAGCATCAGAATCTATAACTAGTGTCACAGGAATGGTCAAGACATAGACAGTAGGAAGAACTAGTCTTCTTGCACTTAAGTCGGCATTGTGCCTTTTGAATTTAATTCGGATGCAATTTCTGTGTTTCATCGTCAATAGGAAGGTCAGAGGGATACAATAAACCTGAAGTGACTCATCGGAATCTATAACTAGTGTCACAGGAATGGTTCAAAACATAGACAGTAAGAGGTGTCAGTCTTCTTGTACTTAAGTCGGCATTGTGACTTTTCTATTTAAATCTGATGCAATTTCTGTGTTTCATCGTCAATAAGAAGGTCCAAGGGATACAGTAAACTTGGACTGAAGAACCGGAATCTATAACTAATGTCACAGGACTGGTTCAGAACATAGACTGTAAGAAGAATCAGTCTTCTTGTGCTTTAGTCGGCATTGTGCCTTTTGTATTTAATTCCGATGCAATTTCTGTGTTTCATCGTCAGTAAGAAGGTCCAAGGGATATAGTAAACCTGGAGTGAAGCATCGGAATCTATAACTAGTGTCACAGGAATGGTTCAAAACATAAACAGTAAGAAGAGTCAGTCTTCTTGTACTTAAGTCGGCATTGTGCCTTTTCTATTTAATTCCGATGCAATATCTGTGTTTCATCGTCAATTAGAAGGTCAGAGGGATACAGTTATCCTGAAGTGAAACATTGGAATCTATAACTAGTGTCACAGGCATGGAAAAAAAAATAGTCACTAAGAAGAGTCAGTCTTCTTGTACTTAAGTCGGCATTGTGGCTTTTGTATTGAATTCTGATGCAATTTCTGTGTTTCATCGTCAATAAGAAGGTCCAAGGGATACAGTATACCTGAAGTGAAGCATCGGAATCTATAACTAGTGTCACAGGAATGGGTCAAAACATAGACAGTAGCAAGAGTCAGTCTTCTTGTACTTATGTCGGCAGTGTGCTTTTTGTATTTAATTCCGATGCAATTTCTGTGTTTCATCGTCAATAAGACGGTCAGAGGAATACAGTAAACCAGAAGTGAAGCATCGGAATCTACAGCTAGTGTCACAGGAATGGTTTAAAACATAGACAGTTGGAAGAGTCAGTCTTCTTGTACTTAAGTCGGCAATGTGCCTTTTGTATTTTATTCCGATGCAATTTTTGTGTTTCATCGTCAATAAGAAGGTCCAAGGGATACAGTAAACCTGAAGTGAAACATCGGAATCTATAACTAGTGTCACAGGAATGGTTCAAAACATAGACAGTAGGAAGAGTCAGTTTTCTTGTACTTAAGTCGGCATTGTGCCTTTTGTATTTAATTCCGATGCAATTTCTGTGTTTCATCGTCAATACGAAGGTCCATGGGATTCAGTAAACCTCAAGTGAAGCATCGGAAACTATAACTAGTGTCTCAGGAATGGTTCAAAACAAAGTCAGTAAGAAGAGTCAGTCTTCCTGTCCTTATGGCGGCATTGTGCCTTTTGTATTTAATTCGGATGCAATTTCTGTGTTTCATCGTCAATTGGAACGTCAGAGGGATACAGTAAACCTGAAGTGAAGCATCGGAATCTATAACTAGTTTCACAGGAATGGTTTTAAACAAAGCCAGTAAGAAGAGTCAGTCTTTTTGTACTTAAGTAGGCATTGTGCCATTTGTATTTAATTCTGATGCAATTTCTGTGTTTCATCTTCAATAAGAATGTCCAAGGGAAACAGTATACCTGAAGTGAAGCATCGGAATCTATAACTACTGTCACAGGAATGGTTCAAAACAAAGACAGTAAGAAGAGTCAGTCTTCTTGTACTTAAGTCGGCATTGTGCCATTTGTATTTAATTCCGATGCAATTTATATGTTTCATCGTCAATAAGATGGTCCAAGGGATACAGTAAACCTGAAGTGAAGCATCGGAATCTATAACTAGTTTCACAGGAATGGTTTTAAACAAAGACAGTAAGAAGAGTCAGTCTTCTTGTACTTAAGTCGGCATTGTGCCATTTGTATTTAATTCCGATGCAATTTATATGTTTCATCGTCAATAAGATGGTCCAAGGGATACAGTAAACCTGGAGTGAAGCATCAGAATCTATAACTAGTGTCACAGGAATGGTCAAGACATAGACAGTAGGAAGAACTAGTCTTCCTGCACTTAAGTCGGCATTGTGCATTTTGTATTTAATTCCAATGCATTTTCTGTGTTACATCGTCAATAGGAAGGTCAGAGGGATACAATAAACCTGAAGTGACTCATCGGAATCTATAACTAGTGTTACAGGAATGGTTCAAAACATAGACAGTAAGAGGTGTCAGTCTTCTTGTACTTAAGTCGGCATTGTACCTTTTCTATTTAAATCTGATGCAATTTCTGTGTTTCATCGTCAATAAGAAGGTCCAAGGGATACAGTAAACTTGGAGTGAAGCACCGGAATCTATAACTAGTGTCACAGGACTGGTTCAAAACATAGACTGTAAGAAGAATCAGTCTTCTTGTACTTTTGTCGGCATTGCGCCTTTTGTATTTAATTCCGATGCAATTTCTGTGTTTCATCGTCAGTAAGAAGGTCCAAGGGATATAGTAAACCTGGAGTGAAGCATCGGAATCTATAACTAGTGTCACAGGAATGGTTCAAAACATAAACAGTTAGAAGAGTCAGTCTTCTTGTACTTAAGTCGGCATTGTGATTATTCTATTTAATTCCGATGCAATATCTGTGTTTCATCGTCAATTAGAAGGTCAGAGGGATACAGTAATCCTGAAGTGAAACATTGGAATCTATAACTAGTGTCACAGGCATGGAAAAAAAAATAGTCAGTAAGAAGAGTCAGTCTTCTTGTACTTAAGTCGGCATTGTGGCTTTTGTTTTGAATTCTGATGCAATTTCTGTGTTTCATCGTCAATAAGAAGGTCCAAGGGATACAGTAGACCTGAATTGAAGCATCGGAATCTATAACTAGTGTCACAGGAATGGTTCAAAACATAGACAGTAAGAAGAGTCAGTCTTGTTGTACTTAAGTCGGCATTGTGCCTTTTGTATTTAATTCCGATGCAATTTCTGTGTTTCATCGTCAATAAGAAGGTCAGAGGGATACAGTAAACCTGAAGTGAAGCATCGGAATCTATAACTAGAGTCACAGGAATGGTTCAAAACATAGACAGTAAGAAGAGACAGTCTTCTTGAACTAAAGTCGGCATTGTGCCTTTTGTATTTAATTCCGATTCAATTTATATGTTTCATCGACAATAAGATGGTCCAAGGGATACAGTAATCCTGGAGTGAAGCATCGGAATCTATACCTAGTGTCACAAGAATGGTTCAAATATTGTCAGTATGAATAGTCAGTCTTGTAGTAGTTAAGTCGGCATTGTGCATTTTGTATTTAATTCCAATGCATTTTCTGTGTTACATCGTCAATAAGAAGGTCAGAGGGATACAGTAAACCTGAAGTGAAGCATCGGAATCTATAACTAAGTTCACAGGAATGGTCAACACATACACAGTAGGAAGAGTCATTCTTCTTGTACTTAAGTCGGCATTGTGCCTTTTGTATTTAATTCGGATGCAATTTCTGTGTTTCATTGTCAATAGGAAGGTCAGAGGGATACAGTAAACCTGGAGTGAAGCATCGAAATCTATAACTAGTGTCACAGGAATGGTTTTAAACAAAGCCAGTAAGAAGAGTCAGTCTTTTTGTACTTAAGTAGGCATTGTGCCACTTGTATTTAATTCCGATGCAATTTCTATGTATCATCGTCAATAAGAAGGTCCGAGGGATACAGTAAACCTGGAGTGAAGCATCGGAATCTATAACTAGTGTCACAGGAATGGTTTTAAACATAGACAGTAAGAAGAGTCAGTCTTCTTGTACTTAAGTCGGCATTGTGCCTTTTGTATTTAATTCCGATGCAATTTCTGTGTTTCATCGTCAACAAGAAGGTCCAAGGGATACAGTAGCCCTGAATTGAAGCATCGGAATCTATAACTAGTGTCACAGGAATGGTTCAAAACATAAACAGTAAGAAGAGTCAGTTTTCTTGTACTTAAGTCGGCATTGTGCATTTTGTATTTAATTCCGATGCAATTTCTGTGTTTCATCGTCAATAGGAAGGTCAGAGGGATACAGAAAACCTGGAGTGAAGCATCGGAATCTATAACTAGTGTCACAGGAATGGTCAAGACATAGACAGTAGGAAGAACTAGTCTTCTTGTACTTAAGTCGGCATTGTGCCTTTTGAATTTAATTCGGATGCAATTTCTGTGTTTCATCGTCAATAGGAAGGTCAGAGGGATACAATAAACCTGAAGTGACACATCGGAATCTATAACTAGTGTTACAGGAATGGTTCAAAACATAGACAGTAAGAGGTGTCAGACTTCTTGTACTTAAGTCGGCATTGTACCTTTTCTATTTAAATCTGATGCAATTTCTGTGTTTCATCGTCAATAAGAAGGTCCAAGGGATACAGTAAACTTGGAGTGAAGCACCGGAATCTATAACTAGTGTCACAGGACTGGTTCAAAACATAGACTGTAAGAAGAATCAGTCTTCTTGTACTTTAGTCGGCATTGTGCCTTTTGTATTTAATTCCGATGCAATTTCTGTGTTTCTTCGTCAGTAAGAAGGTAAAAGGGATATAGTAAACCTGGAGTGAAGCATCGGAATCTATAACTAGTGTCACAGGAATGGTTCAAAACATAAACAGTTAGAAGAGTCAGTCTTCTTGTACTTAAGTCGGCATTGTGCCTATTCTATTCAATTCCGATGCAATATCTGTGTTTCATCGTCAATTAAAAGGTCAGAGGGAAACAGTAATCCTGAAGTGAAACATTGGAATCTATAACTAGTGTCACAGGCATGGAAAAAAAAATAGTCAGGAAGAAGAGTCAGTCTTCTTGTACTTAAGTCGGCATTGTGGCTTTTGTATTGAATTCTGATGCAATTTCTGTGTTTCATCGTCATAAGAAGGTCCAAGGGATACAGTATACCTGAAGTGAAGCATCGGAATCTATAACTAGTGTCACAGGAATGGTTCAAAACATAGACAGTAGAAAGAGTCAGTCTTCTTGTACTTACGTCGGCAGTGTGCTTTTTGTATTTAATTCCGATGCAATTTCTGTGTTTCATCGACAATAAGACGGTCAGAGGAATACAGTAAACCAGAAGTGAAGCATCGGAATCTACAGCTAGTGTCACAGGAATGGTTTAAAACATAGACAGTTGGAAGAGTCAGTCTTCTTGTACTTAAGTCGGTATTGTGTCTTTGTATTTAATTCCGATGCAATATCTGTGTTTCATCGTCAATAAGAAGGTCAGAGGGATACAGTAAACCTGAAGTGAAGCATCGGAATCTATAGCTAGTGTCACAGGAATGGTCAACACATACACAGTAGGAAGAGTCATTCTTCTTGTACTTAAGTCGGCATTGTGCCTTTTGTATTTAATTCGGATGCAATTTCTGTGTTTCATCGTCAATAGGAAGGTCAGAGGGATACAGTAAACCTGGAGTGAAGCATCGGAATCTATAACTAGTGTCACAGGAATGTTTTTAAACAAAGCCAGTAAGAAGAATCAGACTTTTTGTACGTAAGTAGGCATTGTGCCATTTGTATTTAATTCCGATGCAATTTCTATGTTTCATCGTCAATAAGAAGGTCCGAGGGATACAGTAAACCTGGAGTGAAGCATCGGAATCTATAACTAGTGTCACAGGAATGGTTTTAAACATAGACAGTAAGAAGAGTCTGTCTTCTTGTACTTAAGTCGGCATTGTGCCTTTTGTATTTAATTCCGATGCAATTTCTGTGTTTCATCGTCAGTAAGAAGGTCCAAGGGATGCAGTAGCCCTGAATTGAAGCATCGGAATCTATAACTAGTGTCACAGGAATGGTTCAAAGTATAAACAGTAAGAAGAGTCAGTTTTCTTGTACTTAAGTCGGCATTGTGCATTTTGTATTTAATTCCGATGCAATTTCTGTGTTTCATCGTCAATAGGAAGGTCAGAGGGATACAGTAAACCTGGAGTGAAGCATCAGATTCTATAACTAGTGTCACAGGAATGGTCAAGACATAGACAGTAGGAAGAACTAGTCTTCTTGCACTTAAGTCGGCATTGTGCCTATTGAATTTAATTCGGATGCAATTTCTGTGTTTCATCGTCAATAGGAAGGTCAGAGGGATACAATAAACCTGAAGTGACTCATCGGAATCTATAACTAGTGTCACAGGAATGGTTCAAAACATAGACAGTAAGAGGTGTCAGTCTTCTTGTACTTAAGTCGGCATTGTGCCTTTTCTATTTAAATCTGATGCAATTTCTGTGTTTCATCGTCAATAAGAAGGTCCAAGGGATACAGTAAACTTGGACTGAAGAACCGGAATCTATAACTAATGTCACAGGACTGGTTCAGAACATAGACTGTAAGAAGAATCAGTCTTCTTGTGCTTTAGTCGGCATTGTGCCTTTTGTATTTAATTCCGATGCAATTTCTGTGTTTCATCGTCAGTAAGAAGGTCCAAGGGATATAGTAAACCTGGAGTGAAGCATCGGAATCTATAACTAGTGTCACAGGAATGGTTCAAAACATAGACAGTTGGAAGAGTCAGTCTTCTTGTACTTAAGTCGGCAATGTGCCTTTTGAATTTTATTCCGATGCAATTTTTGTGTTTCATCGTCAATAAGAAGGTCCAAGGGATACAGTAAACCTGAAGTGAAACATCGGAATCTATAACTAGTGTCACAGGAATGGTTCAAAACATAGACAGTAGGAAGAGTCAGTTTTCTTGTACTTAAGTCGTCATTGTGCCTTTTGTATTTAATTCCGATGCAATTTCTGTGTTTCATCGTCAATACGAAGGTCCATGGGATTCAGTAAACCTCAAGTGAAGCATCGGAAACTATAACTAGTGTCTCAGGAATGGTTCAAAACAAAGTCAGTAAGAAGAGTCAGTCTTCCTGTCCTTATGGCGGCATTGTGCCTTTTGTATTTAATTCGGATACAATTTCTGTGTTTCATCGTCAATTGGAACGTCAGAGGGATACAGTAAACCTGAAGTGAAGCATCGGAATCTATAACTAGTTTCACAGGAATGGTTTTAAACAAAGCCAGTAAGAAGAGTCAGTCTTTTTGTACTTAAGTATTCATTGTGCCATTTGTATTTAATTCTGATGCAATTTCTGTGTTTCATCTTCAATAAGAATGTCCAAGGGAAACAGTATACCTGAAGTGAAGCATCGGAATCTATAACTAATGTCACAGGAATGGTTCAAAACAAAGACAGTAAGAAGAGTCAGTCTTCTTGTACTTAAGTCGGCATTGTGCCATTTGTATTTAATTCCGATGCAATTTATATGTTTCATCGTCAATAAGATGGTCCAAGGGATACAGTAATCCTGGAGTGAAGCATCGGAATCTATACCTAGTGTCACAAGAATGGTTCAAATATAGTCAGTATGAATAGTCAGTCTTCTAGTAGTTAAGTCGGCATTGTGCATTTTGTATTTAATTCCAATGCATTTTCTGTGTTACATCGTCAATAGGAAGGTCAGAGGGATACAATAAACCTGAAGTGACTCATCGGAATCTATAACTAGTGTTCAGGAATGGTTCAAAACATAGACAGTAAGAGGTGTCAGTCTTCTTGTACTTAAGTCGGCATTGTACCTTTTCTATTTAAATCTGATGCAATTTCTGTGTTTCATCGTCAATAAGAAGGTCCAAGGGATACAGTAAACTTGGAGTGAAGCACCGGAATCTATAACTAGTGTCACAGGACTGGTTCAAAACATAGACTGTAAGAAGAATCAGTCTTCTTGTACTTTTGTCGGCATTGTGCCTTTTGTATTTAATTCCGATGCAATTTCTGTGTTTCATCGTCAGTAAGAAGGTCCAAGGGATATAGTAAACCTGGAGTGAAGCATCGGAATCTATAACTAGTGTCACAGGAATGGTTCAAAACATAAACAGTTAGAAGAGTCAGTCTTCTTGTACTTAAGTCGGCATTGTGCCTATTCTATTTAATTCCGATGCAATATCTGTGTTTCATCGTCAATTAGAAGGTCAGAGGGATACAGTAATCCTGAAGTGAAACATTGGAATCTATAACTAGTGTCACAGGCATGGAAAAAAAAATAGTCAGTAAGAAGAGTCAGTCTTCTTGTACTTAAGTCGGCATTGTGGCTTTTGTTTTGAATTCTGATGCAATTTCTGTGTTTCATCGTCATAAGAAGGTCCAAGGGATACAGTATACCTGAAGTGAAGCATCGGAATCTACAGCTAGTGTCACAGGAATGGTTTAAAACATAGACAGTTGGAAGAGTCAGTCTTCTTGTACTTAAGTCGGTATTGTGTCTTTGTATTTAATTCCGATGCAATATCTGTGTTTCATCGTCAATAAGAAGGTCAGAGGGATACAGTAAACCTGAAGTGAAGCATCGGAATCTATAGCTAGTGTCACAGGAATGGTCAACACATACACAGTAGGAAGAGTCATTCTTCTTGTACTTAAGTCGGCATTGTGCCTTTTGTATTTAATTCGGATGCAATTTCTGTGTTTCATCGTCAATAGGAAGGTCAGAGGGATACAGTAAACCTGGAGTGAAGCATCGGAATCTATAACTAGTGTCACAGGAATGTTTTTAAACAAAGCCAGTAAGAAGAATCAGACTTTTTGTACGTAAGTAGGCATTGTGCCATTTGTATTTAATTCCGATGCAATTTCTATGTTTCATCGTCCATAAGAAGGTCCGAGGGATACAGTAAACCTGGAGTGAAGCATCGGAATCTATAACTAGTGTCACAGGAATGGTTTTAAACATAGACAGTAAGAAGAGTCTGTCTTCTTGTACTTAAGTCGGCATTGTGCCTTTTGTATTTAATTCCGATGCAATTTCTGTGTTTCATCGTCAGTAAGAAGGTCCAAGGGATACAGTAGCCCTGAATTGAAGCATCGGAATCTATTACTAGTGTCACAGGAATGGTTCAAAACATAAACAGTAAGAAGAGTCAGTTTTCTTGTACTTAAGTCGGCATTGTGCATTTTGTATTTAATTCCGATGCCATTTCTGTGTTTCATCGTCAATAGGAAGGTCAGAGGGATACAGTAAACCTGGAGTGAAGCATCAGAATCTATAACTAGTGTCACAGGAATGGTCAAGACATAGACAGTAGGAAGAACTAGTCTTCTTGCACTTAAGTCGGCATTGTGCCTTTTGAATTTAATTCGGATGCAATTTCTGTGTTTCATCGTCAATAGGAAGGTCAGAGGGATACAATAAACCTGAAGTGACTCATCGGAATCTATAATTAGTGTCACAGGAATGGTTCAAAACATAGACAGTAAGAGGTGTCAGTCTTCTTGTACTTAAGTCGGCATTCTGCCTTTTCTATTTAAATCTGATGCAATTTCTGTGTTTCATCGTCAATAAGAAGGTCCAAGGGATACAGTAAACTTGGACTGAAGAACCGGAATCTATAACTAATGTCACAGGACTGGTTCAGAACATAGACTGTAAGAAGAATCAGTCTTCTTGTGCTTTAGTCGGCATTGTGCCTTTTGTATTTAATTCCGATGCAATTTCTGTGTTTCATCGTCAGTAAGAAGGTCCAAGGGATATAGTAAACCTGGAGTGAAGCATCGGAATCTATAACTAGTGTCACAGGAATGGTTCAAAACATAAACAGTAAGAAGAGTCAGTCTTCTTGTACTTAAGTCGGCATTGTGCCTTTTCTATTTAATTCCGATGCAATATCTGTGTTTCATCGTCAATTAGAAGGTCAGAGGGATACAGTAATCCTGAAGTGAAACATTGGAATCTATAACTAGTGTCACAGGCATGGAAAAAAAATAGTCAGTAAGAAGAGTCAGTCTCCTTGTACTTAAGTCGGCATTGTGGCTTTTGTATTGAATTCTGATGCAATTTCTGTGTTTCATCGTCAATAAGAAGGTCCAAGGGATACAGTATACCTGAAGTGAAGCATCGGAATCTATAACTAGTGTCACAGGAATGGTTCAAAACATAGACAGTAGCAAGAGTCAGTCTTCTTGTACTTACGTCGGCAGTGTGCTTTTTGTATTTAATTCCGATGCAATTTCTGTGTTTCATCGTCAATAAGACGGTCAGAGGAATACAGTAAACCAGAAATGAAGCATCGGAATCTACAGCTAGTGTCACAGGAATGGTTTAAAACATAGACAGTTGGAAGAGTCAGTCTTCTTGTACTTAAGTCGGCAATGTGCCTTTTGTATCTTATTCCGATGCAATTTTTGTGTTTCATCGTCAATAAGAAGGTCCAAGGGATACAGTAAACCTGAAGTGAAACATCGGAATCTATAACTAGTGTCACAGGAATGGTTCAAAACATAGACAGTAGGAAGAGTCAGTTTTCTTGTACTTAAGTCGGCATTGTGCCTTTTGTATTTAATTCCGATGCAATTTCTGTGTTTCATCGTCAATACGAAGGTCCATGGGATTCAGTAAACCTCAAGTGAAGCATCGGAAACTATAACTAGTGTCTCAGGAATGGTTCAAAACAAAGTCAGTAAGAAGAGTCAGTCTTCCTGTCCTTATGGCGGCATTGTGCCTTTTGTATTTAATTCGGATGCATTTTCTGTGTTTCATCGTCAATTGGAACGTCAGAGGGATACAGTAAACCTGGAGTGAAGCATCGGAATCTATAACTAGTTTCACAGGAATGCTTTAAAACAAAGCCAGTAAGAAGAGTCAGTCTTTTTGTACTTAAGTAGGCATTGTGCCATTTGTATTTAATTCTGATGCAATTTCTGTGTTTCATCTTCAATAAGAATGTCCAAGGGAAACAGTATACCTGAAGTGAAGCATCGGAATCTATAACTACTGTCACAGGAATGGTTCAAAACAAAGACAGTAAGAAGAGTCAGTCTTCTTGTACTTAAGTCGGCATTGTGCCATTTGTATTTAATTCCGATGCAATTTATATGTTTCGTCGTCAATAAGATGGTCCAAGGGATACAGTAATCCTGGAGTGAAGCATCGGAATCTATACCTAGTGTCACAAGAATGGTTCAAATATAGTCAGTATGAATAGTCAGTCTTCTAGTAGTTAAGTCGGCATTGTGCATTTTGTATTTAATTCCAATGCATTTTCTGTGTTACATCGTCAATAAGAAGGTCAGAGGGATACAGTAAACCTGAAGTGAAGCATCGGAATCTATAACTAAGTTCACAGGAATGGTCAACACATACACAGTAGGAAGGGTCATTCTTCTTGTACTTAAGTCGGCATTGTGCCTTTTGTATTTAATTCGGATGCAATTTCTGTGTTTCATCGTCAATAGGAAGGTCAGAGGGATACAGTAAACCTGGAGTGAAGCATCGGAATCTATAACTAGTGCACAGGAATGGTTTTAAACAAAGCCAGTAAGAAGAGTCAGTCTTTTTGTACTTAAGTAGGCATTGTGCCACTTGTATTTAATTCCGATGCAATTTCTATGTATCATCGTCAATAAGAAGGTCCGAGGGATACAGTAAACCTGGAGTGAAGCATCGGAATCTATAACTAGTGTCACAGGAATGGTTTTAAACATAGACAGTAAGAAGAGTCAGTCTTCTTGTACTTAAGGCCGCATTGTGCCTTTTGTATTTAATTCCGATGCAATTTCTGTGTTTCATCGTCAACAAGAAGGTCCAAGGGATACAGTAGCCCTGAATTGAAGCATCGGAATCTATAACTAGTGTCACAGGAATGGTTCAAAACATAAACAGTAAGAAGAGTCAGTTTTCTTGTACTTAAGTCGGCATTGTGCATTTTGTATTTAATTCCGATGCAATTTCTGTGTTTCATCGTCAATAGGAAGGTCAGAGGGATACAGTAAACCTGGAGTGAAGCATCGGAATCTATAACTAGTGTTTCAGGAATGGTCAAGACATAGACAGTAGGAAGAACTAATCTTCTTGTACTTAAGTCGGCATTGTGCCTTTTGAATTTAATTCGGATGCAATTTCTGTGTTTCATCGTCAATAGGAAGGTCAGAGGGATACAATAAACCTGAAGTGACTCATCGGAATCTATAACTAGTGTCACAGGAATTGTTCAAAACATAGACAGTAAGAGGTGTCAGTCTTCTTGTACTTAAGTCGGCATTGTGCCTTTTCTATTTAAATCTGATGCAATTTCTGTGTTTCATCGTCAATAAGAAGGTCCAAGGGATACAGTAAACTTGGACTGAAGAACCGGAATCTATGACTAATGTCACAGGACTGGTTCAGATCATAGACTGTAAGAAGAATCAGTCTTGTTGTACTTTAGTCGGCATTGTGCCTTTTGTATTTAATTCCGATGCAATTTCTGTGTTTCATCGTCAATAAGACGGTCAGAGGAATACAGTAAACCAGAAGTGAAGCATCGGAATCTACAGCTAGTGTCACAGGAATGGTTTAAAACATAGACAGTTGGAAGAGTCAGTCTTCTTGTACTTAAGTCGGCATTGTGCCTTTTGTATTTTATTCCGATGCAATTTTTGTGTTTCATCGTCAATAAGAAGGTCCAAGGGATACAGTAAACCTGAAGTGAAACATCGGAATCTATGACTAGTGTCACAGGAATGGTTCAAAACATAGACAGTAGGAAGAGTCAGTTTTCTTGTACTTAAGTCGGCATTGTGCCTTTTGTATTTAATTCCGATGCAATTTCTGTGTTTCATCGTCAATACGAAGGTCCATGGGATTCAGTAAACCTGAAGTGAAGCATCGGAAACTATAACTAGTGTCTCAGGAATGGTTCAAAACAAAGTCAGTAAGAAGAGTCAGTCTTCCTGTACTTATGTCGGCATTGTGCCTTTTGTATTTAATTCCGATGCAAATTCTGTGTTTCATCGTCAATAAGAAGGTCCAAGGGATACAGTAAACCTGGAGTGTAGCATCGAAATCTATAACTAGTGTCACAGGGATGGTTCAAAACATAGTCAGTAAGAAGAGTCAGTCTTCTTGTAGTTAAGTCGGCATTGTGCCTTTTGTATTTAATTCCAAAGCATTTTCTGTGTTACATCGACAATAAGAAGGTCAGACGGATACAGTAAACCTGGAGTGAAGCATCGGAATCTATAACTAGTTTCACAGGAATGGTTTTAAACAAAGCCAGTAAGAAGAGTCAGTCTTTTTGTACTTAAGTAGGCATTGTGCCATTTGTATTTAATTCTGATGCAATTTCAGTGTTTCATCTTGAATAAGAATGTCCAAGGGAAACAGTATACCTGAAGTGAAGCATCGGAATCTATAACTACTGTCACAGGAATGGTTCAAAACAAAGACAGTAAGAAGAGTCAGTCTTCTTGTACTTAAGTCGGCATTGTGCCATTTGTATTTAATTCCGATGCAATTTAAATGTTTCATCGTCAATAAGATGGTCCAAGGGATACAGTAATCCTGGAGTGAAGCATCGGAATCTATACCTAGTGTCACAAGAATGGTCTCAAATATAGTCAGTATGAATAGTCAGTCTTCTAGTAGTTAAGTCGGCATTGTGCATTTTGTATTTAATTCTAATGCATTTTCTGTGTTACATCGTCAATAAGAAGGTCAGAGGGATACAGTAAACCTGAAGTGAAGCATCGGAATCTATAACTAAGTTCACAGGAATGGTCAACACATACACAGTAGGAAGAGTCATTCTTCTTGTACTTAAGTCGGCATTGTGCCTTTTGTATTTAATTCGGATGCAATTTCTGTGTTTCATCGTCAATAGGAAGGTCAGAGGGATACAGTAAACCTGGAGTGAAGCATCGGAATCTATAACTAGTGTCACAGGAATGGTTTTAAACAAAGCCAGTAAGAAGAGTCAGTCTTTTTGTACTTAAGTATGCATTGTGCCGCTTGTATTTAATTCCGATGCAATTTCTATGTATCATCGTCAATAAGAAGGTCCGAGGGATACAGTAAACCTGGAGTGAAGCATCGGAATCTATAACTAGTGTCACAGGAATGGTTTTAAACATAGACAGTAAGAAGAGTCAGTCTTCTTGTACTTAAGTCGGCATTGTGCCTTTTGTATTTAATTCCGATGCAATTTCTGTGTTTCATCGTCAACAAGAAGGTCCAAGGGATACAGTAGCCCTGAATTGAAGCATCGGAATCTATAACTAGTGTCACAGGAATGGTTCAAAACATAAACAGTAAGAAGAGTCAGTTTTCTTGTACTTAAGTCGGCATTGTGCATTTTGTATTTAATTCCGATGCAATTTCTGTGTTTCATCGTCAATAGGAAGGTCAGAGGGATACAGTAAACCTGGAGTGAAGCATCGGAATCTATAACTAGTGTCACAGGAATGGTCAAGACATAGACAGTAGGAAGAACTAGTCTTCTTGTACTTAAGTCGGCATTGTGCCTTTTGAATTTAATTCGGATGCAATTTCTGTGTTTCATCGTCAATAGGAAGGTCAGAGGGATACAATAAACCTGAAGTGACTCATCGGAATCTATAACTAGTGTCACAGGAATGGTTCAAAACATAGACAGTAAGAGGTGTCAGTCTTCTTGTACTTAAGTCGGCATTGTACCTTTTCTATTTAAATCTGATGCAATTTCTGTGTTTCATCGTCAATAAGAAGGTCCAAGGGATACAGTAAACTTGGAGTGAAGCACCGGAATCTATAACTAGTGTCACAGGACTGGTTCAAAACATAGACTGTAAGAAGAATCAGTTTTCTTGTACTTTAGTCGGCATTGTGCCTTTTGTATTTAATTCCGATGCAATTTCTGTGTTTCATCGTCAGTAAGAAGGTCCAAGGGATATAGTAAACCTGGAGTGAAGCATCGGAATCTATAACTAGTGTCACAGGAATGGTTCAAAACATAAACAGTTAGAAGAGTCAGTCTTCTTGTACTTAAGTCTTCATTGTGCCTTTTCTATTTAATTCCGATGCAATATCTGTGTTTCATCGTCAATTAGAAGGTCAGAGGGATACAGTAATCCTGAAGTGAAACATTGGAATCTATAACTAGTGTCACAGGCATGGAAAAAAAAATAGTCAGTAAGAAGAGTCAGTCTTCTTGTACTTAAGTCGGCATTGTGGCTTTTGTATTGAATTCTGATGCAATTTCTGTGTTTCATCGTCAATAAGAAGGTCCAAGGGATACAGTATACCTGAAGTGAAGCATCGGAATCTATAACTAGTGTCACAGGAATGGTTCAAAACATAGACAGTAGCAAGAGTCAGTCTTCTTGTACTTACGTCGGCAGTGTGCTTTTTGTATTTAATTCCGATGCAATTTCTGTGTTTCATCGTCAATAAGACGGTCAGAGGAATACAGTAAACCAGAAGTGAAGCATCGGAATCTACAGCTAGTGTCACAGGAATGGTTTAAAACATAGACAGTTGGAAGAGTCAGTCTTCTTGTACTTAAGTCGGTATTGTGTCTTTGTATTTAATTCCGATGCAATATCTGTGTTTCATCGTCAATAAGAAGGTCAGAGGGATACAGTAAACCTAAAGTGAAGCATCGGAATCTATAACTAGAGTCACAGGAATGGTTCGAAACATAGACAGTAAGAAGAGACAGTCTTCTTGAACTAAAGTCGGCATTGTGCCTTTTGTATTTAATTCCGATGCAATTTATATGTTTCATCGTCAATAAGAAGGTCCAAGGGATACAGTAATCCTGGAGTGAAGCATCGGAATCTATACCAAGTGTCACAAGAATGGTTCAAACATAGTCAGTAAGAAGAGTCAGTCTTCTTGTAATTAAGTTGGCATTGTGCCTTTTGTATTTAATTCCAATGCATTTTCTGTGTTACATCGTCAATAAGAAGGTCAGAGGGATACAGTAAACCTGAAGTGAAGCATCGGACTCTATAGCTAGTGTCACAGGAATTGTCAACACATACACAGTAGGAAGAGTCATTCTTCTTGTACTTAAGTCGGCATTGTGCCTTTTGTATTTAATTCGGATGCAATTTCTGTGTTTCATCGTCAATAGGAAGCTCAGAGGGATACAGTAAACCTGGAGTGAAGCATCGGAATCTATAACTAGAGTCACAGGAATGTTTTTAAACAAAGCCAGTAAGAAGAGTCAGACTTTTTGTACGTAAGTAGGCATTGTGCCATTTGTATTTAATTCCGATGCAATTTCTATGTTTCATCGTCAATAAGAAGGTCCGAGGGATACAGTAAACCTGGAGTGAAGCATCGGAATCTATAACTAGTGTCACAGGAATGGTTTTAAGCATAGACAGTAAGAAGAGTCTGTCTTCTTGTACTTAAGTCGGCATTGTGCCTTTTGTATTTCATTCCGATGCAATTTCTGTGTTTCATCGTCAGTAAGAGGGTCCAAGGGATACAGTAGCCCTGAATTGAAGCATCGGAATCTATAACTAGTGTCACAGGAATGGTTCAAAACATAAACAGTAAGAAGAGTCAGTTTTCTTGTACTTAAGTCGGCATTGTGCATTTTGTATTTAATTCCGATGCAATTTCTGTGTTTCATCGTCAATAGGAAGGTCAGAGGGATACAGTAAACCTGGAGTGAAGCATCAGAATCTATAACTAGTGTCACAGGAATGGTCAAGACATAGACAGTAGGAAGAACTAGTCTTCTTGCACTTAAGTCGGCATTGTGCCTTTTGAATTTAATTCGGATGCAATTTCTGTGTTTCATCGTCAATAGGAAGGTCAGGGGGATACAATAAACCTGAAGTGACTCATCGGAATCTATAACTAGTGTCACAGGAATGGTTCAAAACATAGACAGTAAGAGGTGTCAGTCTTCTTGTACTTAAGTCGGCATTGTGCCTTTTCTATTTAAATCTGATGCAATTTCTGTGTTTCTTCGTCAATAAGAAGGTCCAAGGGATACAGTAAACTTGGACTGAAGAACCGGAATCTATAACTAATGTCACAGGACTGGTTCAGAACATAGACTGTAAGAAGAATCAGTCTTCTTGTACTTTAGTCGGCATTGTGCCTTTTGTATTTAATTCCGATGCAATTTCTGTGTTTCATCGTCAGTAAGAAGGTCCAAGGGATATAGTAAACCTGGAGTGAAGCATCGGAATCTATAACTAGTGTTACAGGAATGGTTCAAAACATAAACAGTAAGAAGAGTCAGTCTTCTTGTACTTAAGTCGGCATTGTGCCTTTTCTATTTAATTCCGATGCAATATCTGTGTTTCATCGTCAATTAGAAGGTCAGAGGGATACAGTAATCCTGAAGTGAAACATTGGAATCTATAACTAGTGTCACAGGCATGGAAAAAAAAATAGTCAGTAAGAAGAGTCAGTCTTCTTGTACTTATGTCGGCATTGTGGCTTTTGTATTGAATTCTGATGCAATTTCTGTGTTTCATCGTCAATAAGAAGGTCCAAGGGATACAGTATACCTGAAGTGAAGCATCGGAATCTATAACTAGTGTCACAGGAATGGTTCAAAACATAGACAGTAGCAAGAGTCAGTCTTCTTGTACTTACGTCGGCAGTGTGCTTTTTGTATTTAATTCCGATGCAATTTCTGTGTTTCATCGTCAATAAGACGGTCAGAGGAATACAGTAAACCAGAAGTGAAGCATCGGAATCTACAGCTAGTGTCACAGGAATGGTTTAAAACATAGACAGTTGGAAGAGTCAGTCTTCTTGTACTTAAGTCGGTATTGTGTCTTTGTATTTAATTCCGATGCAATATCTGTGTTTCATCGTCAATAAGAAGGTCAGAGGGATACAGTAAACCTAAAGTGAAGCATCGGAATCTATAACTAGAGTCACAGGAATGGTTCGAAACATAGACAGTAAGAAGAGACAGTCTTCTTGAACTAAAGTCGGCATTGTGCCTTTTGTATTTAATTCCGATGCAATTTATATGTTTCATCGTCAATAAGAAGGTCCAAGGGATACAGTAATCCTGGAGTGAAGCATCGGAATCTATACCTAGTGTCACAAGAATGGTTCAAACATAGTCAGTAAGAAGAGTCAGTCTTCTTGTAATTAAGTTGGCATTGTGCCTTTTGTATTTAATTCCAATGCATTTTCTGTGTTACATCGTCAATAAGAAGGTCAGAGGGATACAGTAAACCTGAAGTGAAGCATCGGAATCTATAGCTAGTGTCACAGGAATGGTCAACACATACACAGTAGGAAGAGTCATTCTTCTTGTACTTAAGTCGGCATTGTGCCTTTTGTATTTAATTCGGATGCAATTTCTGTGTTTCATCGTCAATAGGAAGGTCAGAGGGATACAGTAAACCTGGAGTGAAGCATCGGAATCTATAACTAGAGTCACAGGAATGTTTTTAAACAAAGCCAGTAAGAAGAGTCAGACTTTTTGTACGTAAGTAGGCATTGTGCCATTTGTATTTAATTCCGATGCAATTTCTATGTTTCATCGTCAATAAGAAGGTCCGAGGGATACAGTAAACCTGGAGTGAAGCATCGGAATCTATAACTAGTGTCACAGGAATGGTTTTAAGCATAGACAGTAAGAAGAGTCTGTCTTCTTGTACTTAAGTCGGCATTGTGCCTTTTGTATTTCATTCCGATGCAATTTCTGTGTTTCATCGTCAGTAAGAAGGTCCAAGGGATACAGTAGCCCTGAATTGAAGCATCGGAATCTATAACTAGTGTCACAGGAATGGTTCAAAACATAAACAGTAAGAAGAGTCAGTTTTCTTGTACTTAAGTCGGCATTGTGCATTTTGTATTTAATTCCGATGCAATTTCTGTGCTTCATCGTCAATAGGAAGGTCAGAGGGATACAGTAAACCTGGAGTGAAGCATCAGAATCTATAACTAGTGTCACAGGAATGGTCAAGACACAGACAGTAGGAAGAACTAGTCTTCTTGCACTTAAGTCGGCATTGTGCCTTTTGAATTTAATTCGGATGCAATTTCTGTGTTTCATCGTCAATAGGAAGGTCAGAGGGATACAATAAACCTGAAGTGACTCATCGGAATCTATAACTAGTGTCACAGGAATGGTTCAAAACATAGACAGTAAGAGGTGTCAGTCTTCTTGTACTTAAGTCGGCATTGTGCCTTTTCTATTTAAATCTGATGCAAGTTCTGTGTTTCATCGTCAATAAGAAGGTCCAAGGGATACAGTAAACTTGGACTGAAGAACCGGAATCTATAACTAATGTCACAGGACTGGTTCAGAACATAGACTGTAAGAAGAATCAGTCTTCTTGTACTTTAGTCGGCATTGTGCCTTTTGTATTTAATTCCGATGCAATTTCTGTGTTTCATCGTCAGTAAGAAGGTCCAAGGGATATAGTAAACCTGGAGTGAAGCATCGGAATCTATAACTAGTGTTACAGGAATGGTTCAAAACATAAACAGTAAGAAGAGTCAGTCTTCTTGTACTTAAGTCGGCATTGTGCCTTTTCTATTTATTTCCGATGCAATATCTGTGTTTCATCGTCAATTAGAAGGTCAGAGGGATACAGTAATCCTGAAGTGAAACATTGGAATCTATAACTAGTGTCACAGGCATGGAAAAAAAAAATAGTCAGTAAGAAGAGTCAGTCTTCTTGTACTTAAGTCGGCATTGTGGCTTTTGTATTGAATTCTGATGCAATTTCTGTGTTTCATCGTCAATAAGAAGGTCCAAGGGATACAGTATACCTGAAGTGAAGCATCGAAATCTATAACTAGTGTCACAGGAATGGTTCAAAACATAGACAGTAGCAAGAGTCAGTCTTCTTGTACTTACGTCGGCAGTGTGCTTTTAGTATTTAATTCCGATGCAATTTCTGTGTTTCATCGTCATTAAGACGGTCAGAGGAATACAGTAAACCAGAAGTGAAGCATCGGAATCTACAGCTAGTGTCACAGGAATGGTTTAAAACATAGACAGTTGGAAGAGTCAGTCTTCTTGTACTTAAGTTGGCATTGTGCCTTTTGTATTTTATTCCGATGCAATTTTTGTGTTTCATCGTCAATAAGAAGGTCCAAGGGATACAGTAAACCTGAAGTGAAACATCGGAATCTATAACTAGTGTCACAGGAATGGTTCAAAACATAGACAGTAGGAAGAGTCAGTTTTCTTGTACTTAAGTCGGCATTGTGCCTTTTGTATTTAATTCCGATGCAATTTCTGTGTTTCATCGTCAATACGAAGGTCCATGGGATTCAGTAAACCTGAAGTGAAGCATCGGAAACTATAACTAGTGCCTCAGGAATGGTTCAAAACAAAGTCAGTAAGAAGAGTCAGTCTTCTTGTACTTAAGTCGGCATTGTGGCTTTTGTATTGAATTCTGATGCAATTTCTGTGTTTCATCGTCAATAAGAAGGTCCAAGGGATACAGTAAACCTGGAGTGTAGCATCGAAATCTATAACTAGTGTCACAGGGATGGTTCAAAACATAGTCAGTAAGAAGAGTCAGTCTTCCTGTACTTATGTCGGCATTGTGCCTTTTGTATTTAATTCCAAAGCATTTTCTGTGTTACATCGACAATAAGAAGGTCAGAGGGATACAGTAAACCTGAAGTGAAGCATCGCAATCTATAACTAGTGTCACAGGAATGGTCAAAACATACACAGTAGGAAGAGTCATTCTTTCTGTACTTAAGTCGGCATTGTGCCTTTTGTATTTAATTCGGATGCAATTTCTGTGTTTCTTCGTCAATAGGAACGTCAGAGGTATACAGTAAACCTGGAGTGAAGCATCGGAATCTATAACTAGTTTCACAGGAATGGTTTTAAACAAAGCCAGTAAGAAGAGTCAGTCTTTTTGTACTTAAGTAGGCATTGTGACATTTGTATTTAATTCTGATGCAATTTCTGTGTTTCATCTTCAATAAGAATGTCCAAGGGAAACAGTATACCTGAAGTGAAGCATCGGAATCTATAACTACTGTCACAGGAATGGTTCAAAACAAAGACAGTAAGAAGAGTCAGTCTTCTTGTACTTAAGTCGGCATTGTGCCATTTGTATTTAATTCCGATGCAATTTCTGTGTTTCATCGTCAATAAGAAGGTCCAAGGGATACAGTAAACATGGAGTGAAGCATCGGATTCTATAACTAGTGTCACAGAAAAGGTTCAAAACATAGACAGTAGGGAGAGTCAGTCTTCTTGTACTTAAGTCGGCATTGTGCCTTTTGTATTTAATTCTGATGCAATTTCTGTGTTTCATCTTCAATAAGAATGTCCAAGGGAAACAGTATACCTGAAGTGAAGCTTCGGAATCTATAACTACTTTCACAGGAATGGTTCAAAACAAAGACAGTAAGAAGAGTCAGTCTTCTTGTACTTAAGTCGGCATTGTGGCTTTTGTATTTAATTCCTATGCAATTTCTTTGTTTCATCGTCAATAAGAAGGTCAGAGGGATACAGTAAACCTGAAGTGAAGCATCGGAATCTATAACTAGTGTCACAGGAATGGTTCAAAACATAGAGAGTAGGAAGAGTCAGTCTTCTTGAACTGAAGTCGGCATTGTGCCTTTTGTATTTAATTACGATGCAATTTCTGTGTTTCATCGTCAATAAGAAGGGCAGAGGGATACAGTAATCCTGAAGTGAAGCATCGGAATCCAAAACCAGTGTCACAGGAATGGTTCAAAACATAGACAGTAGGAAGATTCAGTTTTCTTGTACTTAAGTCGGCTTTGTGCCTTTTGTATTTAATTCCGATGCAAAATCTGTGTTTCATCGTCAATAAGAACGTCCAAGGTATACAGTAAACCTGAAGTGACGAATCGGAATCTATAACTAGTGTCACAGGAATGGTTCTAAGCATAGTCAGTAAGAAGAGTAAGTCTTCTTGTTCTTAAGTCGGCATTGTGCCATTTCTATTTAATTCCGATGCTATTTCTGTGTTTCATCGTCAATAAGAAGGTCCAAGGGAGACAGTAAACCTGGAGTGAAGCATCGGAATCCATAACTAGTGTCACAGGAATGGTTCAAATCATAGTCAGTAAGAACAGTCAGTCTTCTTGTACTTAAGTCGGCATTGTGCCTTTTGTGTTTAATTCCGATGCAATTTCTGTGTTTCATCGTCAATAAGAAGGTCCAAGGTATACAGTAAACCTGGAGTGTAGCATCGGAATCTATAACTAGTGTCACAGGAATGGTTCAAAACACAGACAGTAAGAAGAGTCAGTCTTCGTGTACTTAAGTCGGCATTATGAATTTTGTATTTAATTCCGATGCAATTTCTGTGTTTCATCGTCAATAAGAAGGTCCAAGGGATACAGAAAACCTGGTGTGAAGCATCGCAATCTATAACTAGTGTCACAGGAAAGGTTTTAAACATACACAGTAAGAAGAGTCAGTCTTCTTGTACTTAAGTCGGCATTGTGCCTTTTGTATTTAGTTCCGATGCAATTTCTGTGTTTCATCGTCAATAAGAAGGTCCAAGGGATACAGTAGACCTGAATTGAAGCATCGGAATCTATAACTAGTGTCACAGGAATGGTTCAAAACATAGACAGTAAGAAGAGTCAGTCTTGTTGTACTTAAGTCGGCATTGTGCCTTTTGTATTTAATTCCGATGCAATTTCTGTGTTTCATCGTCAATAAGAAGGTCAGAGGGATACAGTAAACCTGAAGTGAAGCATCCGACTCTATAACTAGAGTCACAGGAATGGTTCAAAACATAGACAGTAAGAAGAGACAGTCTTCTTGAACTAAAGTCGGCATTGTGCCCTTTGTATTTAATTCCGATGCAATTTATATGTTTCATCGTCAATAAGATGGTCCAAGGGATACAGTAATCCTGGAGTGAAGCATCGGAATCTATACCTAGTGTCACAAGAATGGTTCAAATATAGTCAGTAAGAAGAGTCAGTCTTCTTGTAGTTAAGTCGGCATTGTGCATTTTGTATTTAATTCCAATGCATTTTCTGTGTTACATCGTCAATAAGAAGGTCAGAGGGATACAGTAAACCAGAAGTGAAGCATCGGAATGTATAACTAAGTTCTAAGGAATGGTCAACACATACACAGTAGGAAGAGTCATTCTTCTTGTACTTAAGTCGGCATTGTGCCTTTTGTATTTAATTCGGATGCAATTTCTGTGTTTCATCGTCAATAGGAAGGTCAGAGGGATACAGTAAACCTGGAGTGAAGCTTCGGAATCTATAACTAGTGTCACAGTAATGGTTTTAAACAAAGACAGTAAGAAGAGTCAGTCTTTTTGTACTTAAGTCGGCATTGTGCCTTTTGTATTTGATTCAGATGCAATGTCTGTGTTTCATCGTCAATAAGAAGGTCCGACGGATACACTAAACCTGGAGTGAAGCATCGGAATCTATAACTAGTGTCACAGGAATGGTTTCAAACATAGACAGTAAGAAGAGTCAGTTTTCTTGTACTTAAGTCGGCATTGTGCCTTTTGTAATTAATTCCGATGCAATTTCTGTGTTTCATCGTCAATTAGAATGTCCAAGGGATACAGTAGACCTGAATTGAAGCATCGGAATCTATAACTAGTTTCACAGGAATGGTTCAAAACATAGACAGTAAGAAGGGTCAGTCTTCATGTACTTAAGTCGGCATTGTCCCTTTTGTATTTAATTCCGATGCAATTTCTGTGTTTCATCGTCAGTAAGAAGGTCAGAGGGATACAGTAAACCTGACGTCAAGCATCTGAATCCAATACTAGAGTCACAGGAATGGTTCAAAACATAGACAGTAAGAAGAGTCAGCCTTCTTGAGCTAAAGTCGGCATTGTGCCTTTTGTATTTAATTCCAATGCAATTTCCGTGTTTCATAGTCAATAAGAAGGTCCAAGGGATGCAGTAGACCTGAATTGAAGCATCGGAATCTATAACTAGTTTCACAGGAATGGTTCAAAACATAGACAGTAGGAAGAGTCAGTCTTCTTGTACTTAAGTCGGCACTGTGCCTTTTGTATTTAAGTCCGATGCAATTTCTCTGTTACATCGTCAATAAGAAGGTCAGAGGGATACAGTAAACCTGAAGTGAAGCATCGGAATCTATAACTAATGTCACAGGAATGGTCAAAACATACACAGTAGGTTGAGTCAGTTTTCTTGTACTTAAGTCGGCATTGTGCCTTTTGTATTTAATTCGGATGCAATTTCTGTGTTTCATCGTCAATAGGAAGGTCAGAGGGATACAGTAAACCTGGAGTGAAGCATCGGAATCTATAACTAGTGTCACAGTAATGGTTTTAAACAAAGACAGTAAGAAGAGTCAGTCTTTTTGTACTTAAGTCGGCATTGTGCCTTTTGTATTTGATTCCGATTCAATTTATGTGTTTCATCGTGAATAAGAAGGTCCGAGGGGTACAGTAAACCTGGAGTGAAGCATCGGAATCTATAACTAGTGTCACAGGAATGGTTTTAAACATAGACAGTAAGAAGAGTCAGTCGTCTTGTACTTAAGTCGGCATTTTGCATTTTTTGTATTTAATTCAAATGCAATTTCTGTGTTTCATCGTCATTAACAATGTCCAAGGGATACAGTAGACCTGAATTGAAGCATCGGAATCCATAACTAGTGTCGCAGGAATGGTTCAAAACATAGTCAGTAAGATGCGTCAGTCTTCTTGTACTTAAGTCGGCATTGTGCATTTTCTATTTAATTCTGATGCAATTTCTGTGTTTCATCGTCAATAAGAAGGTCCAAGGCTTACAGTAAACCTGGAGTGAAGCATCGGAATCTATAACTAGTGTCAAAGGAATGGTTCAAAACATAAACAGTAAGAAGAGTCAGTCTTCTTGTACTTAAGTCGGCATTGTGATTTTTCTATTTAATTCCGATGCAATATCTGTGTTTCATCGTCAATAAGAAGGTCCAAGGGATACAGTAAACCTGAAATGAAGCATCGGAGTCTTTAACTAGTGGCACAGGAATGGTTCAAAACTTAGTCAGTAAGAAGCGTGAGTCTTCTTGTACTTAAGTCGGCATTGTGCCTTTTCTATTTAATTCTGATGCAATTCCTGTGTTTCATCGTCAATAAGAAGGTCCAAGGGAAACAGTAAACCTGGAGTGAAGCACCGGAATCTATAACTAGTGTCACAGGAATGGTTAAAAGCATAGACTGTTAGATGAGTCCGTCTTCTTGTACTTTAGTCGGCATTGTGCCTTTTGTATTTAATTCCCATGCAATTTCTGTGTTTCACCGTCAATAAGAAGGCCAAGGGATACAGTAAACCTGGAGTGGAGCATCGGAATCCATAACTAGAGTCACAGGAATGGTTCAAAACATAGACAGTAAGAAGAGTCAGTCTTCTTGTACTTAATTCTGCATTGTGCCTTTTGTATTTAATTCCGATGCAATTTCTGTGTTTCATCGTCAATAAGAAGGTCCAAGGGATACAGTAAACCTGGAGTGAAGCATCGGAATCTATAACTAGTGTCACAGGAATGGTTCAAATCATAGTCATTAAGAAGCGTCAGTCTTTTTGTACTTAAGTCGGCATTGTGAATTTTGTATTTGATTCCGATGCAATGTCTGTGTTTCATCGTCAATAAGAAGGTCCGAGGGAAACAGTAAACCTGGAGTGAAGCACCGGAATCTATAACTAGTGTCACAGTAATGGTTAAAAGCATAGACTGTTAGATGAGTCCGTCTTCTTGTACTTTAGTCGGCATTGTGCCTTTTGTATTTAATTCCGATGCAATTTCAATGTGTTTCATCGTCAATAAGAAGGTCCGAGGGATACAGTAAACCTGGAGTGAGCATCGGAATCTATAACTAGTGTCACAGGAATGGTTTTAAACATAGACAGTAAGAAGAGTCAGTTTCCTGTACTTAAGTCGGCATTGTGCCTTTTGTAATTAATTCCGATGCAATTTCTGTGTTTCATCGTCAATTAGAATGTCCAAGGGATACAGTAGACCTGAATTGAAGCATCGGAATCTATAACAAGTGTCACAGGAATGGTTCAAAACATAGACAGTGAGAAGAGTCAGTCTTCATGTACTTAAGTCGGCATTGTCCCTTTTGTGTTTAATTCCGATGCAATTTCTGTGTTTCATCGTCAATAAAAAGGTCAGAGGGATACAGCAAACCTGGAGTGAAGCATCGGAATCTATAACTAGTGTCACAGGAATGGTCAAGACATAGACAGTAGGAAGAGTCAGTCTTCTTGTACTTAAGTCGGCATTGTGCCTTTTGAATTTAATTCGGATAAAACATCTGTGTTTCATCGTCAATAGGAAGGTCAGAGGGATACAATAAACCTGAAGTGACTCATCGGAATCTATAACTAGCGTCACAGGAATGGTTCAAAACATAGACAGTAAGAAGTGTCAGTCTTCTTGTACTTATGTCGGCATTGTGCTTTTTGTATTGAATTCCGATTCAATTTCTGTGTTTCTTCGTCAATAAGAAGGTCCAAGGGATACAGTATACCTGAAGTGAAGCATCGGAATCTATAACTAGTGTCACAGGAATGGTTCAAACATAGAAAGTAAGAAGAGTCAGTCTTCTTGTACTTAAGTCGGCATTGTGCCTTTTGTATTTAATTCCGATGCAATTTCTGTGTTTCATCGTCAGTAAGAAGGTCAGAGGGATACAGTAAACCTGAAGTGAAGTATCAGACTCTATAACTAGTGTCACAGATATGGTTCAAAACATAGACAGTAGGAAGAGTCAGTCTTCTTGTACTTAAGTCGGCATTGTGCCTTTTGTATTTAATTCCGATGCAATTTCTGTGTTTCATTTTCAATAAGAAGGTCGAAGGGAAACAGTATACCTAAAGTGAAGCATCGGAATCTATAACTAGTGTCACAGGAATGGTTCAAATCATAGACAGTAAGAAGAGTCAGTCTTCTTGTACTTAAGTCGGCATTGAGGCTTTTGTATTTAATTCCGATGCAATTTCTGTGTTTCATCGTCAATAAGAAGGTCAGAGGGATACAGTAAACCTGAAATGAAGCATCGGAATCTATAACTAGTGTCACAGGAATGGTTCAAAACATAGTCAGTAATAAGAATCAGTCTTCTCGTCCTTAAGTCGGCATTGTGACTTCTGCATTTCATTCCGATGCAATTTCTGTGTTTCATCGGCAATAAGGTTAGAGGGATACAGTAAACCTCAAGTGAAGCATCGGAATCTATAACTAGTGTCACAGGAATGGTTAAAACATAGACGGTAGGAAGAGTCAGTCTTCTTGAACTGAAATCGGCATTGGGCCTTTTGTATTTAATTCCGATGCAATTTCTGAGTTTCATCGTCAATAAGAAGGTCCGAGGGATACAGTAAACCTGGAGTGAGCATCGGAATCTATAACTAGTGTCACAGTAATGGTTAAAAGCATAGACTGTTAGATGAGTCCGTCTTCTTGTACTTTAGTCAGCATTGTGCCTTTTGTATTTAATTCCGATGCAATTTCTGTGTTTCATCGTCAATAAGAAGGTCCGAGGGATACAGTAAACCTGGAGTGAGCATCGGAATCTGTAACTAGTGTCAAAGGGATGGTTTTAAACATAGACAGTAAGAAGAGTCAGTTTCCTGTACTTAAGTCGGCATTGTGCCTTTTGTAATTAATTCCGATGCAATTTCTGTGTTTCATCGTCAATTAGAATGTCCAAGGGATACAGTAGACCTGAATTGAAGCATCGGAATCTATAACTAGTGTCACAGGAATGGTTCAAAACATAGACAGTGAGAAGAGTCAGTCTTCATGTACTTAAGTCGGCATTGTCCCTTTTGTATTTAATTCCGATGCAATATCTGTGTTTCATCGTCAATAAGAAGGTCAGAGGGATACAGCAAACCTGGAGTGAAGCATCGGAATCTATAACTAGTGTCACAGGAATGGTCAAGACATAGACAGTATGAAGAGTCAGTCTTCTTGTACTTAAGTCGGCATTGTGCCTTTTGAATTTAATTCGGATAAAACATCTGTGTTTCATCGTCAATATAAAGGTCAGAGGAATACAATAAACCTGAAGTGACTCATCGGAATCTATAACTAGCGTCACAGGAATGGTTCAAAACATAGACAGTAAGAAGTGTCAGTCTTCTTGTACTTATGTCGGCATTGTGCTTTTTGTATTGAATTCCGATTCAATTTCTGTGTTTCTTCGTCAATAAGAAGGTCCAAGGGATACAGTATACCTGAAGTGAAGCATCGGAATCTATAACTAGTGTCACAGAAATGGTTCAAACATAGAAAGTAAGAAGAGTCAGTCTTCTTGTACTTAAGTCGGCATTGTGCCTTTTATATTTAATTCCGATGCAATTTCTGTGTTTCATCGTCAATAAGAACGTCAGAGGGATACAGTAAACCTGAAGTGAAGCATTGGAATCTATAACTAGAGTCACAGGAATGGTTCAAACTTAGTCAGTAGGAAGAGTCAGTCTTCTTGTCCTTAGGTTGGCATTGTGCATTTCGTATTTAATTCCGATGCAATTTCTGTGTTTCACCGGCAATAAGAAGGTCAGAGGGATACAGTAAACCTGAAGTGAAGCATCGAAATCTATAACTAGTGTCACAGGAATGGTTCAAACATAAACAGTAAGAAGAGTCAGTCTTCTTGTACTTAAGTCGGCATTGTGGCTTTTGTATTTAATTCCGAAGCAATTTCTGTGTTTCATAGTCAATAAGAAGGTCAGACGCATACAGTAAACCTGGAGTGAAGCATCGGAATCTATAACTAGTGTCACAGTAATGGTTCCAAACATAGACAGTAAGAAGAGTCAGTCTTCTTGTACTTAAGTCGGCATTGTGAATTTTGTATTTAATTCCGATGCAATTTCTGTGATTCATCGTCAATACGAAGGCCCAAGGGATACAGTAAACCTGAAGTGAAGTATCAGACTCTATAACTAGTGTCACAGATATGGTTCAAAACATAGACAGTAGGAAGAGTCAGTCTTCTTGTACTTAAGTCGGCATTGTGCCTTTTGTATTTAATTCCGATGCAATTTCTGTGTTTCATTTTCAATAAGAAGGTCGAAGGGAAACAGTATACCTAAAGTGAAGCATCGGAATCTATAACTAGTGTCACAGGAATGGTTCAAATCATAGACAGTAAGAAGAGTCAGTCTTCTTGTACTTAAGTCGGCATTGAGGCTTTTGTATTTAATTCCGATGCAATTTCTGTGTTTCATCGTCAATAAGAAGGTCAGAGGTATACAGTAAACCTGAAATGAAGCATCGGAATCTATAACTAGTGTCACAGGAATGGTTCAAAACATAGTCAGTAATAAGAATCAGTCTTCTCGTCCTTAAGTCGGCATTGTGACTTCTGTATTTCATTCCGATGCAATTTCTGTGTTTCATCGGCAATAAGGTTAGAGGGATACAGTAAACCTGAAGTGAACCATCGGAATCCAAAACAAGTGTCACAGGAATGGTTCAAAGCATAGTCAGTATCAAGAGTCAGTCTTCTTGTACTTAAGTCGGCATTGTGCCTTTTGTATTTAATTCCGATGCAATTTCTCTGTTACATCGTCAATAAGAAGGTCAGAGGGATACAGTAAACCTGAAGTGAAGCATCGGAATCTATAACTAGTGTCACAGGAATGGTCAAAACATACACAGTAGGAAGAGTCAGTCTTCTTGTACTTAAGTCGGCATTGTGCCTTGTGTATTTAATTCGGATGCAATTTCTGTGTTTCATCGTCAATAGGAAGGTCAGAGGGATACACTAAACCTGGAGAGAAGCATCGGAATCAATAACTAGTGTCACAGTAATGGTTTTAAACAAAGACAGTAAGAAGAGTCAGTCTTTTTGTACTTAAGTCGGCATTGTGCCTTTTGTATTTGATTCCGATGCAATATCTGTGTTTCATCGTCATTAAGAAGGTCCAAGGGATACAGTAGACCTGAATTGAAGCATCGGAATCTATAACTAGTGTCACAGGGATGGTTCAAAACATAGTCAGTAAGATGCGACAGTCTTCTTGTACTTAAGTCGGCATTGTGCATTTTCTATTTATATCTGATGCAATTTCTGTGTTTCATCGTCAATAAGAAGGTCCAAGGCATACAGTAAACCTGGATTGAAGCATCGGAATCTATAACTAGTGTCACAGGAATGGTTCAAAACATAAACAGTAAGAAGAGTCAGTCTTCTTGTACTTAAGTCGGCATTGTGATTTTTCTATTTAATTCCGATGCAATTCCTGTGTTTCATCGTCAATAAGAAGGTCCAAGGGAAACAGTAAACCTGGAGTGAAGCACCGGAATCTATAACTAGTGTCACAGGAATGGTTAAAAGCATAGACTGTTAGATGAGTCCGTCTTCTAGTACTTTAGTCGGCATTGTGCCTTTTGTATTTAATTCCGATGCATTTCTGTGTTTCATCGTCAATAAGAAGGCCAAGGGATACAGTAAACCTGTAGTGAAGCATCGGAATCCTTAACTAGAGTCACAGGAATGGTTCAAAACGTAGACAGTAAGATGAGTCAGTCTTCTTGTACTTAATTCTGAATTGTGCCTTTTGTATTTAATTCCGATGCAATTTCTGTGTTTCATCGTCAATAAGAAGGTCCAAGGGATACAGTATACCTGAAGTGAAGCATCGGAATCTATAACTAGTGTCACAGGAATGGTTCAAAACATAGACAGTAGGAAGAGTCAGTCTTCTAGTACTTACGCCGCCATTGTGCCTTTTCTATTTAATTCCGATGCAATTTCTGTGTTTCATCGTCAATAAGACGGTCAGAGGGATTTATTAAACCAGAAGTGAAGCATCGGAATCTATAACTTGTGTCACAGGAATGGTTTAAAACATAGACAGTTGGAAGAGTCAGTCTTCTTGCACTTAAGTCGGCATTGTGTCATTGTATTTAATTCTGATGCAATATCTGTGTTTCATCGTCAATAAGAATGTCCAAGGGATACAGTAAACCTGAAGTGAGGCATCGGAATCCACAACTAGTGTCACAGGAATGGTTCAAAACATAGACAGTAAGAAGAGTCAGTCTTCTTGTACTTAAGTCGGCATTGTGCTTTTTCTATTTAATTCCGATGCAATTTCTGTGTTTCGTCGTCAATAAGAAGGTCAGAGGGATACAGTAAACCTGAAGAGATGCATCGGAATCTATAACTAGTGTCACAGGAATGGTTCAAAGCATAGTCATTAAGAAGCGTCAGTCTTCTTGTACTTAAGTCGGCATTGTGCCTTTTGTATTTAATTCCGATGCAATTTCTGTGATTCATCGTCAATAAGAAGGCCCAAGGGATACAGTAAAGCTGAAGTGAAGCATCAGACTCTATAACTAGTGTCACAGGAATGGTTCAAAGCATAGACAGTAAGAAGAGTCAATCTTCTTGTACTGAAGTCGGCATTGTGGCTTTTGTATTTAATTCCGATGCAATTTCTGTGATTCATCGTCAATAAGAAGGTCAGAGGGATACAGTAAACCTGAAGTGAAGCATCGGAATCTATAACTAGTGTGACAGGAATGGTTCAAAACATAGTAGGAAGAGTCAGTCTTCTTGTCCTTAAGTCGGCATTGTGACTTCTGTATTTAATTCCGATTCTATTTCTGTGTTTCATCGGCAATAAGGTCAGAGGGATACAGTAAACCTCAAGTGAAGCATCGGAATCTATAACTAGTGTCACAGGAATGGTTCAAATCATAGACAGTAGGAAGAGTCAGTCTTCTTTAACTGAAGTGGGCATTGTGCCTTTTGTATTTAATACCGATGCAATTTCTGTGTTTCATCGTCAATAAGAAGGTCCGAGGGATACAGTAAACCTGGAGTGAAGCATCGCAATCTATAACTAGTGTCACAGGAATGGTTTTAAACAAAGACAGTGAGAAGAGTCAGTCTCCTTGTACTTAAGTCGGCATTGTGCCTTTTCTATTTAATTCCGATGCAATTTCTGTGTTTCATCGTCAATAAGAAGGTCCAAGGTATACAGTAGACCTGAATTGCAGCATCGGAATCTATAACTAGTGTCACAGGAATGGTTCAAAACATAGACAGTAAGAAGAGTCAGTCTTCTTGGACTTAAGTCGGCATTGTGCCTTTTGTATTTAATTCCGAAGCAATTTCTTTGTTTCATCGTCAATACGAAGGTCCAAGGGAAACAGTAAACCTAAAGTGAAGCACCGGAATCTATAACTAGAGTCACAGGAATGGTTCAAAACATAGACAGTAAGAAGAGTCAGTCTTCTTGATCTGAAGTCGTCATTGTGCCTTTTGTGTTTAATTCCGATGCAATTTCTGTGTTTCATCGTCAATAAGAAGGTCCAAGGTATACAGTAGACCTGAAGTGAAGCATCGGAATCTATAACTAGTGTCACAGGAATGGTCAAAACATACACAGTAGTAAGAGTCAGTCTTCTTGTACTTAAGTCGGCAATGTGCCTTTTGTATTCAATTCGGATGCGATTTCTGTGTTTCATCGTCAATAAGAAGGTCTGAGGGATACAGTAAACCTGGAGTGAAGCATCGGAATAAATAACTAGTGTCACTGGAATGATTTTCAACATAGACAGTAGGAAGAGTCAGTCTTCTTGTACTTAAGTCGGCATTGTGCATTTTGTATTTAATTCCGATGCAATTACTGTGTTTCATCGTCAATAAGAAGGTCCAAGGGATTCAGTAGACCTGAATTGAATCATCGGAATCTAAAACTAGTGTCACAGTAAAGGTTCAAAACATAGACAGTAAGAAGAGTCAGTCTTCTTGTACTTAGGTCGGCATTGTGCCTTTTGTATTGAATTCCTTTGCAATTTCTGTGATTCATCGTCAATAAGAAGGTCAGAGGGATACAGTAAACTTGGAGTGAAGCATTGGAACCTATAACTAGTGTCACAGGAATGGTCGAGAGATAGACAGTAGGAAGAGTCAGTCTTCTTGTACTTAAGTCGGGATTGTGCCTTTTGAATTTAATTCGGATGCAATTTCTGTGTTTCATCGTCAATAGGAAGGACAGAGGGATACAGTAAACTTGGAGTGAAGCATTGGAACCTATAACTAGTGTCACAGGAATGGTCAAGAGATAGACAGTAGGAAGAGTCAGTCTTCTTGTACTTAAGTCGGCATTGTGCCTTTTCTATTTAATTCTGATGCAATTCCTGTGTTTCATCGTCAATAAGAAGGTCCAAGGGAAACAGTAAACCTGGAGTGAAGCACCGGAATCTATAACTAGTGTCACAGGAATGGTTAAAAGCATAGACTGTTAGATGAGTCAGTCTTCTTGTACTTTAGTCGGCATTGTGCCTTTTGTATTTAATTCCGATGCAATTTCTGTGTTTCGTCGTCAATAAGAAGGCCAAGGGAAGCATCGGAATATATAATTAGCGTCACAGGAATGGGTCAAAACATAGACAGTAGAAGAGTCAGTCTTGTTGTACTTAATTCTGCATTGTGCCTTTTGTATTTAATTCCGATGCAATTTCTGGGTTTCATCGTCAAAAAGAAGGTCCAAGGGATACAGTATACCTGAAGTGAAGCATCGGAATCTATAACTAGTGTCACAGGAATGGTTCAAAACATAGACAGTAGGAAGAGTCAGTCTTCTAGAACTTACGTCGGCATTGTGCCTTTTCTATTTAATTCCGATGCAATTTCTGTGTTTCATCGTCAATATGACGGTCAGAGGGATACACTAAACCAGAAGTGAAGCATCGGAATCTATAACTAGTGTCACAGGAATGGTTTAAAACATAGACAGTTGGAAGAGTCAGTCTTCTTGTACTTAAGTCGGCATTGTGCCATTGTATTTAATTCCGATGCAATATCTGTGTTTCATCGTCAATAAGAAGGTCCAAGGGATACAGTAAACCTGAAGTGAGGCATCAGGATTCCACAACTAGTGTCACAGGAATGGTTCAAAACATAGACAGTAAGAAGAGTCAGTCTTCTTGTACTTAAGTCGGCATTGTGCTTTCTCTATTTAATTCCGATGCAATTTCTGTGTTTCGTCGTCAATAAGAAGGTCAGAGCGATACAGTAAACCTGAAGTGAAGCATCGGAATCTATAACAATTGTACAGGAGTGGTTCAAAACATAGTCATTAAGAAGCGTCAGTCTTCTTGTACTTAAGTTGGCATTGTGCCTTTCGTATTTAATTCCGAAGCAATTTCTTTGTTTCACCGTCAATAAGAAGGTCAGAGGGATACAGTAAGCCTGAAGTGAAGCATCGGAATCTATAACTAGAGTCACAGGAATCGTTCAAAGCATAGTCAGTAAGAAGAGTCAGTCTTCTTGTACTTAAGTCGGCATTGTGCCTTTTCTATTAAATTCTGATGCAATTCCTGTGTTTCATCGTCAATAAGAAGGTCCAAGGGAAACAGTAAACCTGGAGTGAAGCACCGGAATCTGTAACTAGTGTCACAGGAATGGTTAAAAGCATAGACTGTTAAATGAGTCAGTCTTCTTGTACTTTAGTCGGCATTGTGCCTTTTGTATTTAATTCCGATGCAATTTCTGTCTTTCATCGTCTATAAGAAGGCCAAGGGATACAGTAAACCTGGAGTGAAGCATCGGAATCTATAACTAGTGTCACAGGAATGGTTCAAAACATAGACAGTAAGAAGAGTCAGTCTTCTTGTACTTAATTCTGCATTGTGCATTTTGTATTTAATTCCGATGCAATTTCTGTGTTTCATCGTCAATAAGAAGGTCCAAGGGATACAGTATACCTGAAGTGAAGCATCGGAATCTATAACTAGGTTCACAGGAATGGTTCAAAACATAGAGAGTAGGAAGAGTCAGTCTTCTAGAACTTACGTCTGCATTGTGCCTTTTCTATTTAATTACGATGCAATTTCTGTGTTTCATCGTCAATAAGACGGTCAGAGGGATACAGTAAACCAGAAGTGAAGCATCGGAATCTATAACTAGTGTCACAGGAATGGTTTAATACGTAGACAGTTGGAAGAGTCAGTCTTCTTGTACTTAAGTCGGCATTGTGCTTTTTCTATTTAATTCCGAAGCAATTTCTGTGTTTCCTCGTCAATAAGAAGGTCAGAGGGATACAGTAAACCTGAAGTGAAGCATCGGAATCTATAACTAGTGTCACAGGAATGGTTCAAAACATAGTCATTAAGAAGCGTCAGTCTTCTTGTACTTAAGTTGGCATTGTGCCTTTCGTATTTAATTCCGATGCAATTTCTGTGCTTCACCGGCAATAAGAAGGTCAGAGGGATACAGTAAACCTGAAGTGAAGCATCCTAATCTATAACTAGTGTCACAGGAATGGTTCAAAACATAGACAGTAAGAAGTGTCAGTCTTCTTGTACTTAAGTAGGCATTGTGCCTTTTGTATTTAATTCCGATGCAATTTCTGTGTTTCATCGTCAATAAGAAGGACCAAGGGATACAGTAAACTTGGAGTGAAGCGCCGGAATCTATAACTAGTGTCACATGAATGGTTCAAAAAATAGACTGTAAGAAGAATCAGTCTTCTTGTACTTTAGTCGGCATTGTGCCTTTTTTATTTAATTCCGATGCAATATCTGTGTTTCATCGTCAATAAGAACTTCCAAGGGATACAGTGAACCTGGAGTGAAACATTGGAATCTATAACTAGTGTCACGGGAATGGTTCAAAACATAGACAGTAAGAAGAGTCAGTCTTCTTGTACTTAAGTCGGCATTGTGCCTTTTGTATTTAATTCCGAAGCAATTTCTTTGTTTCATCGTCAATAAGAAGGTCCAAGGGATACAGTATACCTGAAGTGAAGCATCGGAATCTATAACTAGTGTCGCAGGAATGGTTCAAAACATAGACAGTAGGAAGAGTCAGTCTTCTTGTACTTAAGTCGGCATTGTGCCATTGTATTTAATACCGATGCAATATCTGTGTTTCATCGTCAATAAGAAGGTCCAAGGGATACAGTAGACCTGAAGTGAGGCATCGGAATCCACAACTAGTGTCACAGGAATGGTTCAAAACATAGACAGTAAGAAGCGTCAGTCTTCTTGTACTTAAGTCGGCATTGTGCTTTCTCTATTTAATTCCGATGCAATTTCTGTGTTTCGTCGTCAATAAGAAGGTCAGAGCGATACAGTAAACCTGAAGTGAAGCATCGGAATCTATAACTATTGTCACAGGAATGGTTCAAAACATAGTCATTAAGAAGCGTCAGTCTTCTTGTACTTAAGTTGGCATTGTGCCTTTCGTATTTAATTCCGAAGCAATTTCTTTGTTTCACCAGCAATAAGAAGGTCAGAGGGATACAGTAAGCCTGAAATGAAGCATCGGAATCTATAACTAGAGTCACAGGAATGGTTCAAAACATAGTCAGTAAGAAGAGTCAGTCTTCTTGTACTTATGTCGGCATTGTGCCTTTTCTATTTAATTCTGATGCAATTCCTGTGTTTCATCGTCAATAAGAAGGTCCAAGGGAAACAGTAAACCTGGAGTGAAGCACTGGAATCTATAACTAGTGTCACAGGAATGGTTAAAAGCATAGACTGTTAGATTTGTCAGACTTCTTGAACTTTAGTCGGCATTGTGCCTTTTGTACTTAATTCCGATGCAATTTCTGTCTTTCTTCGTCAATAAGAAGGCCAAGAGATACAGTAAACCTGGAGTGAAGAATCGGAATCTATAACTATTGTCACAGGAATTGTTCAAAATATAGACAGTAAGAAGAGTCAGTCTTCTTGTACTTAAGTCGGCATTGTGCTTTCTCTATTTAATTCCGATGCAATTTCTGTGTTTCGTCGTCAATAAGAAGGTCAGAGCGATACAGTAAACCTGAAGTGAAGCATCGGAATCTATAACTATTGTACAGGAGTGGTTCAAAACATAGTCATTAAGAAGCGTCAGTCTTCTTGTACTTAAGTTGGCATTGTGCCTTTCGTATTTAATTCCGAAGCAATTTCTTTGTTTCACCGTCAATAAGAAGGTCAGAGGGATACAGTAAGCCTGAAGTGAAGCATCGGAATCTATAACTAGAGTCACAGGAATCGTTCAAAGCATAGTCAGTAAGAAGAGTCAGTCTTCTTGTACTTAAGTCGGCATTGTGCCTTTTCTATTAAATTCTGATGCAATTCCTGTGTTTCATCGTCAATAAGAAGGTCCAAGGGAAACAGTAAACCTGGAGTGAAGCACCGGAATCTATAACTAGTGTCACAGGAATGGTTAAAAGCATAGACTGTTAAATGAGTCAGTCTTCTTGTACTTTAGTCGGCATTGTGCCTTTTGTATTTAATTCCGATGCAATTTCTGTCTTTCATCGTCTATAAGAAGGCCAAGGGATACAGTAAACCTGGAGTGAAGCATCGGAATCTATAACTAGTGTCACAGGAATGGTTCAAAACATAGACAGTAAGAAGAGTCAGTCTTCTTGTACTTAATTCTGCATTGTGCATTTTGTATTTAATTCCGATGCAATTTCTGTGTTTCATCGTCAATAAGAAGGTCCAAGGGATACAGTATACCTGAAGTGAAGCATCGGAATCTATAACTAGGTTCACAGGAATGGTTCAAAACATAGAGAGTAGGAAGAGTCAGTCTTCTAGAACTTACGTCTGCATTGTGCCTTTTCTATTTAATTACGATGCAATTTCTGTGTTTCATCGTCAATAAGACGGTCAGAGGGATACAGTAAACCAGAAGTGAAGCATCGGAATCTATAACTAGTGTCACAGGAATGGTTTAATACATAGACAGTTGGAAGAGTCAGTCTTCTTGTACTTAAGTCGGCATTGTGCTTTTTCTATTTAATTCCGAAGCAATTTCTGTGTTTCCTCGTCAATAAGAAGGTCAGAGGGATACAGTAAACCTGAAGTGAAGCATCGGAATCTATAACTAGTGTCACAGGAACGGTTCAAAACATAGTCAGTAAGAAGCGTCAGTCTTCTTGTACTTAAGTCGGCATTGTATCTTTTCTATTTAATTCTGATGCAATTTCTGAGTTTCATCGTCAATAAGAAGGACCAAGGGATACAGTAAACTTGGAGTGAAGCGCCGGAATCTATAACTAGTGTCACATGAATGGTTCAAAAAATAGACTGTAAGAAGAATCAGTCTTCTTGTACTTTAGTCGGCATTGTGCCTTTTTTATTTAATTCCGATGCAATATCTGTGTTTCATCGTCAATAAGAACTTCCAAGGGATACAGTGAACCTGGAGTGAAACATTGGAATCTATAACTAGTGTCACGGGAATGGTTCAAAACATAGACAGTAAGAAGAGTCAGTCTTCTTGTACTTAAGTCGGCATTGTGCCTTTTGTATTTAATTCCGAAGCAATTTCTTTGTTTCATCGTCAATAAGAAGGTCAAAGGGATACAGTATACCTGAAGTGAAGCATCGGAATCTATAACTAGTGTCGCAGGAATGGTTCAAAACATAGACAGTAGGAAGAGTCAGTCTTCTTGTACTTAAGTCGGCATTGTGCCATTGTATTTAATACCGATGCAATATCTGTGTTTCATCGTCAATAAGAAGGTCCAAGGGATACAGTAGACCTGAAGTGAGGCATCGGAATCCACAACTAGTGTCACAGGAATGGTTCAAAACATAGACAGTAAGAAGCGTCAGTCTTCTTGTACTTAAGTCGGCATTGTGCTTTCTCTATTTAATTCCGATGCAATTTCTGTGTTTCGTCGTCAATAAGAAGGTCAGAGCGATACAGTAAACCTGAAGTGAAGCATCGGAATCTATAACTATTGTCACAGGAATGGTTCAAAACATAGTCATTAAGAAGCGTCAGTCTTCTTGTACTTAAGTTGGCATTGTGCCTTTCGTATTTAATTCCGAAGCAATTTCTTTGTTTCACCAGCAATAAGAAGGTCAGAGGGATACAGTAAGCCTGAAATGAAGCATCGGAATCTATAACTAGAGTCACAGGAATGGTTCAAAACATAGTCAGTAAGAAGAGTCAGTCTTCTTGTACTTATGTCGGCATTGTGCCTTTTCTATTTAATTCTGATGCAATTCCTGTGTTTCATCGTCAATAAGAAGGTCCAAGGGAAACAGTAAACCTGGAGTGAAGCACTGGAATCTATAACTAGTGTCACAGGAATGGTTAAAAGCATAGACTGTTAGATTTGTCAGACTTCTTGAACTTTAGTCGGCATTGTGCCTTTTGTACTTAATTCCGATGCAATTTCTGTCTTTCTTCGTCAATAAGAAGGCCAAGAGATACAGTAAACCTGGAGTGAAGAATCGGAATCTATAACTATTGTCACAGGAATTGTTCAAAATATAGACAGTAAGAAGAGTCAGTCTTCTTGTACTTAAGTCGGCATTGTGCTTTCTCTATTTAATTCCGATGCAATTTCTGTGTTTCGTCGTCAATAAGAAGGTCAGAGCGATACAGTAAACCTGAAGTGAAGCATCGGAATCTATAACTATTGTACAGGAGTGGTTCAAAACATAGTCATTAAGAAGCGTCAGTCTTCTTGTACTTAAGTTGGCATTGTGCCTTTCGTATTTAATTCCGAAGCAATTTCTTTGTTTCACCGTCAATAAGAAGGTCAGAGGGATACAGTAAGCCTGAAGTGAAGCATCGGAATCTATAACTAGAGTCACAGGAATCGTTCAAAGCATAGTCAGTAAGAAGAGTCAGTCTTCTTGTACTTAAGTCGGCATTGTGCCTTTTCTATTAAATTCTGATGCAATTCCTGTGTTTCATCGTCAATAAGAAGGTCCAAGGGAATCAGTAAACCTGGAGTGAAGCACCGGAATCTATAACTAGTGTCACAGGAATGGTTAAAAGCATAGACTGTTAAATGAGTCAGTCTTCTTGTACTTTAGTCGGCATTGTGCCTTTTGTATTTAATTCCGATGCAATTTCTGTCTTTCATCGTCTATAAGAAGGCCAAGGGATACAGTAAACCTGGAGTGAAGCATCGGAATCTATAACTAGTGTCACAGGAATGGTTCAAAACATAGACAGTAAGAAGAGTCAGTCTTCTTGTACTTAATTCTGCATTGTGCATTTTGTATTTAATTCCGATGCAATTTCTGTGTTTCATCGTCAATAAGAAGGTCCAAGGGATACAGTATACCTGAAGTGAAGCATCGGAATCTATAACTAGGTTCACAGGAATGGTTCAAAACATAGAGAGTAGGAAGAGTCAGTCTTCTAGAACTTACGTCTGCATTGTGCCTTTTCTATTTAATTACGATGCAATTTCTGTGTTTCATCGTCAATAAGACGGTCAGAGGGATACAGTAAACCAGAAGTGAAGCATCGGAATCTATAACTAGTGTCACAGGAATGGTTTAATACATAGACAGTTGGAAGAGTCAGTCTTCTTGTACTTAAGTCGGCATTGTGCTTTTTCTATTTAATTCCGAAGCAATTTCTGTGTTTCCTCGTCAATAAGAAGGTCAGAGGGATACAGTAAACCTGAAGTGAAGCATCGGAATCTATAACTAGTGTCACAGGAACGGTTCAAAACATAGTCAGTAAGAAGCGTCAGTCTTCTTGTACTTAAGTCGGCATTGTATCTTTTCTATTTAATTCTGATGCAATTTCTGAGTTTCATCGTCAATAAGAAGGACCAAGGGATACAGTAAACTTGGAGTGAAGCGCCGGAATCTATAACTAGTGTCACATGAATGGTTCAAAAAATAGACTGTAAGAAGAATCAGTCTTCTTGTACTTTAGTCGGCATTGTGCCTTTTTTATTTAATTCCGATGCAATATCTGTGTTTCATCGTCAATAAGAACTTCCAAGGGATACAGTGAACCTGGAGTGAAACATTGGAATCTATAACTAGTGTCACGGGAATGGTTCAAAACATAGACAGTAAGAAGAGTCAGTCTTCTTGTACTTAAGTCGGCATTGTGCCTTTTGTATTTAATTCCGAAGCAATTTCTTTGTTTCATCGTCAATAAGAAGGTCAAAGGGATACAGTATACCTGAAGTGAAGCATCGGAATCTATAACTAGTGTCGCAGGAATGGTTCAAAACATAGACAGTAGGAAGAGTCAGTCTTCTTGTACTTAAGTCGGCATTGTGCCATTGTATTTAATACCGATGCAATATCTGTGTTTCATCGTCAATAAGAAGGTCCAAGGGATACAGTAGACCTGAAGTGAGGCATCGGAATCCACAACTAGTGTCACAGGAATGGTTCAAAACATAGACAGTAAGAAGCGTCAGTCTTCTTGTACTTAAGTCGGCATTGTGCTTTCTCTATTTAATTCCGATGCAATTTCTGTGTTTCGTCGTCAATAAGAAGGTCAGAGCGATACAGTAAACCTGAAGTGAAGCATCGGAATCTATAACTATTGTCACAGGAATGGTTCAAAACATAGTCATTAAGAAGCGTCAGTCTTCTTGTACTTAAGTTGGCATTGTGCCTTTCGTATTTAATTCCGAAGCAATTTCTTTGTTTCACCGTCAATAAGAAGGTCAGAGGGATACAGTAAGCCTGAAATGAAGCATCGGAATCTATAACTAGAGTCACAGGAATGGTTCAAAACATAGTCAGTAAGAAGAGTCAGTCTTCTTGTACTTATGTCGGCATTGTGCCTTTTCTATTTAATTCTGATGCAATTCCTGTGTTTCATCGTCAATAAGAAGGTCCAAGGGAAACAGTAAACCTGGAGTGAAGCACTGGAATCTATAACTAGTGTCACAGGAATGGTTAAAAGCATAGACTGTTAGATTTGTCAGACTTCTTGAACTTTAGTCGGCATTGTGCCTTTTGTACTTAATTCCGATGCAATATCTGTCTTTCTTCGTCAATAAGAAGGCCAAGAGATACAGTAAACCTGGAGTGAAGAATCGGAATCTATAACTATTGTCACAGGAATGGTTCAAAATATAGACAGTAAGAAGAGTCAGTCTTCTTGTACTTAATTCTGCATTGTGCCTTTTGTATTTAATTCCGATGCAATTTCTGTGTTTCATCGTCAATAAGAAGGTCCAAGGGATACAGTATACCTGAAGTGAAGCATCGGAATCTATAACTAGGGTCACAGGAATGGTTCAAAACATAGAGAGTAGGAAGAGTCAGTCTTCTAGAACTTACGTCGGCATTGTGCCTTTTCCATTTAATTCCGATGCAATTTCTGTGTTTCATCGTCAATAAGACGGTCAGATGGATACAGTAAACCAGAAGTGAAGCATCGGAATCTATAACTAGTGTCACAGGAATGGTTTAATACATAGACAGTTTGAAGAGGCAGTCTTCTTGTACTTAAGTCGGCATTGTGCTTTTTCTATTTAATTCCGATGCAATTTCTGTGTTTCGCTGTCAATAAGAAGGTCAGAGGGATACAGTAAACCTGAAGTGAAGCATCGGAATCTATAACTAGTGTCACAGGAATGGTTCAAAACATAGTCATTAAGAAGCGTCAGTCTTCTTGTACTTAAGTTGGCATTGTGCCTTTCGTATTTAATTCCGATGCAATTTCTGTGTTTCACCGGCCAGAAGAAGGTCAGAGGGATACAGTAAACCTGAAGTGAAGCATCGGAATCTATAACTAGTGACACTGGAATGGTTCAAAACATAGACAGTAAGAAGTGTCAGTCTTCTTGTACTTAAGTAGGCATTGTGCCTTTTGTATTTAATTCCGATGCAATATCTGTGTTTCATCGTCAATAAGAAGGTCCAAGCGATACAGTAAACCTGAAGTGAAGCATCGGAATCTATAACTAGTGTCACAGGAATGGTTCAAAACATAGTCAGTAAGAAGCTTAGGCCTTCTTGTACTTAAGTCGGCATTGTGTCTTTTCTATTTAATTCTGATGCAATTTCTGTGTTTCATCGTCAATAAGAAGGACCAAGGGATACAGTAAACTTGGAGTGAAGCACCGGAATCTACAACTAGTGTCACAGGAATGGTTCAAGAAATAGACTGTAAGAAGAATCAGTCTTCTTGTACTTTAGTCGGCATTGTGCCTTATGTATTTAATTCCGATGCAATATCTGTGTTTCATCGTCAATAATAACTTCCAAGGGATACAGTAAACCTGGAGTGAAACATCGGAATCTATAACTAGTGTCACAGGAATGGTTCAAATCATAGACAGAAAGAAGAGTCAGTCTTCTTGTACTTAAGTCGGCATTGTGCCTTTTGTATTTAATTCCGAAGCAATTTCTTTGTTTCATCGTCAATAAGAAGGTCAGAGGGATACAGTAAACCTGAAGTGAAGCATCGAAATCTATAACTAGTGTCACAGGAATGGTTCAAACATAGACAGTAAGAAGAGTCTGTCTACTTGTATTTAAGTCGCCATTGTGCTTTTTGTGTTTAATTCACCTGCAATTTCTGTGTTTCATCGTCAACATGAAGGTCAGAGGGATACAGTAAACCTGAAGTGAAGCATCGGAATCTATAACTAGTGTCACAGGAATGGTTCAAACATAGTCAGTAAGAAGAGTCAGTCTTCTTGTTCTTAAGTCGGCATTGTGCCTTTTGTATTTAATTCCGATGCAATTTCTAGGTTTCATCGTCAATAAGAAGGTCCAAGGGATACAGTAAACCTGGAGTGAAGCATCAGTATCTATAACTAGTGTCACAGTAATGGTTCAAATCATAGACATTAAGAAGAGTCAGTCTTCTTGTACTTAAGTCGGCATTGTGCATTTGTATTTAATTGCGATGCAATTTCTGTGATACATCGTCAATAAGAATGCCCAAGGGATACAGTAAACCTGAAGTGAAGCATCAGACTCTATAACTAGTGTCGCAGAAATGGTTCCAAACATAGACAGTAAGAAGAGTCAGTCTTCTTGTACTTAAGTCGGCATTGTGCCTTTTCTATTTAATTCCGATGCAATTTCTGTGTTTCACCGGCAATAAGAAGGTCAGAGGGATACAGTAGACCTGAATTGATGCATCGGAATCTATAAGTAGTGTCACAGGAATGGTTCAAAACATAGACAGTAAGAAGAGTCAGTCTTCTTGTACTTAAGTCGGCATTGTGTATTTTGTATTTAATTCCGATACAATTACTGTGTTTCATCGTCAATAAGAAGGTCCAAGGGATTCAGTAGACCTGAATTGAATCATCGGATCTATAACTAGTGTCACAGGAATGGTTCAAATCATAGACAGTAAGAAGAGTCAGTTTTCTTGTACTTAGGTCGGCATTGTGCCTTTTGTATCGAATTCCGATGCAATTTCTGTGATTCATCGTCAATAAGAAGGTCAGAGGGATACAGTAAACTTGGAGTTAAGCATCGGAATCTATAACTAGTGTCACAGGAATGGTCAAGAGATAGACAGTAGGAAGAGTCAGTCTTCTTGTACGTAAGTCGGGATTGTGCCTTTTGAATTTAATTCGGATGCAATTTCTGTGTTTCATCGTCAATAGGAAGGTCAGAGGGATACAATAAACCTGAAGTGACTGATCGGAATCTATAACTAGTGTCACAGGAATGGTTCAAAACATAGACAGTAAGAAGTGTCAGTCTTCTTGTACTTAAGTAGGCATTGTGCCTTTTCTATTTAATTCCGATGCAATATCTGTGTTTCATCGTCAATACGAAGGTCCAAGCGATACAGTAAACCGGAAGTGAAGCATCGGAATCTATAACTAGTGTCACAGGAATGGTTCAAAACATAGTCAGCAAGAAGCGTCAGTCTTCTTGTACTTAAGACGCATTGTGCATTTTCTATTTAATTCTGATGCAATTTCTGTGTTTCATCGTCAATAAGAAGGTCCAAGGGAAACAGTAAACCTGGAGTGAAGCACCGGAATCTATAACTTGTGTCACAGGAATGGTTCAAAACACAGACCGTTAGAAGAGTCATTCTTCTTGTACTTTAGTCGGCATTGTGCCTTTTGTATTTAATTCCGATGCAATTTCTGTGTTTCTTCGTCAGTAAGAAGGTCCAAGGAATACAGTAAACCTGGAGTAAAGCATCGGAATCCATAACTAGTGTCACAGGAATGGTTCAAAACATAGCCAGTAAGAAGAGTCAGTCTTCTTGTACTTAATTCTGCATTGTGCCTTTTGTATTTAATTCCGATGCAATTTCTGTGTTTCATCGTCAATAAGAAGGTCCAAGGGATACAGTAAACCTGAAGTGAAGCATCGGAATTTATAACTAGTGTCACAGGAATGGTTCAAAACATAATCAGTAAGAAGAGTCCGTCTTCTTGTACTTAAGTCATCATTGTGCATTTTCTATTTAATTCAGATGCAATTTCTGTGTTTCATCGTCAATAAGAAGGTCCAAGGGATACAGTACACCTGATGTGAAGCATCGGAATCTATAACTAGTGTCACAGGAATGGTTCAAAACATAGACAGTAGGAAGAGTCAGTCTTCTAGTAGTTACGTCGGCATTGAGCCTTTTCTATTTAATTCCGATGCAATTTCTGTGTTTCATCGTCAATATGAAGGTCCAAGAGATACAATAAACCTGAAGTGAGGCATCGGAATCCACAACTAGTGTCACAGGAATAGTTCAAAACATAGACAGTAAGAAGAGTCAGTCTTCTTGTACTTGAGACGGCATTGTGCTTTTTCTATTTAATTCCGATGCAATTTCTGTGTTTCGTCGTCAATAAGAAGGTCAGAGGGATACAGTAAATCTGAAGGGAAGCATCGGAAACTATAACTAGTGTCACAGGAATGGTTCAAACCATAGTCAGTAAGAAGAGTCAGTCTTCTTGTACTTAAGTCGGCGGTCGGCGTTGTGCCTTTTGTAGTTAATTCTGATGCAATTTCTGTGTTTTATCGGCAATAAGGTCAGAGGGATACAGTAAACCTCAAGTGAAGTACCGGAATCTATAACTAGTGTCACAGGAATGGTTCAAAGCATAGTCAGTAAGAAGAGTCAGTCTTCTTGTCCTTACGTCGGCATTGTGCCTTTTGTATTTAATTCGGATGCAATTTCTGTGTTTCATCGTCAATAAGAATGTCTAAGGTATACAGTAAACCTGGAGTGTAGCATCGGAATCTATAACTAGTGTCACAGGAATGGTTTTAAACAAAGACTGTAAGAAGAGTCAGTCATTTTGTACTTAAGTTGGCATTTTGCCTTTTGTATTTAATTCGGATGCAATTTCTGTGTTTCATCGTCAATAGGAAGATCCGACGGATACAGTAAACCTGGAGAGAAGCATTGGAATCTATAACTAGTGTCACAGGAATGGTTTTAAACAAAGACAGTAAGAAGAGTCAGTCATTTTGTACTAAAGTCGGCATTGTGCCTTTTGTATTTAATTCCGATGCAATTTCTGAGTTTCATCGTCAATAAGAAGGTCCGAGGGATACAGTAAACCTGGAGTGAAGCATCGGAATCTATAACTGGTGTCACAGGAATGGTTTTAAAGATAGATAGTAAGAAGAGTCAGTCTTCTTGTACTTAAGTCGGCATTGTGCCTTTTGTATTCAATTCCGATGCAATTTCTGCGTTTCATCGTCAATAAGAAGGTCAGAGGGATACAGTAAACCTGAAGTGAAGCATCGGAATTTATAACTAGTGTCACAGGAATGGTTCTAAACATAGACAGTTGGATGAGTCAGTCTTCTTGTACTTAAGTCGGCATTGTGTCTTTGTATTTTATTCCGATGCAATTTCTGTGTTTTATCGTCAATAAGAAGGTCCAAGGGATACAGTAAACCTTGAGTGGAGCATCGGAACCTATAACTAGTGTCACAGGAATGGTTCAAACATAAACAGTAAGAAGAGTCTGTCTTCTTGTACTTAATTCGGCATTGTGCCTTTTCTACGTAATTCCGATGCAATATCTGTGTTTCATCGTCAATAAGAAGGTCCAAGGGATACAGTAAACCTGAAATGAAGCATCGGAGTCTTTAACTAGTGGAACAGGAATGGTTCAAAACATATTCAGTAAGAAGCGTCAATCTTCTTGTACTTAAGTCGGCATTGTGCTTTTTCTATTTAATTCTGATGTAATTCCTGTGTTTCATCGTCAATAAGAAGGTCCAAGGGAAACAGTAAACGTGGAATGAAGCACCGGAATCTATAACTAGTGTCACAGGAATGGTTCAAAACATAGACTGTTAGAAGAGTCAGTCTTCTTGTACTTTAGTCGGCATTGTGCCTTTTGTATTTAATTCCGATGCAATTTCTGTGTTTCATCGTCAATATGAAGGTCCAAGGTATACAGTAAATCTGGAGTGAAGCATCGGAATCTATAACTAGTGTGACAGGAATAGTTCAAAACATAGCCAGTAAGAAGAGTCAGTCTTCTTGTACTTAATTCTGCTTTGTGCCTTTTGTATTTAATTCCGATGCAATTTCTGTGTTTCATCGTCAATAAGAAGGTCCAAGGGATACAGTAAACCTGAAGTGAAGCATCGGAATTTATAACTAGTGTCACAGGAATGGTTCAAAACATAGTCAGTAAGAAGAGTCTGTCTTCTTGTACTTAAGTCATCATTGTGCATTTTCTATTTAATTCAGATGCAATTTCTGTGTTTCATCGACAATATGAAGGTCAGAGGGATACAGTAAACCTGAAGTGAAGCATCGGAATCTATAACTAGTGTCACAGGCATGGAAAAAGAAATAGTCAGTAAGAAGAGTCAGTCTTCATGTACTTAAGTCGGCATTGTGCCTTTTGCATTGAATTCCGATGCAATTTCTGTGTTTCATCGTCCATAAGAAGGTCCAAGGGATACAGTATACCTGAAGTGAAGCATCGGAATCTATACCTAGTGTCACAGGAATGGTTCAAAACATAGACAGTAGGAAGAGTCAGTCTTCTAGTACATACGCCAGGATTGTGCCTTTTCTATTTAATTCCGATGCAATTTCTGTGTTTCATCGTCAATAAGACGGTCAGAGGGATACAGTAAACCAGAAGTGAAGCATCGGAATCTATAACTAGTGTCACAGGAATGGTTTAAAACATAGACAGTTGGAAGAGTCAGTCTTCTTGTACTTAAGTCATCATTGTGTCGTCTATTTAATTCCGATGCAATATCTGTGCTTCATCGGCAATAAGAAGGTCCAAGGGATACAGTAAACCTGAAGTGAGGCATCGGAATCCACAACAAGTGTCACAGGAATGGTTTAAAAGATAGATAGTAAGAAGAGTCAGTCTTCTTGTACTTAAGTCGGCATTGTGCTTTTTCTATTTAATTCCGATGCAATTTCTGTGTTTCGTCGTCAATAAGAAGGTCGGAGGGATACAGTAAACCTGAAGTGAAGCATTGGAATCTATAACTAGTGTCACAGGAATGGTTCAAAACATAGTCAGTAAGAAGTGTCAGTCTTATTGTACTTAAGTTGGCATTGTGCCTTTCGTATTTAATTCCGTTGCAATTTCTGTGTTTCACCGGCAATAAGAAGGTCAGAGGGATACAGTAAACCTGAAGTGAAGCATCGAAATCTATAACTAGTGTCACAGGAATGGTTCAAACATAGACACTAAGAAAAGTCAGTCTTCTTGCACTTAAGTCGGCGTTGTGCCTTTTGTATTTAATTCCGATGCAATTTCTGTGTTTCATCGTCAATAAGAAGGTCAGAGGGATACAGTAAACCTGAAGTGAAGCATCGGAATCTATGACTAGTGTCACAGGAATGGTACAAACATATTCAGTAAGAAGAGTCAGTCTTCTTGTCCTTAAGTCGGCATTGTGCATTTTGTATTTAACTCCGATGCAAATTCTGTGTTTCATTGTCAATAAAAAGGTCCAAGGGATACAGTAAACCTGAAGTGAATCATCGGACTCTATAACTAGTGTCACAGAAATGGTTCGAAACATAGACAGTAGGAAGAGTCAGTCTTCTTGTACTTAAGTCGGCATTGTGCATTTTGTATTTAATTCCGATGCAATTTCCGTGTTTCATCTTCAATAAGAAGTTCCAAGGGAAACAGTATACCTGAAGTGAAGCATCGGAATCTATAACTAGTGTCACAGGAATGGTTCAAAACATAGACAGTAGGAAGAGTCAGTCTTCTAGTAGTTACGTCGGCATTGTGCCTTTTCTATTTAATTCCGATGCAATTTCTGTGTTTCATCGTCAATATGAAGGTCCAAGAGATACAATAAACCTGAAGTGAGGCATCGGAATCCACAACTAGTGTCACAGGAATAGTTCAAAACATAGACAGTAAGAAGAGTCAGTCTTCTTGTACTTGAGACGGCATTGTGCTTTTTCTATTTAATTCCGATGCAATTTCTGTGTTTCGTCGTCAATAAGAAGGTCAGAGGGATACAGTAAATCTGAAGGGAAGCATCGGAAACTATAACTAGTGTCACAGGAATGGTTCAAACCATAGTCAGTAAGAAGAGTCAGTCTTCTTGTACTTAAGTCGGCGGTGGGCGTTGTGCCTTTTGTAGTTAATTCTGATGCAATTTCTGTGTTTTATCGGCAATAAGGTCAGAGGGATACAGTAAACCTCAAGTGAAGTACCGGAATCTATAACTAGTGTCACAGGAATGGTTCAAAGCATAGTCAGTAAGAAGAGTCAGTCTTCTTGTCCTTACGTCGGCATTGTGCCTTTTGTATTTAATTCGGATGCAATTTCTGTGTTTCATCGTCAATAAGAATGTCCAAGGTATACAGTAAACCTGGAGTGTAGCATCGGAATCTATAACTAGTGTCACAGGAATGGTTTTAAACAAAGAATGTAAGAAGAGTCAGTCATTTAGTACTTAAGTTGGCATTTTGCCTTTTGTATTTAATTCGGATGCAATTTCTGTGTTTCATCGTCAATAGGAAGATCCGACGGATACAGTAAACCTGGAGAGAAGCATTGGAATCTATAACTAGTGTCACAGGAATGGTTTTAAACAAAGACAGTAAGAAGAGTCAGTCATTTTGTACTAAAGTCGGCATTGTGCCTTTTGTATTTAATTCCGATGCAATTTCTGAGTTTCATCGTCAATAAGAAGGTCCGAGGGATACAGTAAACCTGGAGTGAAGCATCGGAATCTATAACTGGTGTCACAGGAATGGTTTTAAAGATAGATAGTAAGAAGAGTCAGTCTTCTTGTACTTAAGTCGGCATTGTGCCTTTTGTATTCAATTCCGATGCAATTTCTGCGTTTCATCGTCAATAAGAAGGTCAGAGGGATACAGTAAACCTGAAGTGAAGCATCGGAATTTATAACTAGTGTCACAGGAATGGTTCTAAACATAGACAGTTGGATGAGTCAGTCTTCTTGTACTTAAGTCGGCATTGTGTCTTTGTATTTTATTCCGATGCAATTTCTGTGTTTTATCGTCAATAAGAAGGTCCAAGGGATACAGTAAACCTTGAGTGGAGCATCGGAACCTATAACTAGTGTCACAGGAATGGTTCAAACATAAACAGTAAGAAGAGTCTGTCTTCTTGTACTTAATTCGGCATTGTGCCTTTTCTACGTAATTCCGATGCAATATCTGTGTTTCATCGTCAATAAGAAGGTCCAAGGGATACAGTAAACCTGAAATGAAGCATCGGAGTCTTTAACTAGTGGAACAGGAATGGTTCAAAACATATTCAGTAAGAAGCGTCAATCTTCTTGTACTTAAGTCGGCATTGTGCCTTTTCTATTTAATTCTGATGTAATTCCTGTGTTTCATCGTCAATAAGAAGGTCCAAGGGAAACAGTAAACGTGGAATGAAGCACCGGAATCTATAACTAGTGTCACAGGAATGGTTCAAAACATAGACTGTTAGAAGAGTCAGTCTTCTTGTACTTTAGTCGGCATTGTGCCTTTTGTATTTAATTCCGATGCAATTTCTGTGTTTCATCGTCAATATGAAGGTCCAAGGTATACAGTAAATCTGGAGTGAAGCATCGGAATCTATAACTAGTGTGACAGGAATAGTTCAAAACATAGCCAGTAAGAAGAGTCAGTCTTCTTGTACTTAATTCTGCTTTGTGCCTTTTGTATTTAATTCCGATGCAATTTCTGTGTTTCATCGTCAATAAGAAGGTCCAAGGGATACAGTAAACCTGAAGTGAAGCATCGGAATTTATAACTAGTGTCACAGGAATGGTTCAAAACATAGTCAGTAAGAAGAGTCTGTCTTCTTGTACTTAAGTCATCATTGTGCATTTTCTATTTAATTCAGATGCAATTTCTGTGTTTCATCGACAATATGAAGGTCAGAGGGATACAGTAAACCTGAAGTGAAGCATCGGAATCTATAACTAGTGTCACAGGCATGGAAAAAGAAATAGTCAGTAAGAAGAGTCAGTCTTCATGTACTTAAGTCGGCATTGTGCCTTTTGCATTGAATTCCGATGCAATTTCTGTGTTTCATCGTCCATAAGAAGGTCCAAGGGATACAGTATACCTGAAGTGAAGCATCGGAATCTATACCTAGTGTCACAGGAATGGTTCAAAACATAGACAGTAGGAAGAGTCAGTCTTCTAGTACATACGCCAGGATTGTGCCTTTTCTATTTAATTCCGATGCAATTTCTGTGTTTCATCGTCAATAAGACGGTCAGAGGGATACAGTAAACCAGAAGTGAAGCATCGGAATCTATAACTAGTGTCACAGGAATGGTTTAAAACATAGACAGTTGGAAGAGTCAGTCTTCTTGTACTTAAGTCATCATTGTGTCGTCTATTTAATTCCGATGCAATATCTGTGCTTCATCGGCAATAAGAAGGTCCAAGGGATACAGTAAACCTGAAGTGAGGCATCGGAATCCACAACTAGTGTCACAGGAATGGTTTAAAAGATAGATAGTAAGAAGAGTCAGTCTTCTTGTACTTAAGTCGGCATTGTGCTTTTTCTATTTAATTCCGATGCAATTTCTGTGTTTCGTCGTCAATAAGAAGGTCGGAGGGATACAGTAAACCTGAAGTGAAGCATTGGAATCTATAACTAGTGTCACAGGAATGGTTCAAAACATAGTCAGTAAGAAGTGTCAGTCTTATTGTACTTAAGTTGGCATTGTGCCTTTCGTATTTAATTCCGTTGCAATTTCTGTGTTTCACCGGCAATAAGAAGGTCAGAGGGATACAGTAAACCTGAAGTGAAGCATCGAAATCTATAACTAGTGTCACAGGAATGGTTCAAACATAGACACTAAGAAAAGTCAGTCTTCTTGCACTTAAGTCGGCGTTGTGCCTTTTGTATTTAATTCCGATGCAATTTCTGTGTTTCATCGTCAATAAGAAGGTCAGAGGGATACAGTAAACCTGAAGTGAAGCATCGGAATCTATGACTAGTGTCACAGGAATGGTACAAACATATTCAGTAAGAAGAGTCAGTCTTCTTGTCCTTAAGTCGGCATTGTGCATTTTGTATTTAACTCCGATGCAAATTCTGTGTTTCATTGTCAATAAAAAGGTCCAAGGGATACAGTAAACCTGAAGTGAATCATCGGACTCTATAACTAGTGTCACAGAAATGGTTCGAAACATAGACAGTAGGAAGAGTCAGTCTTCTTGTACTTAAGTCGGCATTGTGCATTTTGTATTTAATTCCGATGCAATTTCCGTGTTTCATCTTCAATAAGAAGTTCCAAGGGAAACAGTATACCTGAAGTGAAGCATCGGAATCTATAACTAGTGTCACAGGAATGGTTCAAAGCATAGTCTGTAAGAAGAGTCGGTCTTCTTGTACTTAAGTCGGCATTGTGCCATTTCTATTTAATTCCGATGCAATTTCTGTGTTTCATCGTCAATAAGAAGGTCCAAGGGATACAGTAAACCTGGATTGAAGCATCGGAATCTTTAACTAGTGTCACAGGAATGGTTCAAAACATAGACAGTAAGAAGAGTCAGTCTTCTTGTACTTAAGTCGACATTGTGCCTTTTCTATTTAATTCCAATGCAATTTCTGTGTTTCATCGTCAATAAGAGGGTCAGAGGGATACAATAAACCTGAAGTGAAGCATCGGAATCTATAACTAGTGTAACAGGAATGGTTCAAAGCATAGGCAGTAAGAACAGTCAGTCTTCTTGTCCTTAAGTCGGCATTGTGCCTTTTGTGTTTAATTCCGATGCAATTTCTGTGTTTCATCGTCAATACGAAGGTCAGAGGGATACAGTAAACTTGGAGAGAAGCATCGGAACCTATAACTAGTGTCACAGGAATGGTCAAGAGATAGACAGTAGGAAGAGTCAGTCTTCTTGTACTTAAGTCGGGATTGTGCCTTTTGAATTTAATTCGGATGCAATTTCTGTGTTTCATCGTCAATTGGAAGGTCAGAGGGATACAATAAACCTGAAGTGACTGATCGGAATCTATAACTAGTGTCACAGGAATGGTTCAAAACATAGACAGTAAGAAGTGTCAGTCTTCTTGTACTTAAGTAGGCATTGTGCCTTTTCTATTTAATTCCGATGCAATATCTGTGTTTCATCGTCAATAAGAAGGTCCAAGCGATACAGTAAACCTGAAGTGAAGCATCGGAATCTATAACTAGTGTCATAGGAATGGTTCAAAACATAGTCAGTAAGAAGCGTCAGTCTTCTTGTACTTAAGTCGGCATTGTGCATTTTCCATTTAATTCTGATGCAATTTCTGTGTTTCATCGTCAATAAGAAGGTCCAAGGGATACAGTAAACTTGGAGTGAAGCACCGGAATCTATAACTAGTTTCACAGGAATGGTTCAAATCATAGACTGTAAGAAGAATCAGTCTTCTCGTACTTTAGTCGGCATTGTGCCTTTTGTATTTAATTCCGATGCAATATCTGTGTTTTATCGTCAATAAGAAGGTCCAAGGGATACAGTAAACCTGGAGTGAAACATCGGAATCTATAACTAGTGTCACAGGAATGGTTCAAAACATAAACAGTAAGAAGAGTCAGTCTTCTTGTACTTAAGTCGGCATTGTGCCTTTTCTATTTAATTCCGATGCAATATCTGTGTTTCATCGCCAATAAGAAGGTCCAAGGGATACAGTAAACCTGAAATGAAGCATCGGAGTCTTTAACTGGTGGAACAGGAAGGGTTCAAAACATAGTCAGTAAGAAGCGTCAGTCTTCTTGTACTTAAGTCGGCATTGTGCCTTTTCTATTTATTCCTGATGCAATTCCTGTGTTTCATCGTCAATAAGAAGGTCCAAGGGAAACAGTAAACCTCGAGTGAAGCACCGGAATCTATAACTTGTGTCACAGGAATGGTTCAAAACACAGACCGTTGGAAGAGACATTCTTCTTGTACTTTTGTCGGCATTGTGCCTTTTGTATTTAATTCCGATGCAATTTCTGTGTTTCTTCGTCAATAAGACGGTCAGAGGGATACAGTAAACCAGAAGTGAAGCATCGGAATCTATAACTAGGGTCACAGGAATGGTTCAAAACATAGAGAGTAGGAAGAGTCAGTCTTCTAGAACTTACGTCGGCATTGTGCCTTTTCCATTTAATTCCGATGCAATTTCTGTGTTTCATCGTCAATAAGACGGTCAGATGGATACAGTAAACCAGAAGTGAAGCATCGGAATCTATAACTAGTGTCACAGGAATGGTTTAATACATAGACAGTTTGAAGAGGCAGTCTTCTTGTACTTAAGTCGGCATTGTGCTTTTTCTATTTAATTCCGATGCAATTTCTGTGTTTCGCTGTCAATAAGAAGGTCAGAGGGATACAGTAAACCTGAAGTGAAGCATCGGAATCTATAACTAGTGTCACAGGAATGGTTCAAAACATAGTCATTAAGAAGCGTCAGTCTTCTTGTACTTATGTTGGCATTGTGCCTTTCGTATTTAATTCCGATGCAATTTCTGTGTTTCACCGGCCAGAAGAAGGTCAGAGGGATACAGTAAACCTGAAGTGAAGCATCGGAATCTATAACTAGTGTCACTGGAATGGTTCAAAACATAGACAGTAAGAAGTGTCAGTCTTCTTGTACTTAAGTAGGCATTGTGCCTTTTTTATTTAATTCCGATGCAATATCTGTGTTTCATCGTCAATAAGAAGGTCCAAGCGATACAGTAAACCTGAAGTGAAGCATCGGAATCTATAACTAGTGTCACAGGAATGGTTCAAAACATAGTCAGTAAGAAGCTTAGGCCTTCTTGTACTTAAGTCGGCATTGTGTCTTTTCTATTTAATTCTGATGCAATTTCTGTGTTTCATCGTCAATAAGAAGGACCAAGGGATACAGTAAACTTGGAGTGAAGCACCGGAATCTACAACTAGTGTCACAGGAATGGTTCAAAAAATAGACTGTAAGAAGAATCAGTCTTCTTGTACTTTAGTCGGCATTGTGCCTTATGTATTTAATTCCGATGCAATATCTGTGTTTCATCGTCAATAATAACTTCCAAGGGATACAGTAAACCTGGAGTGAAACATCGGAATCTATAACTAGTGTCACAGGAATGGTTCAAATCATAGACAGTAAGAAGAGTCAGTCTTCTTGTACTTAAGTCGGCATTGTGCCTTTTGTATTTAATTCCGAAGCAATTTCTTTGTTTCATCGTCAATAAGAAGGTCAGAGGGATACAGTAAACCTGAAGTGAAGCATCGAAATCTATAACTAGTGTCACAGGAATGGTTCAAACATAGACAGTAAGAAGAGTCTGTCTACTTGTATTTAAGTCGCCATTGTGCTTTTTGTGTTTAATTCACCTGCAATTTCTGTGTTTCATCGTCAACATGAAGGTCAGAGGGATACAGTAAACCTGAAGTGAAGCATCGGAATCTATAACTAGTGTCACAGGAATGGTTCAAACATAGTCAGTAAGAAGAGTCAGTCTTCTTGTTCTTAAGTCGGCATTGTGCCTTTTGTATTTAATTCCGATGCAATTTCTAGGTTTCATCGTCAATAAGAAGGTCCAAGGGATACAGTAAACCTGGAGTGAAGCATCAGAATCTATAACTAGTGTCACAGTAATGGTTCAAATCATAGACAGTAAGAAGAGTCAGTCTTCTTGTACTTAAGTCGGCATTGTGCATTTGTATTTAATTGCGATGCAATTTCTGTGATACATCGACAATAAGAATGCCCAAGGGATACAGTAAACCTGAAGTGAAGCATCAGACTCTATAACTAGTGTCGCAGAAATGGTTCCAAACATAGACAGTAAGAAGAGTCAGTCTTCTTGTACTTAAGTCGGCATTGTGCCTTTTCTATTTAATTCCGATGCAATTTCTGTGTTTCACCGGCAATAAGAAGGTCAGAGGGATACAGTAGACCTGAATTGATGCATCGGAATCTATAAGTAGTGTCACAGGAATGGTTCAAAACATAGACAGTAAGAAGAGTCAGTCTTCTTGTACTTAAGTCGGCATTGTGCATTTTGTATTTAATTCCGATACAATAACTGTGTTTCATCGTCAATAAGAAGGTCCAAGGGATTCAGTAGACCTGAATTGAATCATCGGATCTATAACTAGTGTCACAGGAATGGTTCAAATCATAGACAGTAAGAAGAGTCAGTTTTCTTGTACTTAGGTCGGCATTGTGCCTTTTGTATCGAATTCCGATGCAATTTCTGTGATTCACCGTCAATAAGAAGGTCAGAGGGATGCAGTAAACTTGGAGTTAAGCATCGGAATCTATAACTAGTGTCACAGGAATGGTCAAGAGATAGACAGTAGGAAGAGTCAGTCTTCTTGTACGTAAGTCGGGATTGTGCCTTTTGAATTTAATTCGGATGCAATTTCTGTGTTTCTTCGTCAATAGGAAGGTCAGAGGGATACAATAAACCTGAAGTGACTGATCGGAATCTATAACTAGTGTCACAGGAATGGTTCAAAACATAGACAGTAAGAAGTGTCAGTCTTCTTGTACTTAAGTAGGCATTGTGCCTTTTCTATTTAATTCCGATGCAATATCTGTGTTTCATCGTCAATACGAAGGTCCAAGCGATACAGTAAACCGGAAGTGAAGCATCGGAATCTATAACTAGTGTCACAGGAATGGTTCAAAACATAGTCAGCAAGAAGCGTCAGTCTTCTTGTACTTAAGTCGGCATTGTGCATTTTCTATTTAATTCTGATGCAATTTCTGTGTTTCATCGTCAATAAGAAGGTCCAAGGGAAACAGTAAACCTGGAGTGAAGCACCGGAATCTATAACTTGTGTCACAGGAATGGTTCAAAACACAGACCGTTAGAAGAGTCATTCTTCTTGTACTTTAGTCGGCATTGTGCCTTTTGTATTTAATTCCGATGCAATTTCTGTGTTTCTTCGTCAGTAAGAAGGTCCAAGGAATACAGTAAACCTGGAGTAAAGCATCGGAATCCATAACTAGTGTCACAGGAATGGTTCAAAACATAGCCAGTAAGAAGAGTCAGTCTTCTTGTACTTAAGTCATCATTGTGCATTTTCTATTTAATTCAGATGCAATTTCTGTGTTTCATCGTCAATAAGAAGGTTCAAGGGATACAGTACACCTGATGTGAAGCATCGGAATCTATAACTAGTGTCACAGGAATGGTTCAAAACATAGACAGTAGGAAGAGTCAGTCTTCTAGTAGTTACGTCGGCATTGTGCCTTTTCTATTTAATTCCGATGCAATTTCTGTGTTTCATCGTCAATATGAAGGTCCAAGAGATACAATAAACCTGAAGTGAGGCATCGGAATCCACAACTAGTGTCACAGGAATAGTTCAAAACATAGACAGTAAGAAGAGTCAGTCTTCTTGTACTTGAGACGGCATTGTGCTTTTTCTATTTAATTCCGATACAATTTCTGTGTTTCGTCGTCAATAAGAAGGTCAGAGGGATACAGTAAATCTGAAGGGAAGCATCGGAAACTATAACTAGTGTCACAGGAATGGTTCAAACCATAGTCAGTAAGAAGAGTCAGTCTTCTTGTACTTAAGTCGGCGTTGTGCCTTTTGTAGTTAATTCTGATGCAATTGCTGTGTTTTATCGGCAATAAGGTCAGAGGGATACAGTAAACCTCAAGTGAAGTATCGGAATCTATAACTAGTGTCACAGGAATGGTTCAAAGCATAGTCAGTAAGAAGAGTCAGTCTTCTTGTCCTTACGTCGGCATTGTGCCTTTTGTATTTAATTCGGATGCAATTTCTGTGTTTCATCGTCAATAAGAATGTCCAAGGTATACAGTAAACCTGGAGTGTAGCATCGGAATCTATAACTAGTGTCACAGGAATGGTTTTAAACAAAGACTGTAAGAAGAGTCAGTCATTTTGTACTTAAGTTGGCATTTTGCCTTTTGTATTTAATTCGGATGCAATTTCTGTGTTTCATCGTCAATAGGAAGATCCGACGGATACAGTAAACCTGGAGAGAAGCATTGGAATCTATAACTAGTGTCACAGGAATGGTTTTAAACAAAGACAGTAAGAAGAGTCAGTCATTTTGTACTAAAGTCGGCATTGTGCCTTTTGTATTTAATTCCGATGCAATTTCTGAGTTTCATCGTCAATAAGAAGGTCCGAGGGATACAGTAAACCTGGAGTGAAGCATCGGAATCTATAACTGGTGTCACAGGAATGGTTTTAAAGATAGATAGTAAGAAGAGTCAGTCTTCTTGTACTTAAGTCGGCATTGTGCCTTTTGTATTCAATTCCGATGCAATTTCTGCGTTTCATCGTCAATAAGAAGGTCAGAGGGATACAGTAAACCTGAAGTGAAGCATCGGAATTTATAACTAGTGTCACAGGAATGGTTCTAAACATAGACAGTTGGATGAGTCAGCCTTCTTGTACTTAAGTCGGCATTGTGTCTTTGTATTTTATTCCGATGCAATTTCTATGTTTTATCGTCAATAAGAAGGTCCAAGGGATACAGTAAACCTTGAGTGGAGCATCGGAACCTATAACTAGTGTCACAGGAATGGTTCAAACATAAACAGTAAGAAGAGTCTGTCTTCTTGTACTTAATTCGGCATTGTGCCTTTTCTATGTAATTCCGATGCAATATCTGTGTTTCATCGTCAATAAGAAGGTCCAAGGGATACAGTAAACCTGAAATGAAGCATCGGAGTCTTTAACTAGTGGAACAGGAATGGTTCAAAACATATTCAGTAAGAAGCGTCAATCTTCTTGTACTTAAGTCGGCATTGTGCCTTTTCTATTTAATTCTGATGTAATTCCTGTGTTTCATCGTCAATAAGAAGGTCCAAGGGAAACAGTAAACGTGGAATGAAGCACCGGAATCTATAACTAGTGTCACAGGAATGGTTCAAAACATAGACTGTTAGAAGAGTCAGTCTTCTTGTACTTTAGTCGGCATTGTGCCTTTTGTATTTAATTCCGATGCAATTTCTGTGTTTCATCGTCAATATGAAGGTCCAAGGTATACAGTAAATCTGGAGTGAAGCATCGGAATCTATAACTAGTGTGACAGGAATAGTTCAAAACATAGTCAGTAAGAAGAGTCTGTCTTCCTGTACTTAAGTCATCATTGTGCATTTTCTATTTAATTCAGATGCAATTTCTGTGTTTCATCGACAATATGAAGGTCAGAGGGATACAGTAAACCTGAAGTGAAGCATCGGAATCTATAACTAGTGTCACAGGCATGGAAAAAGAAATAGTCAGTAAGAAGAGTCAGTCTTCATGTACTTAAGTCGGCATTGTGCCTTTTGCATTGAATTCCGATGCAATTTCTGTGTTTCATCGTCCATAAGAAGGTCCAAGGGATACAGTATACCTGAAGTGAAGCATCGGAATCTATACCTAGTGTCACAGGAATGGTTCAAAACATAGACAGAAGGAAGAGTCAGTCTTCTAGTACATACGCCAGGATTGTGCCTTTTCTATTTAATTCCGATGCAATTTCTGTGTTTCATCGTCAATAAGACGGTCAGAGGGATACAGTAAACCAGAAGTGAAGCATCGGAATCTATAACTAGTGTCACAGGAATGGTTTAAAACATAGACAGTTGGAAGAGTCAGTCTTCTTGTACTTAAGTCATCATTGTGTCGTCTATTTAATTCCGATGCAATATCTGTGCTTCATCGGCAATAAGAAGGTCCAAGGGATACAGTAAACCTGAAGTGAGGCATCGGAATCCACAACAAGTGTCACAGGAATGGTTTAAAAGATAGATAGTAAGAAGAGTCAGTCTTCTTGTACTTAAGTCGGCATTGTGCTTTTTCTATTTAATTCCGATGCAATTTCTGTGTTTCGTCGTCAATAAGAAGGTGGGAGGGATACAGTAAACCTGAAGTGAAGCATTGGAATCTATAACTAGGGTCACAGGAATGGTTCAAAACATAGTCAGTAAGAAGTGTCAGTCTTATTGTACTTAAGTTGGCATTGTGCCTTTCGTATTTAATTCCGTTGCAATTTCTGTGTTTCACCGGCAATAAGAAGGTCAGAGGGATACAGTAAACCTGAAGTGAAGCATCGAAATCTATAACTAGTGTCACAGGAATGGTTCAAACATAGACACTAATAAAAGTCAGTCTTCTTGCACTTAAGTCGGCGTTGTGCCTTTTGTATTTAATTCCGATGCAATTTCTGTGTTTCATCGTCAATAAGAAGGTCAGAGGGATACAGTAAACCTGAAGTGAAGCATCGGAATCTATGACTAGTGTCACAGGAATGGTACAAACATATTCAGTAAGAAGAGTCAGTCTTCTTGTCCTTAAGTCGGCATTGTGCATTTTGTATTTAACTCCGATGCAAATTCTGTGTTTCATTGTCAATAAAAAGGTCCAAGGGATACAGTAAACCTGAAGTGAATCATCGGACTCTATAACTAGTGTCACAGAAATGGTTCGAAACATAGACAGTAGGAAGAGTCAGTCTTCTTGTACTTAAGTCGGCATTGTGCATTTTGTATATAATTCCGATGCAATTTCCGTGTTTCATCTTCAATAAGAAGTTCCAAGGGAAACAGTCTACCTGAAGTGAAGCATCGGAATCTATAACTAGTGTCACAGGAATGGTTCAAAGCATAGTCTGTAAGAAGAGTCGGTCTTCTTGTACTTAAGTCGGCATTGTGCCATTTCTATTTAATTCCGATGCAATTTCTGTGTTTCATCGTCAATAAGAAGGTCCAAGGGATACAGTAAACCTGGATTGAAGCATCGGAATCTATAACTAGTGTCACAGGAATGGTTCAAAACATAGACAGTAAGAAGAGTCAGTCTTCTTGTACTTAAGTCGACATTGTGCCTTTTCTATTTAATTCCAATGCAATTTCTGTGTTTCATCGTCAATAAGAGGGTCAGAGGGATACAATAAACCTGAAGTGAAGCATCGGAATCTATAACTAGTGTAACAGGAATGGTTCAAATCATAGGCAGTAAGAACAGTCAGTCTTCTTGTCCTTAAGTCGGCATTGTGCCTTTTGTGTTTAATTCCGATGCAATTTCTGTGTTTCATCGTCAATAAGAAGGTCCAAGGGATACAGTACACCTGATGTGAAGCATCGGAATCTATAACTAGTGTCACAGGAATGGTTCAAAACATAGACAGTAGGAAGAGTCAGTCTTCTAGTAGTTACGTCGGCATTGTGCCTTTTCTATTTAATTCCGATGCAATTTCTGTGTTTCATCGTCAATATGAAGGTCCAAGAGATACAATAAACCTGAAGTGAGGCATCGGAATCCACAACTAGTGTCACAGGAATAGTTCAAAACATAGACAGTAAGAAGAGTCAGTCTTCTTGTACTTGAGACGGCATTGTGCTTTTTCTATTTAATTCCGATACAATTTCTGTGTTTCGTCGTCAATAAGAAGGTCAGAGGGATACAGTAAATCTGAAGGGAAGCATCGGAAACTATAACTAGTGTCACAGGAATGGTTCAAACCATAGTCAGTAAGAAGAGTCAGTCTTCTTGTACTTAAGTCGGCGTTGTGCCTTTTGTAGTTAATTCTGATGCAATTTCTGTGTTTTATCGGCAATAAGGTCAGAGGGATACAGTAAACCTCAAGTGAAGTATCGGAATCTATAACTAGTGTCACAGGAATGGTTTTAAACAAAGACTGTAAGAAGAGTCAGTCATTTTGTACTTAAGTTGGCATTTTGCCTTTTGTATTTAATTCGGATGCAATTTCTGTGTTTCATCGTCAATAGGAAGATCCGACGGATACAGTAAACCTGGAGAGAAGCATTGGAATCTATAACTAGTGTCACAGGAATGGTTTTAAACAAAGACAGTAAGAAGAGTCAGTCATTTTGTACTAAAGTCGGCATTGTGCCTTTAGTATTTAATTCCGATGCAATTTCTGAGTTTCATCGTCAATAAGAAGGTCCGAGGGATACAGTAAACCTGGAGTGAAGCATCGGAATCTATAACTGGTGTCACAGGAATGGTTTTAAAGATAGATAGTAAGAAGAGTCAGTCTTCTTGTACTTAAGTCGGCATTGTGCCTTTTGTATTCAATTCCGATGCAATTTCTGCGTTTCATCGTCAATAAGAAGGTCAGAGGGATACAGTAAACCTGAAGTGAAGCATCGGAATTTATAACTAGTGTCACAGGAATGGTTCTAAACATAGACAATTGGATGAGTCAGTCTTCTTGTACTTAAGTCGGCATTGTGTCTTTGTATTTTATTCCGATGCAATTTCTATGTTTTATCGTCAATAAGAAGGTCCAAGGGATACAGTAAACCTTGAGTGGAGCATCGGAACCTATAACTAGTGTCACAGGAATGGTTCAAACATAAACAGTAAGAAGAGTCTGTCTTCTTGTACTTAATTCGGCATTGTGCCTTTTCTATGTAATTCCGATGCAATATCTGTGTTTCATCGTCAATAAGAAGGTCCAAGGGATACAGTAAACCTGAAATGAAGCATCGGAGTCTTTAACTAGTGGAACAGGAATGGTTCAAAACATATTCAGTAAGAAGCGTCAATCTTCTTGTACTTAAGTCGGCATTGTGCCTTTTCTATTTAATTCTGATGTAATTCCTGTGTTTCATCGTCAATAAGAAGGTCCAAGGGAAACAGTAAACGTGGAATGAAGCACCGGAATCAATAACTAGTGTCACAGGAATGGTTCAAAACATAGACTGTTAGAAGAGTCAGTCTTCTTGTACTTTAGTCGGCATTGTGCCTTTTGTATTTAATTCCGATGCAATTTCTGTGTTTCATCGTCAATATGAAGGTCCAAGGTATACAGTAAATCTGGAGTGAAGCATCGGAATCTATAACTAGTGTGACAGGAATAGTTCAAAACATAGTCAGTAAGAAGAGTCTGTCTTCTTGTACTTAAGTCATCATTGTGCATTTTCTATTTAATTCAGATGCAATTTCTGTGTTTCATCGACAATATGAAGGTCAGAGGGATACAGTAAACCTGAAGTGAAGCATCGGAATCTATAACTAGTGTCACAGGCATGGAAAAAGAAATAGTCAGTAAGAAGAGTCAGTCTTCATGTACTTAAGTCGGCATTGTGCCTTTTGCATTGAATTCCGATGCAATTTCTGTGTTTCATCGTCCATAAGAAGGTCCAAGGGATACAGTATACCTGAAGTGAAGCATCGGAATCTATACCTAGTGTCACAGGAATGGTTCAAAACATAGACAGTAGGAAGAGTCAGTCTTCTAGTACATACGCCAGGATTGTGCCTTTTCTATTTAATTCCGATGCAATTTCTGTGTTTCATCGTCAATAAGACGGTCCGAGGGATACAGTAAACCAGAAGTGAAGCATCGGAATCTATAACTAGTGTCACAGGAATGGTTTAAAACATAGACAGTTGGAAGAGTCAGTCTTCTTGTACTTAAGTCATCATTGTGTCGTCTATTTAATTCCGATGCAATATCTGTGCTTCATCGGCAATAAGAAGGTCCAAGGGATACAGTAAACCTGAAGTGAGGCATCGGAATCCACAACTAGTGTCACAGGAATGGTTTAAAAGATAGATAGTAAGAAGAGTCAGTCTTCTTGTACTTAAGTCGGCATTGTGCTTTTTCTATTTAATTCCGATGCAATTTCTGTGTTTCGTCGTCAATAAGAAGGTCGGAGGGATACAGTAAACCTGAAGTGAAGCATTGGAATCTATAACTAGTGTCACAGGAATGGTTCAAAACATAGTCAGTAAGAAGTGTCAGTCTTATTGTACTTAAGTTGGCATTGTGCCTTTCGTATTTAATTCCGTTGCAATTTCTGTGTTTCACCGGCAATAAGAAGGTCAGAGGGATGCAGTAAACCTGAAGTGAAGCATCGAAATCCTTAACTAGTGTCACAGGAATGGTTCAAACGTAGACACTAAGAAAAGTCAGTCTTCTTGCACTTAAGTCGGCGTTGTGCCTTTTGTATTTAATTCCGATGCAATTTCTGTGTTTCATCGTCAATAAGAAGGTCAGAGGGATACAGTAAACCTGAAGTGAAGCATCGGAATCTATGACTAGTGTCACAGGAATGGTACAAACATATTCAGTAAGAAGAGTCAGTCTTCTTGTCCTTAAGTCGGCATTGTGCCTTTTGTGTTTAATTCCGATGCAATTTCTGTGTTTCATCGTCAATACGAAGGTCAGAGGGATACAGTAAACTTGGAGTGAAGCATCGGAACCTATAACTAGTGTCACAGGAATGGTCAAGAGATAGACAGTAGGAAGAGTCAGTCTTCTTGTACTTAAGTCGGGATTGTGCCTTTTGAATTTAATTCGGATGCAATTTCTGTGTTTCATCGTCAATTGGAAGGTCAGAGGGATACAATAAACCTGAAGTGACTGATCGGAATCTATAACTAGTGTCACAGGAATGGTTCAAAACATAGACAGTAAGAAGTGTCAGTCTTCTTGTACTTAAGTAGGCATTGTGCCTTTTCTATTTAATTCCGATGCAATATCTGTGTTTCATCGTCAATAAGAAGGTCCAAGCGATACAGTAAACCTGAAGTGAAGCATCGGAATCTATAACTAGTGTCATAGGCATGGTTCAAAACATAGTCAGTAAGAAGCGTCAGTCTTCTTGTACTTAAGTCGGCATTGTGCATTTTCCATTTAATTCTGATGCAATTTCTGTGTTTCATCGTCAATAAGAAGGTCCAAGGGATACAGTAAACTTGGAGTGAAGCACCGGAATCTATAACTAGTTTCACAGGAATGGTTCAAATCATAGACTGTAAGAAGAATCAGTCTTCTCGTACTTTAGTCGGCATTGTGCCTTTTGTATTTAATTCCGATGCAATATCTGTGTTTTATCGTCAATAAGAAGGTCCAAGGGATACAATAAACCTGGAGTGAAACATCGGAATCTATAACTAGTGTCACAGGAATGGTTCAAAACATAAACAGTAAGAAGAGTCAGTCTTCTTGTACTTAAGTCGGCATTGTGCCTTTTCTATTTAATTCCGATGCAATATCTGTGTTTCATCGCCAATAAGAAGGTCCAAGGGATACAGTAAACCTGAAATGAAGCATCGGAGTCTTTAACTGGTGGAACAGGAAGGGTTCAAAACATAGTCAGTAAGAAGCGTCAGTCTTCTTGTACTTAAGTCGGCATTGTGCCTTTTCTATTTATTCCTGATGCAATTCCTGTGTTTCATCGTCAATAAGAAGGTCCAAGGGAAACAGTAAACCTCGAGTGAAGCACCGGAATCTATAACTTGTGTCACAGGAATGGTTCAAAACACAGACCGTTGGAAGAGACATTCTTCTTGTAGTTTTGTCGGCATTGTGCCTTTTGTATTTAATTCCGATGCAATTTCTGTGTTTCTTCGTCAATAAGAAGGTCCAAGGGATACAGTAAACCTGGAGTGAAGCATCGGAATCCATAACTAGTGTCACAGGAATGGTTCAAAACATAGCCAGTAAGAAGAGTCAGTCTTCTTGTACTTAATTCTGCATTGTGCTTTTTGTATTTAATTCCGATGCAATTTCTGTGTTTCATCGTCAATAAGAAGGTCCAAGGGATACAGTAAACCTGAAGTGAAGCATCGGAATTTATAACTAGTGTCACAGGAATGGTTCAAAACATATCAGTAAGAAGAGTCCGTCTTCTTGTACTTAAGTCATCATTGTGCATGTTCTATTTAATTCAGATGCAATTTCTGTGTTTCATCGTCAATAAGAAGGTCCAAGGGATACAGTACACCTGATGTGAAGCATCGGAATCTATAACTAGTGTCACAGGAATGGTTCAAAACATAGACAGTAGGAAGAGTCAGTCTTCTTGTAGTTACGTCGGCTTTGTGACTTTTCTATTTAATTCCGATGCAATTTCTGTGTTTCATCGTCAATAAGACGGTCAGTGGGGTACAGTAAACCAGAAGTGAAGCATCGGAATCTATAACTAGTGTCAATGGAATGGTTTAAAACATAAACAGTTGCAAGAGCCAGTCTTCTTGTACTTAAGTCGGCATTGTGTCATTCTATTTAATTCCGATGCAATATCTGTGTTTCATCGTCAATAAGAAGGTCCAAGGGATACAGTAAACCTGGAGTGAAACATCGGAATCTATAATTAGTGTCACAGGAATGGTTTAAAAACATAAACAGTAAGAAGAGTCAGTCTTCTTGTACTTAAGTCGGCATTGTGCTTTTTCTATTTAATTCCGATGCAATTTCTGTGTTTCGTCGTCAATAAGAAGGTCAGAGGGATACAATAAACCTGAAGTGAAGCATCGGAATCTATAACTAGTGTAACAGGAATGGTTCAAAGCATAGTCAGTAAGAAAAGGCAGTCTTCTTGTACTTACGTCGGCATTGTGCCTTTTGTATTTAATTCCGGTGCAATTTCTCTGTTTCATCGTCAATAAGAAGGTCGGAGGGGTACAGTAAACCTGAAGTGATGGATCGGAATCTATAACTAGTGTCACAGGAATGGTTCAATACATAGTCAGTAAGAAGAGTCAGTCTTCTTGTCCTTAAGTCGGCATTGTGACTTCTGTATTTAATTCCGATGCAATTTCTGTGTTTCATCGGCAATAAGGTCAGAGGGATACAGTAGACCTCAAGTGAAGCATCGGAATCTATAACTAGTGTCACTGGAATGGTTCAAAGCATAGTCAGTAAGAAGAGTCAGTCTTCTTGTACTTAAGTCGACATTGTGCCTTTTCTATTTAATTCCAATGCAATTTCTGTGTTTCATCGTCAATAAGAAGGTGAGAGGGATACAATAAACCTGAAGTGAAGCATCGGAATCTATAACTAGTGTAACAGGAATGGTTCAAAGCATAGTCAGTAAGAAAAGGCAGTCTTCTTGTCCTTACGTCGGCATTGTGCCTTTTGTATTTAATTCGGATGCAATTTCTGAGTTTCATCGTGAATAAGAAGGTCCAAGGTATACAGTAAACCTGGAGTGTAGCATCGGAATCTATAACTAGTGTCACAGGAATGGTTTTAAACATAGACAGTAAAAAGGGTCAGTCAAATTGTACTTAAGTTGGCATTTTGCCTTTTGTATTTAATTCGGATGCGATTTCTGTGTTTCATCGTCAATAGGAAGATCAGACGGATACAGTGAACCTGGAGTGAAGCATTGGAATCTATAACTAGTGTCACAGGAATGGTTTTAAACAAAGACAGTAAGAAGAGTCAGTCATTTTGTACTTAAGTCGGCATTGTGCCTTTTGTATTTAATTCCGATGCAATTCCTGTGTTTCATCGTCAATAAGAAGGTCCGAGGGTTACAGTAAACCTGGAGTGAAGCTTCGGAATCTATAACTGGTGTCACAGGAATGGTTTTAAACATAGACAGTAAGAAGAGTCAGTCTTCTTGTACTTAAGTCGGCATTGCGCCTTTTGTATTCAATTCCGATGCAATTTCTGTGTTTCATCGTCAATAAGAAGGTCAGAGGGATACAGTAAACCGGAAGTGAAGCATCGGAATTTATAACTAGTTTCACAGGAATGGTTCAAAACATAGACAGTTGGATGAGTCAGTCTTCTTGTACTTAAGTCGGCATTGTGTCTTTGTATTTTATTCCGATGCAATTTCTGTGTTTCATCGTCAATAAGAAGGTAAAAGGGATACAGTAAACCTGAAGTGAAGCACCGGAATTTATAACTAGTGTCACAGGAATGGTTCAAAACATAGTCAGTAAGAAGAGTCTGTCTTCTTGTACTTAAGTCATCATTGTGCATTTTCTATTTAATTCAAATGCAATTTCTGTGTTTCATCGTCAATAAGAAGGTCAGAGGGATACAGTAAACCTGAAGTGAAGCATCGGAATCTATAACTAGTGTCACAGGCATGGAAAAAGAAATAGACAATAAGAAGAGTCAGTCTTCATGTACTTAAGTCGGCATTGTGCCTTTTGCATTGAATTCCGATGCAATTTCTGTGTTTCATCGTCCATAAGAAGGTCCGAGGGATACAGTATACCTGAAGTGAAGCATCGGAATCTATACCTAGTGTCACAGGAATGGTTCAAAACATAGACAGTAGGAAGAGTCAGTCTTCTAGTACATACGTCGGGATTGTGCCTTTTCTATTTAATTCCGATGCAATTTCTGTGTTTCGTCGTCAATAGGACGGTCAGAGGGATACAGTAAACCAGAAGTGAAGCATCGGAATCTATAACTAGTGTCACAGGAATGGTTTAAAACATAGACAGTTGGAAGAGTCAGTCTTCTTGTACTGAAGTCATCATTGTGTCATTCTATTTAATTCCGATGCAATATCTGTGTTTCATCGTCAATAAGTAGGTCCAAGGGATACAGTAAACCTGAAGTGAGGCATCGGAATCCACAACCAGTGTCACAGGAATGGTTTAAAAGATAGATAGTAAGAAGAGTCAGTCTTCTTGTACTTAAGTCGGCATTGTGCTTTTTCTATTTAATTCCGATGCAATTTCTGTGTTTCGTCGTCAATAAGAAGGTCAGAGGGATACAGTAAACCTGAAGAGAAGCATTGGAATCTATAACTAGTGTCACAGGAATGGTTCAAAACATAGTCAGTAAGAAGTGTCAGTCATATAGTACTTAAGCTGGCATTGTGCCTTTCGTTTAATTCCGTTGCAATTTCTGTGTTTCACCGGCAATAAGAAGGTCAGAGGGATACAGTAAACCTGAAGTGAAGCATCGAAATCTATAACTAGTGTCACAGGAATGGTTCAAACATAGACACTAAGAAAAGTCAGTCTTCTTGTACTTAAGTCGGCGTTGTGCCTTTTGTATTTAATTCCGATGCAATTTCTGTGCTTCATCGTCAATAAGAAGGTCAGAGGGATAAAGTAAACCTGAAGTGAAGCATCGGAATCTATGACTAGTGTCACAGGAATGGTACAAACATAGTCAGTAAGAAGAGTCAGTCTTCTTGTCCTTAAGTCGGCATTGTGCCTTTTGTATTTAATTCCGATGCAATTTCTGTGTTTCATCGTCAATAAAAAGGTCCAAGGGATACAGTAAACCTGAAGTGAAGCATCGGACTCTATAACTAGTGTCAGAGAAATGGTTCGAAACATAGACACAAGGAAGAGTCAGTCTTCTTGTACTTAAGTCGGCATTGTGCATTTTGTATTTAATTCCGATGCAATTTCCGTGTTTCACCTTCAGTAAGAAGTTCCAAGGGAAACAGTATACCTGAAGTGAAGCATCGGAATCTCTAACTAGTGTCACAGGAATGGTACAACACATAAACAGTAAGAAGAGTCAGTCTTCTTGTACTTAAGTCGGCATTGTGGCTATTGTATTTAATTCCGATGCAATTTCTCTGTTTCATCGTCAATAAGATGGTCCGAGGGATACAGTAAACCTGAAGTGAAGCATCGGAATTTATAACTAGTGTCACAGGAATGGTTCAAAGCATAGTCAGTAAGAAGAGTCAGTCTTCTTGTCCTTAAGTCGGCATTGTGACTTTTGTATTTAATTCCGATGCAATTTCTGTGTTTCATCGGCAATAAGGTCAGAGGGATACAGTAAACCTCAAGTGAAGCATCGGAATCTATAACTAGTTTCACAGGAATGGTTCAAAACATAGACAGTAGGAAGAGTCAGTCTTCTTGAACTGAAGTCGGCATTGTGCGTTTTGTATTTTATTCCGATGCAATTTCTGTGTTTCATCGTCAATAAGAAGGTCAGAGGGATACAGTAAACCTGAAGTGAAGCATCGGAATCCAAAACCAGTGTCACAGGAATGGTTCAAAGCATAGACAGTAGGAAGTGTCAGTCATCTTGTACTAAAGTCGGCATTGTGCCTTTTGTATTTAATTCCGATGGAATTTCTGTGTTTCATCGTCAATAAGAAGGTCCAAGGTATACAGTAAACCTGAAGTGAAGAATCGGAATCTATAACAGGTGTCACAGGAATGGTTCAAAGCATAGTCAGTAAGAAGAGTCGGTCTTCTTGTACTTAAGTCGACATTGTGCCATTTCTATTTAATTCCGATGCAATTTCTGTGTTTCATCGTCAATAAGAAGGTCCAAGGGATACAGTAAACCTGGATTGAAGCATCGGAATCTATAACTAGTGTCACAGGAATGGTTTAAAACATAGACAGGAAGAAGAGTCAGTCTTCTTGTACTTAGGTCGACATTGTGCCTTTTCTATTTAATTCCAATGCAATTTTAGTGTTTCATCGTCAATAAGAGGGTCAGAGGGATACAATAAACCTGAAGTGAAGCATCGGAATCTATAACTACTGTAACAGGAATGGTTCAAAACATAGGCAGTAAGAACAGTCAGACTTCTTGTCCTTAAGTCGGCATTGTGCCTTTTGTATTTAATTCCGATGCAATTTCTGTGTTTCATCGTCAATAAGAAGGTCCAAGAGATACAGTAAACCTTTAGTGTAGCATCGGAATCTATAACTAGTGTCACAGGAATGGTTCAAAACACAGACAGTAAGAAGAGTCAGTCTTCGTGTACTGAAGTCGGCATTTTGCCTTTTGTATTTAATTCCGATGCAATTTCTGTGTTTCATCGTCAATAAGAAGTTCCGAGGGATACAGTAAACCTGGAGTGAAGCATCGGAATCTATAACTAGTGTCACAGGAATGGTTTCAAGCATAGACCGTAAGAAGAGTCAGTTTTCTTGTACTTAAGTCGGCATTGTGAATTTTTTATTTAATTCCGATGCAATTTCTGTATTACATCGTCAATAAGAAGGTCCAAGGGATACAGTAGACCTGAATTGAAGCATCGGAATTATAACTAGTGTCACAGGAATGGTTCAAAACGTAGACAGTAAGAAGAGTCAGTCTTCTTGTACTTAAGTCGGCATTGTGTCTTTTGTATTTAAATCCGAAGCAATTTCTGTGTTTCATCGTCAATAAGAAGGTCAGAGGGATACAGTAAACCTGAAGTGAAGCATCGGAATCTATAACTAGAGTCACAGGAATGGTTCAAAGCATAGACAGTAAGAAGAGTCAGTCTTCTAGAACTAAAGTCGGCATTGTGCCTTTTGTATTCAATTCCGATGCAATTTCAGTGTTCCATCGTCAATAAGAAGGTCCAATGGATACAGTAATCGTGAAGTGAAGCATCGGAACCAATAACTAGTGTCACAAGAATGGTCCAAAACATAGTCAGTAAGAAGAGTCAGTCTTCTTGTAGTTAAGTCGGCATTGTGCCTTTTGTATTTAATTCAGAAGCAATTTCTGTGTTACATCGTCAATAAGAAGATCAGAGGGATACAGTTAACCTGAAGTGAAGCATCGGAATCTATAACTAGTGTCACAGGAATGGTCAAAACATACACTGTAGGAAGAGTCAGTCTTTATGTACTTAAGTCGGCATTGTGCCTTTTGTATTTAATTCACATGCAATTTCTGTGCTTCATCGTCAACAGGAAGGTCAGAGTGATACAGTAAACCTGGAGTGAAACATCGGAATCTATAACTAGTGTCACAGGAATTGTTTTAAACATAGACAGTAAGAATAATCAGTCTTTTTGTACTTAAGTCGACATTGTGTCTTTTCTATTTAATTCCGATGCAATTTCTGTGTTTCATCGGCAATAAGGTCAGAGGGATACAGTAAACCTCAAGTGAAGCATCGGAATCTATAACTAGTGTCACAGGAATGGTTCAAAGCATAGTCAGTAAGAAGAGTCAGTCTTCTTGTACTTAAGTCGACATTGTGTCTTTTCTATTTAATTCCGATGCAATTTCTGTGTTTCATCGGTAATAAGGTCAGAGGGATACAGTAAACCTGAAGTGAAGCATCGGAATCTATAACTAGTGTAACAGGAATGGTTCAAAACATAGTCAGTAAGAAAAGGCAGTCTTCTTGTCCTTACGTCGGCATTGTGCCTCTTGTATTTAATTCGGATGCAATTTCTGTGTTTCATCGTCAATAAGAACGTCCAAGGTATACAGTAAACCGGGAGTGTAGCATCGGAATCTATAACTAGTGTCACAGGAATGGTTTTAAACATAGACAGTAAGAAGAGTCAGTCATTTTGTACTTAAGTTGGCATTTTGCCTTTTGTATTTAAATCGGATGCAATTTCTGTGTTTCATCGTCAATAGGAAGATCAGACGGATACAGTGAACCTGGAGTGAAGCATTGGAATCTATAACTAGTGTCACAGGAATGGTTCAAACATAAACAGTAAGAAGAGTCAGTCTTCTTGTACTTAATTCGGCATTGTGCCTTTTCTATTTAATTCCGATGCAATATCTGTGTTTCATCGTCAATAAGAAGGTCCAAGGGATACAGTAAACCTGAAGTGAGGCATCGGAATCCACAACTAGTGTCACAGGATTGGTTTAAAAGATAGATAGTAAGAAGAGTCAGTCTTCTTGTACTTAAGTCGGCATTGTGCTTTTTCTATTTAATTCCGATGCAATTTCTGTGTTTCGTCGTCAATAAGAAGGTCAGAGGGATACAGTAAACCTGAAGTGAAGCATTGGAATCTATAACTAGTGTCACAGGAATGGTTGAAAACATAGTCAGTAAGTAGTGTCAGTCTTATTGTACTTAAGTTGGCATCGTGCTTTTCGTATTTAATTCCGTTGCAATTTCTGTGTTTCACCGGCAATAAGAAGGTCAGAGGGATACAGTAAACCTGAAGTGAAGCATCGAAATCTATAACTAGTGTCACAGGAATGGTTCAAACATAGACACTAAGAAAAGTCAGTCTTCTTGTACTTAAGTCGGCGTTGTGCCTTTTGTATTTAATTCCGATGCAATTTCTGTGTTTCATCGTCAATAAGAAGGTCAGAGGGAAACAGTAAACCTGAAGTGAAGCATCGGAATCTATGACTAGTGTCACAGGAATGGTACAAACATAGTCAGTAAGAAGAGTCAGTCTTCTTGTCCTTAAGTCGGCATTGTGCCATTTGTATTTAATTCCGATGCAATTTCTGTGTTTCATCGCCAATAAAAAGGTCCAAGGGATACAATAAGCCTGAAGTGAAGCATCGGACTCTATAACTAGTGTCAGAGAAATGGTTCGAAACATAGACAGTAGGAAGAGTCAGTCTTCTTGTACTTAAGTCGGCATTGTGCATTTTGTATTTAATTCCGATGCAATATCCGTGTTTCACCTTCAATAAGAAGTTCCAAGGGAAACAGTATACCTGAAGTGAAGCATCGGAATCTCTAACTAGTGTCACAGGAATGGTACAAAACATAAACAGTAAGAAGTGTCAGTCTTCTTGTACTTAAGTCGGCATTGTGGCTTTTATATTTAATTCCGATGCAATTTCTCTGTTTCATCGTCAATAAGATGGTCCGAGGGATACAGTAAACCTGAAGTGAAGCATCGGAATTTATAGCTAGTGTCACAGGAATGGTTCAAAGCATAGTCAGTAAGAAGAGTCAGTCTTCTTGTCCTTAAGTCGGCATTGTGACTTTTGTATTTAATTCCGATGCAATTTCTGTGTTTCATCGACAATAAGGTCAGAGGGATACAGTAAACCTCAAGTGAAGCATCGGAATCTATAACTAGTTTCACAGGAATGGTCCAAAACATAGACAGTAGGAAGAGTCAGTCTTCTTGAACTGAAGTCGGCATTGTGCCTTTTGTATTTAATTCCCATGCAATTTCTGTGTTTCATCGTCAATAAGAAGATCAGAATGAAACAGTAAACCTGAAGTGAAGCATCGGAATCCAAAACAAGTGTCACAGGAATGGTTCAAAGCATAGACAGTAGGAAGAGTCAGTCATCTTGTACTTAAGTCGGCATTGTCCCTTTTGTATTTAATTCCGATGGAATTTCTGTGTTTCATCGTCAATAAGAAGGTCCAAGGTATACAGTAAACCTGAAGTGAAGAATCGGAACCTATAACAGGTGTCACAGGAATGGTTCAAAGCATAGTCAGTAAGAAGAGTCGGTCTTCTTGTACTTAAGTCAGCATTGTGCCATTTCTATTTAATTCCGTTGCAATTTCTGTGTTCATCGTCAATAAGAAGGTCCAAGGGATACAGTAAACCTGGATTGAAGCATCGGAATCTATAACTACTGTCACAGGAATGGTTTAAAACATAGACAGTAAGAAGAGTCAGTCTTCTAGAACTAAAGTCGGCATTGTGCCTTTTGTATTCAATTCCGATGCAATTTCTGTGTTCCATCGTCAATAAGAAGGTCCAATGCATACAGTAATCCTGAAGTGAAGCATCGGAACCTATAACTAGTGTCACAGGAATGGTCCAAAACATAGTCAGGAAGAAGAGCCAGTCTTCTTGTAGTTAAGTCGGCATTGTGCCTTTTGTATTTAATTCAGAAGCAATTTCTGTGTTACATCGTCAATAAGAAGGTCAGAGGGATACAATAAACCTGAAGTCAAGCATCGGAATCTATAACTAGTGTAACAGGAATGGTTCAGAACATAGTCAGTAAGAACAGTCAGTCTTCCTGTCCTTAAGTCGGCATTGTGCCATTTGTATTTAATTCCGATGCAATTTCTGTGTTTCATCGTCAATAAGAAGGTCCAAGGTAAACAGTAAAACCTGGAGTGTAGCATCGGAATCTATAACTAGTGTCACAGGATTGGTTCAAAACACAGACAGTAAGACGAGTCAGTTTTCTTGTACTTAAGTCGGCATTGTGCCTTTTGTATTTAATTCCGATGCAATTTCTGTGTTACATCGTCAATAAGAAGATCAGAGGAATACAGTAAACCTGAAGTGAAGCATCGGAATCTATAACTAGTGTCACAGTAATGGTCAAAACATACACAGTAGGAAGAGTCAGTCTTCTTGTACTTAAGTCGACATTGTGCCTTTTCTATTTAATTCCGATGCAATTTCTGTGTTTCATCGTCAATAAGAAGGTCAGAGGGATACAATAAACCTGAAGTGAAGCATCGGAATCTATAACTAGTGTAACAGGAATAGTTCAAAACATAGTCAGTAAGAACAGTAAGTCTTCTTGTCCTTAAGTCAGCATTGTGCCTTTTGTATTTAATTCCGATGCAATTTCTGTGTTTCATCGTCAATAACAAGGTCCAAGGTAAACAGTAAACCTGGAGTGTAGCATCGGAATCTATAACTAGTGTCACAGGATTGGTTCAAAACACAGACAGTAAGAAGAGTCAGTCTTCGTGTACTTAAGTCGGCATTTTGACTTTTGTATTTAATTCCGATGCAATTTCTATGTTTCATCGTCAATAAGAAGGTCCGAGGGATACAGTAAACCCGGAGTGAAACATCGGAATCTATAACTAGTGTCACAGGAATGGTTTTAAACATAGACAGTAAGAAGAGTCAGTCTTCTTGTACTTAAGTCGGCATTGTGCCTTTTGTATTTAATTCCGATGCAATTTCTGCGTTTCATCGTCAATAAGAAGGTCCAAGGGATACAGTAAACCCGGAGTGAAGCATCGGAATCTATAACTAGTGTCACAGGAATGGTTTCAAACATAGACAGTAAGAAGAGTCAGTCTTCTTGTACTTAAGTCGGCAGTGTGCCTTTTGTATTTAATTCCGAAGCAATTTCTGTGTTTCATCGTCAATAAGAAGGTCCGAGGGATACAGTAAACCTGGAGTGAAGCATCGGAATCTATAACTAGTGTCACAGGAATGGTTTTAAACATAGACAGTAAGAAGAGTCAGTCTTCTTGAACTAAAGTCGGCATTGTGCCATTTGCATTTAATTCCGATGCAATTTCTGTGTTTCATCGTCAATAAGAAGGTCCAAGGGATACAGTAATCCTGGAGTGAAGCATCGGAATCTATAAGTAGTGTCACAAGAATGTTTCAAGACATAGTCGGTAAAAAGAGTCAGTCTTCTTGTAGTTAAGTCGGCATTGTACCTTTTGTATTTAATTCCGATGCAATTTCTGTGTTACATCGTCAATAAGAAGATCAGAGCGATACAGTAAACCTGAAGTGAAGAATCGGAATCTATAACTAGTGTCACAGTAATGGTCAAAACATACACAGTAGGAAGAGTCAGTCTTCTTGTACTTAAGTCGGCATTGAGCCTTTTGTATTTAATTCCGATGCAATTTCTGTGTTTCATTGTCAATAAGAAGGTCCGAGGGATACAGTAATCCTGGAGTGAAGCATCGGAATCTATAACTAGTGTCACAAGAATGTTTCAAGACATAATCGGTAAAAAGAGTCAGTCTTCTTGTAGTTAAGTCGGCATTGTGCCTTTTGTATATAATTCCGATGCAATTTCTGTGTTTCATCGTGAATAAGAAGGTCCAAGGTAAACAGTAAACCTGGAGTGTAGCATCGGAATCTATAACTGGTGTCACAGGATTGGTTCAAAACACATACAGTAAGAAGAGTCAGTCTTCGTGTACTTAAGTCGGCATTTTGACTCTTGTATTTAATTCCGATGCAATTTCTGTGTTTCATCGTCAATAAGAAGGTCCGAAGGATACAGTAAACCTGGAGTGATGCATCGGAATCTATAACTAGTGTCACATGAATGGTTTTCAGCATAGACAGTAAGAAGAGTCAGTCTTCTTGTACTTAAGTAGGCATTGTTCCTTTTGTAATTAATTCCGGTGCAATTTCTGTGTTTCATCGTCAAAAAGAAGGTCAGAGGAATACAGTAAACCTGAAGTGAAGCATCGGAATCTATAACTAGTGTCACAAGTATGGTTCAAAACATAGTCAGTAAGAAGAGTCAGTCTTGTTGTAGTTAAGTCGGCATTGTGCCTTTTGTATTTAATTCCGATGCAATTTCTGTGTTTCATCGTCAAAAAGAAGGTCAGAGGAATACAGTAAACCTGAAGTGAAGCATCGGAATCTATAATTAGAGTCACAGGAATGGTTCAAAACATAGACAGTAAGAAGAGTCAGTCTTCTTGAACTAATGTCGGCATTGTGCCTTTTATATTTAATTCCGATGCAATTTCTGTGTTTCATCGTCAATAAGAAGGTTCAAGTGATACAGTAAACCTGGAGTGAAGCATCAGAATCTATAACTAGTGTCACAAGTATGGTTCAAACATAGTCAGTAAGAAGAGTCAGTCTTCTTGTAGTTAAGTCGGCATTGTGCCTTTTGTATTTAATTCCGATGCTATTTCTGTGTTTCATCGTCAATGAGAAGGTCAGAGGGATACAGTAAACCTGAAGTGAAGCATCGGAATCAATAACTAGTGTCACAGGAAAAGTTCAAATCATAGTCTGTAAGAAGCGTCAGTCTTCTTGTACGTAAGTCGGCATTGTGCCTTTTCTATTTAATTCTGATGCAATTCCTGTGTTTCATCGACAATAAGAAGGTCCAAGGGAATCAGGTAACCTGGAGTGAAGCACCGGAAACTATAACTAGTGTCACAGGAATGGTTCAAAACATAGACTTTAAGAAGAGTCAGTTTTCTTGTACCTTGGTCGGCATTGTCCCTTTTGTATTTAATTCCGATGCAATTTCTGTGTTTCATCGTCCTTAAGAAGGTCCAAGGGATACAGTAAACCTGGAGTAAAGCATCGGAATCTATCACTAGTGTCACAGGAATGGTTCAAAGCATAGACAGTATGAAGAGTCAGTCTTCTTGTACTTAATTCTGCATTGTGGCTATTGTATTTAATTCCGATGCAATTTCTGTGGTTCATCGTCAATAAGAAGGTCCAAGGGATACAGTAAACCTGAAGTGAAGCATCGGAATTTATAACTAGTGTCACAGGAATGGTTCAAAACATAGTCAGTAAGAAGCGTCAGTCTTCTTGTACTTAAGTCGGCATTGTGCCTTTTCTATTTAATTCCGATGTAATATCTGTGTTTCATCGTCAATAAGAAGGTCGAAGGGATACAGTAAACCTGAAGTGAAGCATCGGAATCCATAACTAGTGTCACAGGAATGGTTCAAAACAAAGTCAGTAAGAAGCGTCAGTCTTCTTGTACTTAAGTCGGCATTGTGCCTGTTCTATTTAATTCTGATGCAATTTCTGTGTTTCATCGTCAATAAGAAGGTCCAAGGGATACAGTAGACCTGAATTGAAGCATCGGAATCAATAACTAGTGTCACAGGAATGGTTCAAATCATAGACAGTAAGAAGTGTCAGTCTTCTTGTACTTAAGTCGGCATTGTGCCTTTTCTATTTAATTCCGATGCAATATCTGTGTTTCATCGTCAATAAGAAGGTCCAAGGGATACAGTAAATCTGAAGTGGAGCATTGGAATCTATAACTAGTGTCACAGGAATGGTTCAAAGCATAGTCAGTAAGAAGCGTCATTCTTCTTGTACTTAAGTCGGCATTGTGCCTTTTCTATTTAATTCTGATGCAATTTCTGTATTTCATCGTCAATAAGAAGGTCCAAGGGATACAGGAAACCTGGAGTGAAGCATCGGGATCTATAACTAGTGTCACAGGAATGGTTCAAAACATAAACAGTAAGAAGAGTCAGACTTCTTGTACTTAAGTCGGCATTGTGCCTTTTCTACTTAATTACGATGCAATATCTGTGTTTCATCGTCAATAAGAAGGTCCAAGGGATACAGTAAACCTGAAATGAAGCATCGGAGTCTTTAACTAGTGGCACAGGAATATTTCAAAACATAGTCAGTAAGAAGCGTCAGTCTTCTTGTACTTAAGTCGGCATTGTGCTTTTCTATTTAATTCTGATGCAATTCCAGTGTTTCATCGTCAATAAGAAGGTCCAAGGGATACAGTATACATGAAGTGAAGCATCGGAATCTATAATTAGTGTCACAGGTATGGTTCAAAACATAGACAGCAGGAAGCGTCAGTCTTCTAGTAGTTACGTCGCCATTGTGCCTTTTCTATTTAATTCCGATACAATTTCTGTGCTTCATCGTCAATAAGACGGTCAGAGGGATACAGTAAACCACAAGCGAAGCATCTGAATCTATAACTAGTGTCACAGGAATGGTTTAAAACATAGACAGTTGGAAGAGTCAGTCTTCTTGTACTTAAGCTGGCATTGTGCCTTTTGTATTTAATTCCGATGCAATTTCTGTGTTTCATCTTCAACAAGAAGGTCCAAGGTAAACAGTATACCTGAAGTGAACCGTCGGAATCTATAACTAGTGTCACAGGAATGGTTCAAAACATAGACAGTAAGAAGAGTCAGTCTTCTTGTACTTAAGTCGGCATTGTGGCTTTTGTATTTAATTCCGATGCAATTTCTGTGTTTTATCGTCAATAAGAAGGTCAGAGGGATACAGTAAACCTGGAGTGAAGTATCGGAATCTATAACTAGTGTCACAGGAATGGTCAAGACATAGACAGTAGGAAGAGTCAGTCTTCTTGTACTTAAGTCAGCATTGTGCCTTTTGAATTCAATTCGGATGCAATTTCTGTGTTTCATCGTCAATAGGAAGGTCAGAGGGATACAATAAAACTGAAGTGACTCATCGGAATCTATAACTAGTGTCACAGGAATGGTTCAAAACATAGACAGTAAGAAGTGTCAGTCTTCTTGTACTTAAGCCGGCATTGTGCCTTTTCTATTTAATTCCGATGCAATATCTGTGTTTCATCGTCAATAAGAAGGTCCAAGGGATACAGTAAACCTGAAGTGAAGCATCGAAATCTATAACTAGTGTCACAGGAATGGTTCAAAACATAGACAGTTGGAAGAGTCAGTCTTCTTGTACTTAAGTCGGCATTGTGTCTTTGTATTTAATTCCGATGCAATTTCTGTGTTTCTTTGTCAATAAGAAGGTCCAAGGGATACAGTAAACCTGGAGTGAAGCATCGGAGTCTATAACTAGTGTCACAGGAATGGTTCAAATCATAGACAGTAAGAAGAGTCAGTCTTCTTGTACTTAAGTCGACATTGTGCCTTTTCTATTTAATTCCGAAGCAATTTCTGTGTTTCATCGTCAATAAGAAGGTCCGAGGGATACAGTAAACCCGGAGTGAAACATCGGAATCTACAACTAGTGTCACAGGAATGGTTTTAAACATAGACTGTAAGAAGAGTCAGTCTTCTTGTACTTATGTCGGCATTGTGCCTTTTGTATTTAATTCCGATGCAATTTCTGTGTTTCATTGTCAATAAGAAGGTCCAAGGGATACAGTAAAGCCGGAGTGAAGCATCGGAATCTATAGCTAGTGTCACAGGAATGGTTTCAAATATAGACAGTAAGAAGAGTCAGTCTTCTTGTACTTAAGTCGGCAGTGTGCCTTTTGTATTTAATTCCGAAGCAATTTCTGTGTTTCATCGTCAATAAGAAGGTCCGAGGGATACAGTAAACCTGGAGTGAAGCATCAGAATCTATAACTAGTGTCACAGGAATGGTTTTAAACATAGACAGTAAGAAGAGTCAGTCTTCTTGAACTAAAGTCGGCATTGTGCCATTTGTATTTAATTCCGATGCAATTTCTGTGTTTCATCGTCAATAAGAAGGTCCAAGGGATACAGTAATCCTGGAGTGAAGCATCGGAATCTATAACTAGTGTCACAAGAATGTTTCAAAACATAGTCGGTAAAAAGAGTCAGTCTTCTTGTAGTTAAGTCGGCATTGTGCCTTTTGTATATAATTCCGATGCAATTTCTGTGTTTCATCGTCAATAAGAAGGTCCAAGGTAAACAGTAAACCTGGAGTGTAGCATCGGAATCTATAACTAGTGTCACAGGATTGGTTCAAAACACATACAGTAAGAAGAGTCAGTCTTCGTGTACTTAAGTCGGCATTTTGACTCTTGTATTTAATTCCGATGCAATTTCTGTGTTTCATCGTCAATAAGAAGGTCCGAAGGATACAGTAAACCTGGAGTGATGCATCGGAATCTATAACTAGTGTCACATGAATGGTTTTCAGCATAGACAGTAAGAAGAGTCAGTCTTCTTGTACTTAAGTAGGCATTGTTCCTTTTGTAATTAATTCCGGTGCAATTTCTGTGTTTCATCGTCAATAAGAAGGTGCACGGTATACAGTAGACCTGAATTGAAGCAACGGAATCTATAACTAGTGTCACAGGAATGGTTCAAATCATAGACAGTAAGAAGAGTAAGTCTTCTTGTACTTAAGTCGGCATTGTGCCTTTTGTATTTAATTCCGATGCAATTTCTGTGTTTCATCGTCAAAAAGAAGGTCAGAGGAATACAGTAAACCTGAAGTGAAGCATCGGAATCTATAATTAGAGTCACAGGAATGGTTCAAAGCATAGACAGTAAGAAGAGTCAGTCTTCTTGAACTAATGTCGGCATTGTGCCTTTTATATTTAATTCCGATGCAATTTCTGTGTTTCATCGTCAATAAGAAGGTTCAAGGGATACAGTAAACCTGGAGTGAAGCATCAGAATCTATAACTAGTGTCACAAGTATGGTTCAAAACATAGTCAGTAAGAAGAGTCAGTCTTCTTGTAGTTAAGTCGGCATTGTGCCTTTTGTATTTAATTCCGATGCTATTTCTGTGTTTCATCGTCAATGAGAAGGTCAGAGGGATACAGTAAACCTGAAGTGAAGCATCGGAATTTATAACTAGTGTCACAGGAATGGTTCAAAACATGGTCAGTAAGAAGCGTCAGTCTTCTTGTACTTAAGTCGGCATTGTGACTTTTCTATTTAATAGCGATGTAATATCTGTGTTTCATCGTCAATAAGAAGGTCGAAGGGATACAGTAAACCTGAAGTGAAGCATCGGAATCCATAACTAGTGTCACAGGAATGGTTCAAAACAAAGTCAGTAAGAAGCGTCAGTCTTCTTGTACTTAAGTCGGCATTGTGCCTGTTCTATTTAATTCTGATGCAATTTCTGTGTTTCATCGTCAATAAGAAGGTCCAAGGGATACAGTAGACCTGAATTGAAGCATCGGAATCAATAACTAGTGTCACAGGAATGGTTCAAATCATAGACAGTAAGAAGTGTCAGTCTTCTTGTACTTAAGTCGGCATTGTGCCTTTTCTATTTAATTCCGATGCAATATCTGTGTTTCATCGTCAATAAGAAGGTCCAAGGGATACAGTAAATCTGAAGTGGAGCATTGGAATCTATAACTAGTGTCACAGGAGTGGTTCAAAGCATAGTCAGTAAGAAGCGTCATTCTTCTTGTACTTAAGTCGGCATTGTGCCTTTTCTATTTAATTCTGATGCAATTTCTGTATTTCATCGTCAATAAGAAGGTCCAAGGGATACAGGAAACCTGGAGTGAAGCATCGGGATCTATAACTAGTGTCACAGGAATGGTTCAAAACATAAACAGTAAGAAGAGTCAGACTTCTTGTACTTAAGTCGGCATTGTGCCTTTTCTACTTAATTACGATGCAATATCTGTGTTTCATCGTCCATAAGAAGGTCCAAGGGATACAGTAAACCTGAAATGAAGCATCGGAGTCTTTAACTAGTGGCACAGGAATATTTCAAAACATAGTCAGTAAGAAGCGTCAGTCTTCTTGTACTTAAGTCGGCATTGTGCTTTTCTATTTAATTCTGATGCAATTCCAGTGTTTCATCGTCAATAAGAAGGTCCAAGGGATACAGTATACATGAAGTGAAGCATCGGAATCTATAATTAGTGTCACAGGTATGGTTCAAAACATAGACAGCAGGAAGAGTCAGTCTTCTAGTAGTTACGTCGCCATTGTGCCTTTTCTATTTAATTCCGATACAATTTCTGTGCTTCATCGTCAATAAGACGGTCAGAGGGATACAGTAAACCACGAGTGAAGCATCTGAATCTATAACTAGTGTCACAGGAATGGTTTAAAACATAGACAGTTTGAAGAGTCAGTCTTCTTGTACTTAAGTTGGCATTGTGCCTTTTGTATTTAATTCCGATGCAATTTCTGTGTTTCATCTTCAACAAGAAGGTCCAAGGTAAACAGTATACCTGAAGTGAACCGTCGGAATCTATAACTAGTGTCACAGGAATGGTTCAAAACATAGACAGTAAGAAGAGTCAGTCTTCTTGTACTTAAGTCGGCATTGTGGCTTTTGTATTTAATTCCGATGCAATTTCTGTGTTTTATCGTCAATAAGAAGGTCAGAGGGATACAGTAAACCTGGAGTGAAGTATCGGAATCTATAACTAGTGTCACAGGAATGGTCAAGACATAGACAGTAGGAAGAGTCAGTCTTCTTGTACTTAAGTCAGCATTGTGCCTTTTGAATTCAATTCGCATGCAATTTCTGTGTTTCATCGTCAATAGGAAGGTCAGAGGGATACAATAAAACTGAAGTGACTCATCGGAATCTATAACTAGTGTCACAGGAATGGTTCAAAACATAGACAGTAAGAAGTGTCAGTCTTCTTGTACTTAAGCCGGCATTGTGCCTTTTCTATTTAATTCCGATGCAATATCTGTGTTTCATCGTCAATTAGAAGGTCCAAGGGATACAGTAAACCTGAAGTGAAGCATCGAAATCTATAACTAGTGTCACAGGAATGGTTCAAAACATAGACAGTTGGAAGAGTCAGTCTTCTTGTACTTAAGTCGGCATTGTGTCTTTGTATTTAATTCCGATGCAATTTCTGTGTTTCTTTGTCAATAAGAAGGTCCAAGGGATACAGTAAACCTGGAGTGAAGCATCGGAGTCTATAACTAGTGTCACAGGAATGGTTCAAATCATAGACAGTAAGAAGAGTCAGTCTTCTTGTACTTAAGTCGACATTGTGCCTTTTCTATTTAATTCCGAAGCAATTTCTGTGTTTCATCGTCAATAAGAAGGTCCGAGGGATACAGTAAACCCGGAGTGAAACATCGGAATCTACAACTAGTGTCACAGGAATGGTTTTAAACATAGACAGTAAGAAGAGTCAGTCTTCTTGTACTTATGTCGGCATTGTGCCTTTTGTATTTAATTCCGATGCAATTTCTGTGTTTCATCGTCAATAAGAAGGTCCAAGGGATACAGTAAAGCCGGAGTGAAGCATCGGAATCTATAGCTAGTGTCACAGGAATGGTTTCAAATATAGACAGTAAGAAGAGTCAGTCTTCTTGTACTTAAGTAGGCATTGTTCCTTTTGTAATTAATTCCGGTGCAATTTCTGTGTTTCATCGTCAATAAGAAGGTCCACGGTATACAGTAGACCTGAATTGAAGCAACGGAATCTATAACTAGTGTCACAGGAATGGTTCAAATCATAGACAGTAAGAAGAGTCAGTCTTCTTGTACTTAAGTCGGCATTGTGCCTTTTTATTTAATTCCGATGCAATTTCTGTGTTTCATCGTCAAAAAGAAGGTCAGAGGAATACAGTAAACCTCAAGTGAAGCATCGGAATCTATAATTAGAGTCACAGGAATGGTTCAAAGCACAGACAGTAAGAAGAGTCAGTCTTCTTGAACTAATGTCGGCATTGTGCCTTTTATATTTAATTCCGATGCAATTTCTGTGTTTCATCGTCACTAAGAAGGTTCAAGGGATACAGTAAACCTGGAGTGAAGCATCAGAATCTATAACTAGTGTCACAAGTATGGTTCAAAACATAGTCAGTAAGAAGAGTCAGTCTTCTTGTAGTTAAGTCGGCATTGTGCCTTTTGTATTTAATTCCGATGCTATTTCTGTGTTTCATCGTCAATGAGAAGGTCAGAGGGATACAGTAAACCTGAAGTGAAGCATCGGAATCAATAACTAGTGTCACAGGAAAAGTTCAAATCATAGTCTGTAAGAAGCGTCAGTCTTCTTGTACGTAAGTCGGCATTGTGCCTTTTCTATTTAATTCTGATGCAATTCCTGTGTTTCATCGACAATAAGAAGGTCCAAGGGAATCAGGTAACCTGGAGTGAAGCACCGGAAACTATAACTAGTGTCACAGGAATGGTTCAAAACATAGACTTTAAGAAGAGTCAGTTTTCTTGTACCTTGGTCGGCATTGTCCCTTTTGTATTTAATTCCGATGCAATTTCTGTGTTTCGACGTCCATAAGAAGGTCCAAGGGATACAGTAAACCTGGAGTGAAGCATCGGAATCTATCACTAGTGTCACAGGAATGGTTCAAAGCATAGACAGTATGAAGAGTCAGTCTTCTTGTACTTAATTCTGCATTGTGGCTATTGTATTTAATTCCGATGCAATTTCTGTGGTTCATCGTCAATACGAAGGTCCAAGGGATACAGTAAACCTGAAGTGAAGCATCGGAATTTATAACTAGTGTCACAGGAATGGTTCAAAACATAGTCAGTAAGAAGCGTCAGTCTTCTTGTACTTAAGTCGGCATTGTGACTTTTCTATTTAATTCCGATGTAATATCTGTGTTTCATCGTCAATAAGAAGGTCGACGGGATACAGTAAACCTGAAGTGAAGCATCGGAATCCATAACTAGTGTCACAGGAATGGTTCAAAACAAAGTCAGTAAGAAGCGTCAGTCTTCTTGTACTTAAGTCGGCATTGTGCCTGTTCTATTTAATTCTGATGCAATTTCTGTGTTTCATCGTCAATAAGAAGGTCCAAGGGATACAGTAGACCTGAATTGAAGCATCGGAATCAATAACTAGTGTCACAGGAATGGTTCAAATCATAGACAGTAAGAAGTGTCAGTCTTCTTGTACTTAAGTCGGCATTGTGCCTTTTCTATTTAATTCCGATGCAACATCTGTGTTTCATCGTCAATAAGAAGGTCCAAGGGATACAGTAAATCTGAAGTGGAGCATTGGAATCTATAACTAGTGTCACAGGAATGGTTCAAAGCATAGTCAGTAAGAAGCGTCATTCTTCTTGTACTTAAGTCGGCATTGTGCCTTTTCTATTTAATTCTGATGCAATTTCTGTATTTCATCGTCATTAAGAAGGTCCAAGGGATACAGTAAACTTGGAGTGAAGCACCGGAATCTATAACTAGTGTCACAGGAATGGTTCAAAACATAGACTGTAAGCAGAATCAATCTTCTTGTACTTTAGTCGGCATTGTGCCTTTTGTATTTAATTCCGAGGCAATTTCTGTGTTTCATCGTCAATAAGAAGGTCCAAGGGATACAGGAAACCTGGAGTGAAGCATCGGGATCTATAACTAGTGTCACAGGAATGGTTTCAAATATAGACAGTAAGAAGAGTCAGTCTTCTTGTACTTAAGTCGGCAGTGTGCCTTTTGTATTTAATTCCGAAGCAATTTCTGTATTTCATCGTCAATAAGATGGTCCGAGGGATACAGTAAACCTGGAGTGAAGCATCGGAATCTATAACTAGTGTCACAGGAATGGTTTTAAACATAGACAGTAAGAAAAGTCAGTCTTCTTGAACTAAAGTCGGCATTGTGCCATTTGTATTTAATTCCGATGCAATTTCTGTGTTTCATCGTCAATAAGAAGGTCCAAGGGATACAGTAATCCTGGAGTGAAGCATCGGAATCTATAACTAGTGTCACAAGAATGTTTCAAAACATAGTCGGTAAAAAGAGTCAGTCTTCTTGTAGTTAAGTCGGCATTGTGCCTTTTGTATTTAATTCCGATGCAATTTCTGTGTTACATCGTCAATAAGAAGATCAGAGGGATACAGTAAACCTGAAGTGAAGCATCGGAATCTATAACTAGTGTCACAGTAATGGTCAAAACATACACAGTAGGAAGAGTCAGTCTTCTTGTACTTAAGTCAGCATTGTGCCTTTTGTATTTAATTCCGATGCAATTTCTGTGTTTCATTGTCAATAAGAAGGTCCGAGGGATACAGTAAACCTGGAGTGAAGCATCGGAATCTATAACTAGTGTCACAGGAATGGTTTTAAACATAGACAGTAAGAAGAGTCAGTCTTCTTGTACTTAAGTCGTTATTGTGCCTTTTGTATTTAATTCCGATGCAATTTCTGTGTTTCATCGTCAATAAGAGGGTCAGAGGGATACAGTAAACCTGAAGTGAAGCATCGGAATCTATAACTAGTGTCACAGGAATGGTTCAAAACATAGACAGTTTGAAGAGTCAGTCTTCTTGTACTTAAGTCGGCATCGTGTCTTTGTATTTAATTCCGATGCAATTTCTGTGTTTCTTTGTCAATAAGAAGGTCCAAGGGATACAGTAAACCTGGAATGAAGCATCGGAGTCTATAACTAGTGTCACAGGAATGGTTCAAATCATAGACAGTAAGAAGAGTCAGTCTTCTTGTACTTAAGTCGACATTGTGCCTTTTCTATTTAATTCCGATGCAATTTCTGTGTTTCATCGTCAATAAGAAGGTCAGAGGGATACAATAAACCTGAAGTGAAGCATCGGAATCAATAACTAGTGTAACAGGAATAGTTCAAAACATAGTCAGTAAGAACAGTAAGTCTTCTTGTCCTTATGTCAGCATTGTGCCTTTTGTATTTAATTCCGATGCAATTTCTGTGTATCATCGTCAATAAGAAGGTCCAAGGTAAACAGTAAACCTGGCGTGTAGCATCGGAATCTATAACTAGTGTCACAGGATTGGTTCAAAACACAGACAGTAAGAAGAGTCAGTCTTCGTGTACTTAAGTCGGCATTTTTACTCTTGTATTTAATTCCGATGCAATTTCTGTGTTTCATCGTCAATAAGAAGGTCCAAAGGATATAGTAAACCTGGAGTGATGCATCGGAATCTATAACTAGTGTCACATGAATGGTTTTCAGCATAGACAGTAAGAAGAGTCAGTCTTCTTGTACTTAAGTAGGCATTGTTCCTTTTGTAATTAATTCCGGTGCAATTTCTGTGTTTCATCGTCAATAAGAAGGTCCACGGTATACAGTAGACCTGAATTGATGCAACGGAATCTATAACTAGTGTCACAGGAATGGTTCAAATCATAGACAGTAAGAAGAGTCAGTCTTCTTGTACTTAAGTCGGCATTGTGCCTTTTGTATTTAATTCCGATGCAATTTCTGTGTTTCATCGTCAAAAAGAAGGTCAGAGGAATACAGTAAACCTGAAGTGAAGCATCGGAATCTATAATTAGAGTCACAGGAATGGTTCAAAGCATAGACAGTAAGAAGAGTCAGTCTTCTTGAACTAATGTCGGCATTGTGCCTTTTATATGTAATTCCGATGCAATTTCTGTGTTTCATCGTCAATAAGAAGGTTCAAGGGATACAGTAAACCTGGAGTGAAGCATCAGAATCTATAACTAGTGTCACAAGTATGGTTCAAAACATAGTCAGTAAGAAGAGTCAGTCTTCTTGTAGTTAAGTCGGCATTGTGCCTTTTGTATTTAATTCCGATGCTATTTCTGTGTTTCATCGTCAATGAGAAGGTCAGAGGGATACAGTAAACCTGAAGTGAAGCATCGGAATCAATAACTAGTGTCACAGGAAAAGTTCAAATCATAGTCTGTAAGAAGCGTCAGTCTTCTTGTACGTAAGTCGGCATTGTGCCTTTTCTATTTAATTCTGATGCAATTCCTGTGTTTCATCGACAATAAGAAGGTCCAAGGGAATCAGGTAACCTGGAGTGAAGCACCGGAAACTATAACTAGTGTCACAGGAATGGTTCAAAACATAGACTTTAAGAAGAGTCAGTTTTCTTGTACCTTGGTCGGCATTGTCCCTTATGTATTTAATTCCGATGCAATTTCTGTGTTTCATCGTCCATAAGAAGGTCCAAGGGATACAGTAAACCTGGAGTGAAGCATCGGAATCTATCACTAGTGTCACAGGAATGGTTCAAAGCATAGACAGTATGAAGAGTCAGTCTTCTTGTACTTAATTCTGCATTGTGGCTATTGTATTTAATTCCGATGCAATTTCTGTGGTTCATCGTCAATACGAAGGTCCAAGGGATACAGTAAACCTGAAGTGAAGCATCGGAATTTATAACTAGTGTCACAGGAATGGTTCAAAACATAGTCAGTAAGAAGCGTCAGTCTTCTTGTACTTAAGTCGGCATTGTGACTTTTCTATTTAATTCCGATGTAATATCTGTGTTTCATCGTCAATAAGAAGGTCGAAGGGATACAGTAAACCTGAAGTGAAGCATCGGAATCCATAACTAGTGTCACAGGAATGGTTCAAAACAAAGTCAGTAAGAAGCGTCAGTCTTCTTGTACTTAAGTCGGCATTGTGCCTGTTCTATTTAATTCTGATGCAATTTCTGTGTTTCATCGTCAATAAGAAGGTCCAAGGGATACAGTAGACCTGAATTGAAGCATCGGAATCAATAACTAGTGTCACAGGAATGGTTCAAATCATAGACAGTAAGAAGTGTCAGTCTTCTTGTACTTAAGTCGGCATTGTGCCTTTTCTATTTAATTCCGATGCAATATCTGTGTTTCATCGTCAATAAGAAGGTCCAAGGGATACAGTAAATCTGAAGTGGAGCATTGGAATCTATAACTAGTGTCACAGGAATGGTTCAAAGCATAGTCAGTAAGAAGCGTCATTCTTCTTGTACTTAAGTCGGCATTGTGCCTTTTCTATTTAATTCTGATGCAATTTCTGTATTTCATCGTCATTAAGAAGGTCCAAGGGATACAGTAAACTTGGAGTGAAGCACCGGAATCTATAACTAGTGTCACAGTAATGGTTCAAAACATAGACTGTAAGCAGAATCAATCTTCTTGTACTTTAGTCGGCATTGTGCCTTTTGTATTTAATTCCGAGGCAATTTCTGTGTTTCATCGTCAATAAGAAGGTCCAAGGGATACAGGAAACCTGGAGTGAAGCATCGGGATCTATAACTAGTGTCACAGGAATGGTTCAAAACATAAACAGTAAGAAGAGTCAGACTTCTTGTACTTAAGTCGGCATTGTGCCTTTTCTACTTAATTACGATGCAATATCTGTGTTTCATCGTCAATAAGAAGGTCCAAGGGATACAGTAAAGCCGGAGTGAAGCATCGGAATCTATAACTAGTGTCACAGGAATGGTTGCAAATATAGACAGTAAGAAGAGTCAGTCTTCTTGTACTTAAGTCGGCAGTGTGCCTTTTGTATTTAATTCCGAAGCAATTTCTGTGTTTCATCGTCAATAAGATGGTCCGAGGGATACAGTAAACCTGGAGTGAAGCATCGGAATCTATAACTAGTGTCACAGGAATGGTTTTAAACATAGACAGTAAGAAGAGTCAGTCTTCTTGAACTAAAGTCGGCATTGTGCCATTTGTATTTAATTCCGATGCAATTTCTGTGTTTCATCGTCAATAAGAAGGTCCAAGGGATACAGTAATCCTGGAGTGAAGCATCGGAATCTATAACTAGTGTCACAAGAATGTTTCAAAACATAGTCGGTAAAAAGAGTCAGTCTTCTTGTAGTTAAGTCGGCATTGTGCCTTTTGTATTTAATTCCGATGCAATTTCTGTGTTACATCGTCAATAAGAAGATCAGAGGGATACAGTAAACCTGAAGTGAAGCATCGGAATCTATAACTAGTGTCACAGTAATGGTCAAAACATACACAGTAGGAAGAGTCAGTCTTCTTGTACTTAAGTCGGCATTGTGCCTTTTGTATTTAATTCCGATGCAATTTCTGTGTTTCATTGTCAATAAGAAGGTCCGAGGGATACAGTAAACCTGGAGTGAAGCATCGGAATCTATAACTAGTGTCACAGGAATGGTTTTAAACATAGACAGTAAGAAGAGTCAGTCTTCTTGTACTTAAGTCGTTATTGTGCCTTTTGTATTTAATTCCGATGCAATTTCTGTGTTTCATCGTCAATAAGAGGGTCAGAGGGATACAGTAAACCTGAAGTGAAGCATCGGAATCTATAACTAGTGTCACAGGAATGGTTCAAAACATAGACAGTTGGAAGAGTCAGTCTTCTTGTACTTAAGTCGGCATCGTGTCTTTGTATTTAATTCCGATGCAATTTCTGTGTTTCTTTGTCAATAAGAAGGTCCAAGGGATACAGTAAACCTGGAATGAAGCATCGGAGTCTATAACTAGTGTCACAGGAATGGTTCAAATCATAGACAGTAAGAAGAGTCAGTCTTCTTGTACTTAAGTCGACATTGTGCCTTTTCTATTTAATTCCGATGCAATTTCTGTGTTTCATCGTCAATAAGAAGGTCAGAGGGATACAATAAACCTGAAGTGAAGCATCGGAATCAATAACTAGTGTAACAGGAATAGTTCAAAACATAGTCAGTAAGAACAGTAAGTCTTCTTGTCCTTATGTCAGCATTGTGCCTTTTGTATTTAATTCCGATGCAATTTCTGTGTTTCATCGTCAATAAGAAGGTCCAAGGTAAACAGTAAACCTGGAGTGTAGCATCGGAATCTATAACTAGTGTCACAGGATTGGTTCAAAACACAGACAGTAAGAAGAGTCAGTCTTCGTGTACTTAAGTCGGCATTTTGACTTTTGTATTTAATTCCGATGCAATTTCTGTGTTTCATCGTCAATAAGAAGGTCCGAGGGATACAGTAAACCTGGAGTGAAGCATCGGAATCTATAACTAGTGTCACAGGAATGGTTTTCAGCATAGACAGTAATAAGAGTCAGTCTTCTTGTACTTAAGTAGGCATTGTTCCTTTTGTATTTAATTCCGGTGCAATTTCTGTGTTTCATCGTCAATAAGAAGGTCCACGGGATACAGTAGACCTGAATTGAAGCAACGGAATCTATAACTAGTGTCACGGTAATGGTTCAAATCATAGACAGTAAGAAGAGTCAGTCTTCTTGTACTTGAGTCGGCATTGTGCCTTTTGTATTTAATTTCGATGCAATTTCTGTGTTTCATCGTCAAAAAGAAGGTCAGAGGAATACAGTAAACCTGAAGTGAAGCATCGGAATCTATAATTAGAGTCACAGGAATGGTTCAAAACATAGACAGTAAGAAGAGTCAGTCTTCTTGAACTAATGGCGGCATTGTGCCTTTTATATTTAATTCCGATGCAATTTCTGTGTTTCATCGTCAATAAGAAGGTTCAAGGGATACAGTAAACCTGGAGTGAAGCATCAGAATCTATAACTAGTGTCACAAGTATGGTTCAAAACATAGTCAGTAAGAAGAGTCGGTCTTCTTGTAGTTAAGTCGGCATTGTGCCTTTTGTATTTAATTCCGATGCTATTTCTGTGTTTCATCGTCAATGAGAAGGTCAGAGGGATACAGTAAACCTGAAGTGAAGCATCGGAATCTATAACTAGTGTCACAGGAAAAGTTCAAATCATAGTCTGTAAGAAGCATCAGTCTTCTTGTACTTAAGTCGGCATTGTGCCTTTTCTATTTAATTCTGATGCAATTCCTGTGTTTCATCGACAATAAGAAGGTCCAAGGGAATCAGGTAACCTGGAGTGATGCACAGGAAACTATAACTAGTGTCACAGGAATGGTTCAAAACATGGACGGTAAGAAGAGTCAGTTTTCTTGTACCTTAGTCGGCATTGTCCCTTTTGTATTTAATTCCGATGCAATTTCTGTGTTTCATCGTCCATAAGAAGGTCCAAGGGATACAGTAAACCTGGAGTGAAGCATCGGAATCTATCACTAGTGTCACAGGAATGGTTCAAAGCACAGACAGTATGAAGAGTCAGTCTTCTTGTACTTAATTCTGCATTGTGGCTTTTGTATTTAATTCCGATGCAATTTCTGTGGTTCATCGTCAATAAGAAGGTCCAAGGGATACAGTAAACCTGAAGTGAAGCATCGGAATTTATAACTAGTGTCACAGGAATGGTTCAAAACATAGTCAGTAAGAAGCGTCAGTCTTCTTGTACTTAAGTCGGCATTGTGCCTTTTCTATTTAATTCCGATGTAATATCTGTGTTTCATCGTCAATAAGAAGGTCGAAGGGATACAGTAAACCTGAAGTGAAACATCGGAATCCATAACTAGTGTCACAGGAATGGTTCAAAACATAGTCAGTAAGAAGCGTCAGTCTTCTTGTACTTATGTCGGCATTGTCCCTGTTCTATTTAATTCTGATGCAATTTCTGTGTTTCATCGTCAATAAGAAGGTCCAAGGGATACAGTAGACCTGAATTGAAGCATCGGAATCAATAACTAGTGTCACAGGAATAGTTCAAAACATAGTCAGTAAGAAGAGTCAGTCTTCTTGTAGTTAAGTCGGCATTGTGCCTTTTGTATTTAATTCCGATGCTATTTCTGTGTTTCATCGTCAATGAGAAGGTCAGAGGGATACAGTAAACCTGAAGTGAAGCATCGGAATCAATAACTAGTGTCACAGGAAAAGTTCAAATCATAGTCTGTAAGAAGCGTCAGTCTTCTTGTACGTAAGTCGGCATTGTGCCTTTTCTATTTAATTCTGATGCAATTCCTGTGTTTCATCGACAGTAAGAAGGTCCAAGGGAATCAGGTAACCTGGAGTGAAGCACCGGAAACTATAACTAGTGTCACAGGAATGGTTCAAAACATAGACTTTAAGAAGAGTCAGTTTTCTTGTACCTTGGTCGGCATTGTCCCTTTTGTATTTAATTCCGATGCAATTTCTGTGTTTCATCGTCCATAAGAAGGTCCAAGGGATACAGTAAACCTGGAGTGAAGCATCGGAATCTATCACTAGTGTCACAGGAATGGTTCAAAGCATAGACAGTATGAAGAGTCAGTCTTCTTGTACTTAATTCTGCATTGTGGCTATTGTATTTAATTCCGATGCAATTTCTGTGGTTCATCGTCAATACGAAGGTCCAAGGGATACAGTAAACCTGAAGTGAAGCATCGGAATTTATAACTAGTGTCACAGGAATGGTTCAAAACATAGTCAGTAAGAAGCGTCAGTCTTCTTGTACTTAAGTCGGCATTGTGACTTTTCTATTTAATTCCGATGTAATATCTGTGTTTCATCGTCAATAAGAAGGTCGAAGGGATACAGTAAACCTGAAGTGAAGCATCGGAATCCATAACTAGTGTCACAGGAATGGTTCAAAACAAAGTCAGTAAGAAGCGTCAGTCTTCTTGTACTTAAGTCGGCATTGTGCCTGTTCTATTTAATTCTGATGCAATTTCTGTGTTTCATCGTCAATAAGAAGGTCCAAGGGATACAGTAGACCTGAATTGAAGCATCGGAATCAATAACTAGTGTCACAGGAATGGTTCAAATCATAGACAGTAAGAAGTGTCAGTCTTCTTGTACTTAAGTCGGCATTGTGCCTTTTCTATTTAATTCCGATGCAATATCTGTGTTTCATCGTCAATAAGAAGGTCCAAGGGATACAGTAAATCTGAAGTGGAGCATTGGAATCTATAACTAGTGTCACAGGAATGGTTCAAAGCATAGTCAGTAAGAAGCGTCATTCTTCTTGTACTTAAGTCGGCATTGTGCCTTTTCTATTTAATTCTGATGCAATTTCTGTATTTCATCGTCATTAAGAAGGTCCAAGGGATACAGTAAACTTGGAGTGAAGCACCGGAATCTATAACTAGTGTCACAGTAATGGTTCAAAACATAGACTGTAAGCAGAATCAATCTTCTTGTACTTTAGTCGGCATTGTGCCTTTTGTATTTAATTCCGAGGCAATTTCTGTGTTTCATCGTCAATAAGAAGGTCCAAGGGATACAGGAAACCTGGAGTGAAGCATCGGGATCTATAACTAGTGTCACAGGAATGGTTCAAAACATAAACAGTAAGAAGAGTCAGACTTCTTGTACTTAAGTCGGCATTGTGCCTTTTCTACTTAATTACGATGCAATATCTGTGTTTCATCGTCAATAAGAAGGTCCAAGGGATACAGTAAAGCCGGAGTGAAGCATCGGAATCTATAACTAGTGTCACAGGAATGGTTTCAAATATAGACAGTAAGAAGAGTCAGTCTTCTTGTACTTAAGTCGGCAGTGTGCCTTTTGTATTTAATTCCGAAGCAATTTCTGTGTTTCATCGTCAATAAGATGGTCCGAGGGATACAGTAAACCTGGAGTGAAGCATCGGAATCTATAACTAGTGTCACAGGAATGGTTTTAAACATAGACAGTAAGAAGAGTCAGTCTTCTTGAACTAAAGTCGGCATTGTGCCATTTGTATTTAATTCCGATGCAATTTCTGTGTTTCATCGTCAATAAGAAGGTCCAAGGGATACAGTAATCCTGGAGTGAAGCATCGGAATCTATAACTAGTGTCACAAGAATGTTTCAAAACATAGTCGGTAAAAAGAGTCAGTCTTCTTGTAGTTAAGTCGGCATTGTGCCTTTTGTATTTAATTCCGATGCAATTTCTGTGTTACATCGTCAATAAGAAGATCAGAGGGATACAGTAAACCTGAAGTGAAGCATCGGAATCTATAACTAGTGTCACAGTAATGGTCAAAACATACACAGTAGGAAGAGTCAGTCTTCTTGTACTTAAGTCGGCATTGTGCCTTTTGTATTTAATTCCGATGCAATTTCTGTGTTTCATTGTCAATAAGAAGGTCCGAGGGATACAGTAAACCTGGAGTGAAGCATCGGAATCTATAACTAGTGTCACAGGAATGGTTTTAAACATAGACAGTAAGAAGAGTCAGTCTTCTTGTACTTAAGTCGTTATTGTGCCTTTTGTATTTAATTCCGATGCAATTTCTGTGTTTCATCGTCAATAAGAGGGTCAGAGGGATACAGTAAACCTGAAGTGAAGCATCGGAATCTATAACTAGTGTCACAGGAATGGTTCAAAACATAGACAGTTGGAAGAGTCAGTCTTCTTGTACTTAAGTCGGCATCGTGTCTTTGTATTTAATTCCGATGCAATTTCTGTGTTTCTTTGTCAATAAGAAGGTCCAAGGGATACAGTAAACCTGGAATGAAGCATCGGAGTCTATAACTAGTGTCACAGGAATGGTTCAAATCATAGACAGTAAGAAGAGTCAGTCTTCTTGTACTTAAGTCGACATTGTGCCTTTTCTATTTAATTCCGATGCAATTTCTGTGTTTCATCGTCAATAAGAAGGTCAGAGGGATACAATAAACCTGAAGTGAAGCATCGGAATCAATAACTAGTGTAACAGGAATAGTTCAAAACATAGTCAGTAAGAACAGTAAGTCTTCTTGTCCTTATGTCAGCATTGTGCCTTTTGTATTTAATTCCGATGCAATTTCTGTGTTTCATCGTCAATAAGAAGGTCCAAGGTAAACAGTAAACCTGGAGTGTAGCATCGGAATCTATAACTAGTGTCACAGGATTGGTTCAAAACACAGACAGTAAGAAGAGTCAGTCTTCGTGTACTTAAGTCGGCATTTTGACTTTTGTATTTAATTCCGATGCAATTTCTGTGTTTCATCGTCAATAAGAAGGTCCGAGGGATACAGTAAACCTGGAGTGAAGCATCGGAATCTATAACTAGTGTCACAGGAATGGTTTTCAGCATAGACAGTAATAAGAGTCAGTCTTCTTGTACTTAAGTAGGCATTGTTCCTTTTGTATTTAATTCCGGTGCAATTTCTGTGTTTCATCGTCAATAAGAAGGTCCACGGGATACAGTAGACCTGAATTGAAGCAACGGAATCTATAACTAGTGTCACGGTAATGGTTCAAATCATAGACAGTAAGAAGAGTCAGTCTTCTTGTACTTGAGTCGGCATTGTGCCTTTTGTATTTAATTTCGATGCAATTTCTGTGTTTCATCGTCAAAAAGAAGGTCAGAGGAATACAGTAAACCTGAAGTGAAGCATCGGAATCTATAATTAGAGTCACAGGAATGGTTCAAAACATAGACAGTAAGAAGAGTCAGTCTTCTTGAACTAATGGCGGCATTGTGCCTTTTATATTTAATTCCGATGCAATTTCTGTGTTTCATCGTCAATAAGAAGGTTCAAGGGATACAGTAAACCTGGAGTGAAGCATCAGAATCTATAACTAGTGTCACAAGTATGGTTCAAAACATAGTCAGTAAGAAGAGTCGGTCTTCTTGTAGTTAAGTCGGCATTGTGCCTTTTGTATTTAATTCCGATGCTATTTCTGTGTTTCATCGTCAATGAGAAGGTCAGAGGGATACAGTAAACCTGAAGTGAAGCATCGGAATCTATAACTAGTGTCACAGGAAAAGTTCAAATCATAGTCTGTAAGAAGCATCAGTCTTCTTGTACTTAAGTCGGCATTGTGCCTTTTCTATTTAATTCTGATGCAATTCCTGTGTTTCATCGACAATAAGAAGGTCCAAGGGAATCAGGTAACCTGGAGTGATGCACAGGAAACTATAACTAGTGTCACAGGAATGGTTCAAAACATAGACGGTAAGAAGAGTCAGTTTTCTTGTACCTTAGTCGGCATTGTCCCTTTTGTATTTAATTCCGATGCAATTTCTGTGTTTCATCGTCCATAAGAAGGTCCAAGGGATACAGTAAACCTGGAGTGAAGCATCGGAATCTATCACTAGTGTCACAGGAATGGTTCAAAGCACAGACAGTATGAAGAGTCAGTCTTCTTGTACTTAATTCTGCATTGTGGCTTTTGTATTTAATTCCGATGCAATTTCTGTGGTTCATCGTCAATAAGAAGGTCCAAGGGATACAGTAAACCTGAAGTGAAGCATCGGAATTTATAACTAGTGTCACAGGAATGGTTCAAAACATAGTCAGTAAGAAGCGTCAGTCTTCTTGTACTTAAGTCGGCATTGTGCCTTTTCTATTTAATTCCGATGTAATATCTGTGTTTCATCGTCAATAAGAAGGTCGAAGGGATACAGTAAACCTGAAGTGAAACATCGGAATCCATAACTAGTGTCACAGGAATGGTTCAAAACATAGTCAGTAAGAAGCGTCAGTCTTCTTGTACTTAAGTCGGCATTGTCCCTGTTCTATTTAATTCTGATGCAATTTCTGTGTTTCATCGTCAATAAGAAGGTCCAAGGGATACAGTAGACCTGAATTGAAGCATCGGAATCAATAACTAGTGTCACAGGAATGGTTCAAAACATAGACAGTAAGAAGTGTCAGTCTTCTTGTACTTAAGTCGGCATTGTGCCTTTTCTATTTAATTCCGATGCAATATCTATGTTTCATCGTCAATAAGAAGGTCCAAGGGATACAGTAAATCTGAAGTGAAGCATTGGAATCTATAACTAGTGTCACAGGAATGGTTCAAAGCATAGTCAATAAGAAGCGTCATTCTTCTTGTACTTAAGTCGGCATTGTGCCTTTTCTATTTAATTCTGATGCAATTTCTGTATTTCATCGTCATTAAGAAGGTCCAAGGGATACAGTAAACTTGGAGTGAAGCACCGGAATCTATAACTAGTGTCACAGGAAAGGTTCAAAACATAGACTGTAAGCAGAATCAATCTTCTTGTACTTTAGTCGGCATTGTGCCTTTTGTATTTAATTCCGAGGCAATTTCTGTGTTTCATCGTCAATAAGAAGGTCCAAGGGATACAGTAAACCTGGAGTGAAGCATCGGGATCTATAACTAGTGTCACAGGAATGGTTCAAAACATAAACAGTAAGAAGAGTCAGACTTCTTGTACTTAAGTCGGCATTGTGCCTTTTCTATTTAATTACGATGCAATATCTGTGTTTCATCGTCAATAAGAAGGTCCAAGGGATACAGTAAACCTGAAATGAAGCATCGGAGTCTTTAACTAGCGGCACAGGAATATTTCAAAACATAGTCAGTAAGAAGCGTCAGTCTTCTTGTACTTAAGTCGGCATTGTGCTTTTCTATTTAATTCTGATGCAATTCCTGTGTTTCATCGTCAATAAGAAGGTCCAAGGGATACAGTATACATGAAGTGAAGCATCGGAATCTATAACTAGTGTCACAGAAATGGTTCAAAACATAGACAGCTGGAAGAGTCAGTCTTCTAGTAGTTACGTCGCCATTGTGCATTTCTATTTAATTCCGATACAATTTCTGTGCTTCATCGTCAATAAGACGGTCAGAGGGATACAGTAAACCACAAGTGAAGCATCTGAATCCATAACTAGTGTCACAGGAATGGTTTAAAACATAGACAGTTGGAAGAGTCAGTCTTCTTGTACTTAAGTTGGCATTGTGCCTTTTGTATTTAATTCGGATGCAATTTCTGTGTTTCATCTTCAACAAGAAGGTCCAAGGGAAACAGTATACCTGAAGTGAACCGTCGGAATCTATAACTAGTGTCACAGGAATGGTTCAAAACATAGACAGTAAGAAGAGTCAGTCTACTTGTACTTAAGTCGGCATTGTGGCTTTTGTATTTAATTCCGATGCAATATCTGTGTTTCATCGTCAATAAGAAGGTCAGAGGGATACAGTAAACCTGGAGTGAAGTATCGGAATCTATAACTAGTGTCACAGAAATGGTCAAGACATAGACAGTAGGAAGAGTCAGTCTTCTTGTACTTAAGTCAGCATTGTGCCTTTTGAATTCAATTCGGATGCAATTTCTGTGTTTCATCGTCAATAGGAAGGTCAGAGGGATACAATAAAACTGAAGTGACTCATCGGAATCTATAACTAGTGTCACAGGAATGGTTCAAAACATAGACAGTAAGAAGGGTCAGTCTTCTTGTACTTAAGCCGGCATTGTGCCTTTTCTATTTAATTCCGATGCAATATCTGTGTTTCATCGTCAATAAGAAGGTCCAAGGGATACAGTAAACCTGAAGTGAAGCATCGGAATTTATAACTAGTGTCACAGGAATGGTTCAAAACAAAGACTGTAAGAAGAATCAGTCTTCTTGTACTTTAGTCGGCATTGTGCCTTTTGTATTTAATTCCGAGGCAATTTCTGTGTTTCATCGTCAATAAGATGGTCCAAGGGATACAGAAAACCTGGAGTGAAGCATCGGAATCTATAACTAGTGTCACAGGAATGGTTCAAATCATAAACAGTAAGAAGAGTCAGACTTCTTGTATTTAAGTCGGCATTGTGCCTTTTCTATTTAATTACGATGCAATATCTGTGTTTTATCGTCAATAAGAAGGTCCAAGGGATACAGTAAACCTGAAATGAAGCATCGGAGTCTTTAACTAGTGGCACAGGAATATTTCAAAACATAGTCAGTAAGAAGCGTCAGTCTTCTTGTACTTAAGTCGGCATTGTGCCTTTTGTATTTAATTCCGATGCAATTTCTGTGATTCATGGTCAATAGGAAGGACCAAGGGACGCAGTAAACCAGAAGTGAAGCATCGGACTCTATAACTAGCGTCACAGAAATGTTTCAAAACATAGACAGTAGGAAGAGTCAGTCTTCTTGTACTTCAGTTGGCCTTGTGCCTTTTGTATTTAATTCCGATGCGATTTCTGTGTTTCATCTTCAACAAGAAAGTCCAAGGGTAACAGTATACCTGAAGTGAAGCATCGGAATCTATAACTAGTGTCACAGGAATGGTTCAAAACATAGACAGTATGAAGAGTCAGTCTTCTTGTACTTAAGTCGGCATTGTGGCCTTTGTATTTAATTCCGATGCAATTTCTGTGTTTCATCGTCAATAAGAAGGTCAGAGGGATACAGTAAACCTGGAGTGAAGCATCGGAATCTATAACTAGTGTCACAGGAATGGTTCAAAACAAAGACAGTAAGAAGAGTCAGTCTTCTTGTACTTAATTCTGCATTGTGCCTTTTGTATTTAATTCCGATGCAATTTCTGTGTTTCATCGTCAATAAGAATGTCCAAGGGATACAGTAAACCAGAAGTGAAGCATCGGAAATTATAACTAGTGTCACAGGAATGGTTCAAATCATAGTCAGTAAGAAGAGTCAGTCTTCTTGTACTTAAGTCATCATTGTGCATTTTCTATTTAATTCTGATGTAATTTCTGTGTTTCATCGTCAATCGAAAGGTCAGAGTGATACAGTAAACCTGAAGTGAAGCATTGGAATCTATAACTAGTGTCACAGGCATGGAAAAAAAAGTAGTCAGTAAGAAGAGTCAGTCTTCTTGTACTTAAGTCGGCATTGTGCCTTTTGTATTGAATTCCGATGCAATTTCTGTGTTTCATCGTCAATAAGAAAATCCAAGGGATACAGTATACAATAAGTGAAGCATCGGAATCTATAACTAGTGTCACAGGTATGGTTCAAAACATAGACAGCAGGAAGAGTCAGTCTTCTAGTACTTACGTCGCCATTGTGCCTTTTCTATTTAATTCCGATACAATTTCTGTGTTTCATCGTCAATAAGACGGTCAGAGGGATACAGTAAACCAGAAGTGAAGCATCGGAATCTATAACTAGTGTCACAGGAATGGTTTAAATCATAGACAGTTGGAAGAGTCAGTCTTCTTGTACTTAAGTCGGCATTGAGTCTTTGTATTTAATTCCGATGCAATATCTGTGTTTCATCGTCAATAAGAAGGTCCAAGGGATACAGTAAACCAGAAGAGAGGAATCGGAATCCACAACTAGTGTCACAGGAATGGTTCACAACATAGACAGTAAGAAGAGTCAGTCTTCTTGTATTTAAGTCGGCATTGTGCTTTTTCTATTTAATTCCGATGCAATTTCTGTGTTTCGTCGTCATTAAGAAGGTCAGAGGGATACAGTAAACCAGAAGTGAAGCATCGGAATCTTTAACTAGTGTCACAGGAATGGTTCAAAACATAGTCTGTAAGAAGCGTCAGTCTACTTGTACTTAAGTCGGCATTGCGCCATTTCTATTTAATTCTGCAGCAATTCCTGTGTTTCATCGTCAATGAGAAGGGCCAAGGGAATCAGTTAACCTGGAGTGAAGCACCGGAATCTATAACTAGTGTTACAGGAGTGGTTCAAAACATAGACTGTAAGAAGAGTCAGTTTTCTTGTACTTTAGTCGGCATTGTGCCTTTTGTATTTAATTCCGGTGCAATTTCTGTGTTTCATCGTCCATAAGAAGGTCCAAGGGATACAGTAAACCTGGAGTGAAGCATCGGAATCTATAACTAGTGTCACAGGAATGGTTAAAGACATAGACAGTAAGAAGAGTCAGTCTTCTTGTACTTAATTCTGCATTGTGCCTTTTGTATTTCATTCCGATGCAATTTCTGTGTTTCATCGTCAATAAGAAGGTCCGAGGGATACAGTAAACCTGAAGAGAAGCATCGGAATTTATAACTAGTGTCACAGGAATGGTTCAAAACATAGTCAGTAAGAAGCATCAGTCTTCTTGTACTTAAGTCGGCATTGTGCCTTTTCTATTTAATTACGATGTAATATCTGTGTTTCATCGTCAATAACAATGTCCAAGGGATACTGTAAACCTGAAGTGAAGCATCGGAATCTATAACTAGTGCCACAGGAATGGTTCAAAACATAGTCAGTAAGAAGCGTCAGTCTTCTTGTACTTAAGTCGGCATTGTGCCTGTTCTATTTAATTCTGATGCAATTTCTGTGTTTCATCGTCAATAAGAAGGTCCAAGGGATACAGTAGACCTGAATTGAGCATCGGAATCTATAACTAGTGTCACAGGAATGGTTTAAACATAGAAAGTAAGAAGAGTCAGTCTTCTTGTACTTAAGTCGGCATTGTGCCTTTTGTATTTAATTCCGATGCAATTTCTGTGTTTCATCGTCAATAAGAAGATCAGAGGGATACAGTAAACATAGAGTGAAGCATCGGAATCTATAACTAGTGTCACAGGAATGGTCAAGACATAGACAGTAGGAAGAGTCAGTGTTCTTGTACTTAAGTCAGCATTGTGCCTTTTGAATTTAATTCGGATGCAATTTCTGTGTTTCATCGTCAATAGGAAGGTCAGAAGGATACAATAAAACTGAAGTGACTCATCGGAATCTATAACTTGTGTCACAGGAATGGTTCAAAACATAGACAGTAAGAAGTGTCAGTCTTCTTGTACTTAAGTCGGCATTGTGCATTTTCTATTTAATTCCGATGCAATAAATGTGTTTCATCGTCAATAAGAAGGTCCATGGGATACAGTAAACCTGAAGTGAAGCATCGGAATCTATAACTAGTGTCACAGGAATGGTTCAAAACATAGTCAGTAAGATGCGTCAGTCTTCTTGTACTTAAGTCGGCATTGTGCCTTTTCTATTTAATTCTGATGCAATTTCTGTATTTCGTCGTCAATAAGAAGGTCGAAGGGATACAGTAAACTTGGAGTGAAGCACCGTAATCTATAACTAGTGTCACAGGAATGGTTCACACATAGACTGTAAGAAGAATCAGTCATCTTGCACTTTAGTCGGCATTGTGCCTTTTGTATTTAATTCCGAGGCAATTTCTGTGTTTCATCGTCAATAAGAAGGTCCAAGGGATACAGTAAACCTGGAGTGAAGCATCGGAATCTATAAATAGCGTCACAGGAATGGTTCGAAACATAGACAGTAAGAAGAGTCAGTCTCCTTGTACTTAATTCTGCATTGTGCCTTTTGTATTTAATTCCGATGCAATTTCTGTGTTTCATCGTCAATAAGAAAATCCAAGGGATACAGTAAACCTGAAGTGATGCATCGGAAATTATAACTAGTGTCACAGGAATGGTTCAAAACATAGTCAGTAAGAAGAGTCAGTCTTCTTGTATTTAAGTCATCATTGTGCATTTTCTATTTAATTCTGATGCAATTTCTGTGTTTCATCGTCAATTGAAAGGTCAGAGGGATACAGTAAACCTGAAGTGAAGCACTGGAATCTAAAACTAGTGTCACAGGCATGGAAAAGAAAATAGTCAGTAAGAAGAGTCAGTCTTCTTGTACTTAAGTCGGCATTGTGCCTTTTGTATTGAATTCCGATGCAATTTCTGTGTTTCATCGTCAATAAGAAGGTCCAAGGGATACAGTATACAATAAATGAAGAATCGGAATCTATAACTAGTGTCACAGGTATGGTTCAAAACATAGACAGCAGGAAGAGTCAGTCATGTAGTACTTACGTCGCCATTGTGCCTTTTCTATTTAATTCCGATACAATTTCTGTGTTTCATCGTCAATAAGGCGGTCAGAGGGATACAGTAAACCAGAAGTGAAGCATCGGAATCTTTAACTAGTGTCACAGGAATGGTTCAAAACATAGTCTGAAAGAAGCGTCAGTCATCTTGTACTTAAGCCGGCATTGCGCCTTTTCTATTTAATTCTGGTGCATTTCCTGTGTTTCATCGTCAATAAGAAGGTCCAAGGGAATCAGTTAACCTGGAGTAAAGCACCGGAATCTATATCTAGTGTCACAGGAATGGTTCAAAACATAGATTGTAAGAAGAGTCAGTTTTCTTGTACTCTAGTCGGCATTGTGCTTTTTGTATTTAATTCTGATGCGATTTCTGTGTTTCATCCTGAACAAGAAGGTCCAAGGGAAACAGTATACCTGAAGTTAAGCATCGGAATCTATAACTAGTGTCACAGGAATGGTTCAAAACATAGTCAGTAAGAAGCGTCAGTCTTCTTGTACTTAAGTCGGCATTGTGCCTTTTCTATTTAATTCTGATGCAATTTCTATGTTTCATCGTCAATAAGAAGGTCCAAGGGATACAGTAAACTTGGGGTGAAGCACCGGAATCTATAACTAGTGGCACAGGAATGGTTCAAAACATAGACTGTAAGAAGAATCAGACTTCTTGTACTTTAGTCGGCATTGTGCCTTTTGTATATAATTCCGAGGCAATTTCTGTTATT